>NC_066316.1:26838410-27139576 GCF_022539315.1 Serinus canaria
ATTGTTTCTTTGGGTAACTTTCCCAGTGTGTCATTTTATTTCTGTAGGCTGTAACTTCTGCTGGACAGAACCAGTGAAGGCTGTATCTTGTTTACTGTCATTTGTCATCCAGGCCTGATGGATGATGATGTGCTTTAGTCTGGGTGATCACATTGGTTTATATTTCAGAAGTAATACTACTGCTGGAAACAGATTTTTCTTCTCAGAGGAATGTTTCTGAAGTATTTTCAGACACCATCATCTCCTCATCTTTCTGTGTCTCTCCTAGTGCAAATATTTAAATGCTAAAATAATGGATTTAATTCTAATTCTCTGCAACCAAGAGAAGAAAAGAACAAAGCTGATTAGGAGTGTGAAAAAAATTAGCCAGCAGCCAATGGTCTTTGTTAAAGTAAATAATTTTTAAGAAAATAAAAGGTAATTAGAATTAATTGGCAAGAGTTGATACATTATTATGACAGAGAACCGACAGAAATACTTACAATTTTCAGATAATACATAATTTGAAAAATCAGGATAAAAGTGTTTTGAATTTTTTCAAATTTTCTGTTATTTATATTATCTGATTTCTCCTGCTTCTCTATGTGAAAAACATTTTGATTGCATTTCTATAAGTATGTTTTTTTATTTACTTTGCCATATTTTTCTTTGCTAGCATCTTTTAAAAATACCTTTTTTTTTTTTTAATTAGAACTGTATGAAAGAGAAGAACTGACTGGATAAAAGGAATAATTATTCAATCCCTATTTCAAATCCCTCTGAATTTCTAAGGAGCTATTCCCCCCAGAAATTGGCAAACATTTATGGATACATTGCAGCAACAATGATTTCTGTTTGCCCTCCTTGCTCTACTTTCTCAAAGAGGATACAGGTATCCTCAAGTTACTACCTTGTTATTCTATAGCCTGAAAAAGAACATTATTTAGGGAGAAAAAAATATAGCTGAGACCATCTGCCCAACTTTTCCTTTTAATCTTCTTGCAGTTTTTCCAATTCATCCTACACTCTGCTTTTAGAGCTACATTGCTAACATTACTTGAGCTTGGATGGCTTTTTTTTTTTAAAAAAAAAAAAAAAAGAGAGAATTTGCATATGCAAAATATGCTTGAAGTTATTTTAATGGGTATGCAATATTGTTATTATGGCTATTCTCAGTAAGTCTGAGAATAGCATGGTGCTAGGGTGTTTTTCCTATTCATAACCTCTTTCCCAGGGCGAATGTCGTGTCGTCGAGAACTGATCTGTAACTCAGTCTCATTTCCTCTTAGCTGCTACTAAAATTTGAGATGAGGGACATTTTTTTCTGTTTGTTGGTAGTGTGGTTTTGCTTTACCCCAAAGTACCATTTTTTGATTCTAGGGTGAAATAGGATTGCACTGCCCCTTTAATCACCTTACTTTGTGGCTTGAAAAACCAAGACCTTGATTTCTGAGCATGCATTTCCAGGTATATTAGCTATTGAAAGATCCTCCCTCCCTCCCTCTTTTAGAAATTTGTCTTCCCTGATTATTGCTCCATAGCTCATTACTATTCACACAGAGTTATCCCCTTGCCACTCCTTGTATGTCTGCAAGGACACACATTAGATAGTTGAGACAGCGACCGAATGATCTGAATAACAATGTGAAATGCAAGATCTAGAAATAAATCATAGAAACAGGGAAAATTACTGCAGCTTTGGAATGGCTAATCATATTGCACCTTGTGTACTTTATGGTACATCCTATTTGATATCTAATTATAAGTACATTTCCTTTGCAACGTTCATTTCTCAGGACCTTGTTCTGTCACCCATGCTCTCCCTGAATAGTTCCTTTAAATGGCACCCAGTGGCTGCTGTCTGGGGCAGAGGGAGCACCAGTCAGGGGAGTTGTCAGCTGTGTTATGTACCAGTGAATCTGGCCTGGATGATCCCCACAGCCTTTACCAGCATCTATCACCTCGCTTGCTTGTGCTTGCTGACACTGGAAAGTTCAATTTCAGAAGGAAATGTGGGAGGCATTGACCTCCTCTGGCTTTCACTGTATTTTCTGTAGGAGTTCAGCCAGGCGTTGGTGCTCCTGCTGCTGCATGTGTCACGTTGCCCAGATATTTTCTTTTGGCAAGGTCCTTTGGTTGAACACTTTAGGCTATCACAGGACTGCCTTCCACTTGTCATGTAAGTGGATTTTCACTGAGGAACCTGAAAAAAAATCTAAATTAAAGCATGTCCTGGTCTGTTGTGATCATCTCTGCAAAGGAGCTAGAGAGCCATGCTGTGTGCCAAGGAATGGCTCCAGAAGAACACCTGGGATGCAGAAATAGTACAACAGAGAACACTGCTCTTTCATTACAGGAGAGGAACTTTTAAGGATGGCTGAAAATTTATCTCTTGGCAATAATTAGTGAACCATAGAGAAGTCTGTACTTAGATTCCTGCATGGAGATGTAATTGTAATACAGCTACCAGGAAAATCTGCAATACTGGCTTTTGATCCAGACAGTTTTGTAGGCTGGAGGAGAGCTGTTGAAACTGGGAGAAAGAAAAATGATCTCAGGTCAGTGCTGAATTGTTTTGGAAAAAAAAACGGGAAGCAGGTTATGCAACTTAAAACCTGCTATTTACTGTACATTTGTGTCTTTCTTCTATTTGTATATTCTCTTTTTATGCTGTTTAGTAAAATATTATGCATTTGAAGTTTCCTTCCACATTTCTTCGAATGTGTGTTGCCAAGTTAGCCTATTGCCCACAAAATTTTTGTTCCACTGAAATACAGGGAAAAGAAATCGGATGACAGGGAGCATTCTTTGCTATGAGTAGAGTCCACTATGACATTAAATTCTGGAATTACAAAGATCTGTAAATTCGAGCTAGGATGCGATATGTATAAATAATTACCTTCTGAAGTAATAATAGTAATCCTGCTCCTCTTCCATTTCCTTTTAGTGAAAATGTATGAGCTCACACTTCTCTTTTATTTGTGAGCTGCTCACAAATTTTCTGAGACTGCCCAGGGATAATTAAATTTAGGCAACATTATCTGTATACTGTAGCTGGCATAATATTTCCCTCTTAATGATTATTCCTTTTCACTTTGTAATTTCCAGAAACTCTCAGTCTTTGCCTTGTTACTTAAATTTCACTATCTCCAAGCAAAAAACGGACTCCACCCTATGTATCCTGTAATCATTTAAAATTTCTGCTTGACTCTTAGAATATTCCATCAGTGGGAAGTCAGGGAACATATTTCCAAGATATGAGAATAATTATTACTGGAAAATGCAAATTGAAGGCTGGATGCACGTCCATCAGAGGAAGAGAACTTCCAAAAGCCAGAGCTAGCAGGAACCTCAAAAACAAAGTGTTGGCATCAGGGACGTTTTGGGGGAGTCAGCCTGAAACCTGGGTCACTTCTCTTAAGTCTAAAATTTATACTGATCCTAGAGTCCTAAGGAGTGTATGTTGATCACAATCTATAGTGAATGCCATTTCTTTTGATAGGTGAAGTGTCTTTGGTAGGCCAGGACTGCCTTTCTAAAGGTTGTTTGTGTGTGCCTGTTTGTTGGGTTGCTTGTTGTTTTGGCCTTGGCTTCTGAAGTGTGTTACATTGCAACACCTGTCAGTAAGTACTCTGAAACATAAGAGGAAACCTGCCTTTATGTAGTTAAATGGAATTCCTTTTAATTCAGTTGCAAAATAAGGAGAGTGGGCTGTGTTCCATTTCGAGTTTTGAAAGTTGCAAAGTTGTTCTGGAGCTTTAAAGGGGGTCCTGAATTCTATAATTCTTTGATAACCAGTGTTATCAAAGGTAGCTAAGTTTATCCCTTTCCAGGGCTTCACACTAGGTGAGTGAAAAGGCTCTTCATCCTGATCCCTTGTGTTATTTGCCATTGAATTTAAGATGCTTGAACTACAACACTAGCTGGAAACTGGATTTTCTGCTGATTTGGTTCTTGAGAAGTGGAATTTAAATCTTGCTTATACATTTTCGATAAAAAGAAGCAAAACTCTTGAAATCTGTCTGGTATTCTTAGTGTGGAATTGCCATCCATATAAAGGTAAAAAATAAACATGAGCAAAACTATTTCTAAAAAATTGTTTTTCAAGTACTTCCAGTATTCCTTCCAAGCATACCTAATAATTCTGCATTAAAAATATAATTACATGCAGGTTTTAATTATGCTTCTTTTTATTCTGGTGCTTGCTTTTTATTCTGGTGCATTTTTATTCTGGTATTCCATCTTGGATGGGCCACAGTTCAGAATCAGACCCTAAGAATCCCCACAGACTTCACAGACATCCATCAGTCTTCACAGTGCTGCCTAGAGCTGTTTTGGAGAAAATGCTCCAAATTCTCCCTGTCTGACTTGGTTCTTCTGTACCTCACAGAAAAAGCTGGAAATGCCTGCCAGCTGTTTTCCCTTCCATCCACTCCCACACATTGTGAAGGCTTTTTCTGGAGCTATTCCAAAAAGTTTGTACATATGGCTTTCTATTAGGTGGGATCAATAGTTCCTATAATAACAGCTGAATCCTCTTATCATCTCAGGTGATTCTGGGAAATTGTTACATTATCAAAAAGCCTGATTCTGCAGAATTTGCAAAAATAATTGCCTTGGTATTCTTGGTGTGTTTGTCGTGGTGTCATGAATGAGTATATCCACAGGTCCTTATTTCCAGAAGGTATTTATTTAATAGGAGTATAATATAGTTTCTAAATATGTCTAAATTAAATGAAAATTACGCAGAAGTCTCAACTCCAAAGAATTATTGATTTCAGTGGTGTTTTCAAACATAAGTATTCAGAGAAAGAGCTGAAATTACCAAAATAGAATGTGTAAAGATCCCAGAGGTTGCAAGCTTGCAAAGCAGCTTTTCAATACTTTCTGCCAGGGAGTTTCAGCTGTGTGGTAGCCTTGGTACCCTTTGTAGGTAGCTTTTGGCCGAGCAAACAATACTGTGGCCCTGGGTACTCCCTTCTGCCCTGCTGCCTCCCCCCAGACCTCTGCACTGTTTGCTGCAGGCAGCAGCACTCTGCAAACCCCTGCACCGTGCAGCTGCTGCGGCTCCACCACGGCAAATGTGATTACCTCAGTGGAGAACGCCTTTTAGGGAGCACTGCTATTGATTCTGGAATAATGGTCCTTTTATCTTCCACTTATTTTTCAGCTTTCAGCCACTGGCTTTTCCTTATTATTGCTCCCATGGACCTATTTCAAAACCAGCACCACATTTGTAGTTTGGCAGAAATAAGTGGCAAGGAGCATCCTCTGCCTCTTCTATGAATAATGAAGCAGCAAAGGAAGGATTTGGTCTATAACATCAGTAAATATATTGATGGGAAGGACAGGAAGGAATTAAATACTTGTGACTCCACGTAAACTGTCATAATTCTATGAAAGAAATTTTTTAAAGGTATTTGAAGGCTGATTTTTGAGTACCTATTGGGAAAAAAAAAAAGTTGTAGGGGTTGTAAATTAAGAATTGCTTCAAATTGCAGGACATAAATAAGAGACAGACATGCAATCTCACAGACATGTTTTCATGGCTTTTGTGCACCTCCCCAAACTATGCCACTGGCCACAGAACTTCTTGGGCTCACAAGTTCTGAGCACAAGAGCCCTCAAGCTCTGTGCTTTCAGGTATATGGTCCCTTCCCATTGAGAGCTAACTTCCTTAAAAACCTTGCCTTAACTAAAATAACTTCTTCCTGCCCACCAGGAAGCAACTTTCTGCTTCATCTCACCAGTCCTGATTTGTATCCTTGCTCAACTGGTTGTAGGTAGACCAAATACCCTTCAACTTTTTCATCACAAAATGACTTTCTGACCTGAGTACCTTTTATTCTCTTCCTATTCTCAGTAGCCATCCTCTCACTGGTATTTTTACTGGTGCTTTTAGGTTTAGTCAAGCTATGCTGCATGGGCCCTGATAACCTTAAGCTTAACCTTCCCAAACAGCAGTATCTTATCTTTCCTGTGAGACTTCCAGTAAAAGTGACAAGTAGAATGTTACAAGGCTGAGCTGTGTGGAAGGGCATGTGCTAAGTAGGATCTGAACAAGGAGCATCAGTATTTCTCATGGGTCCTCACTAACAGGGTAGTGAGAACTGTGTTTTCCTATCAGTGGGTGTGTTGGATAGTTTTGAGTGGAACTCTGTCCCCCTGACAAACATCTGTCAGCTGTAAACCTGGGCTGGACACACTGTGACAGAAACTTAATAGAAGACACCACTCCTCTGTGTACAAGTACTGGATTGAACAGTTTTTCCCTTCCAGCTGAAGATAAGTACAGCCCTGGCAATTAGAGGGATAGTGCTGTGGGGGGAGGGTGAAAGGGAATGCTGCTCTATACCAGTGCTAAAAGCAGAGATAAGGACTTTGAATGCTGGTTATCAAGGTGGGGTTAACCCTGCCCGATTGCCTGCCTGGCAATTTGCAAAATTGTGTTCTGTTTCTGATAGACTTGGAGAGCAATCTGTGAACCAAGCTGGGGTAGGTGCTGCTGCAAA
The DNA here is from genome assembly GCF_022539315.1 of Serinus canaria. Taxonomy (NCBI): domain Eukaryota; kingdom Metazoa; phylum Chordata; class Aves; order Passeriformes; family Fringillidae; genus Serinus; species Serinus canaria. The sequence continues at coordinate 26,844,902 of NC_066316.1, forward strand.
ATTTCATGAGCTTTTGCCTGTACTCAACAGCAGCTGAAATAATTTGAAAACCACTGATGTTTTGTGGGGTTAAAATTAGGTCAGAGTTTGAATGAAATACTTCTAAATGAAATATTTTCTCCACATTAGATCTTTTCAACATATGTACTCCATGGCTATGTGAGATGAACTTGAACGAGGTGGATGGAAACAGGAATGATTTCCTTTCTGATAAGAAGCAGTCCTGTCACCCTGAGAATGCCCAACTGGGACATCTTTTCCTTCTGGAAAAGTACAAGGAATAGTATCACATTATTATTTCTGAGTGGCAATTATTTGAGAAAGGTGATGCTTTTTTTAAAATTTGACCTTCCCGTGCCATGTGACTGGATTACTGGATTGCAGTGAAGTGCTGGGAGCCCTGGAGATGGCACTGATCCATGGCAAAAATCTATCAGAGATTTAGAGATGAATACAGCACAAAAGTAGGAAATATTCAGGGATTTTATTATCACAGGGTACTTCCATCTTTTATATAATTTTCTAAAGAATAACATCCTTCTATGGAATTCTTTGTGCCATAGCAATCCATCCTGGTTTTAATCACAGGATTCTGAGATGTAATTAATAATGTAATTTTTTATGTCCTCTAAGACGTGAACTAGAAAAGCTTTCTAAACTTGCTGGTTGAAGGTTCTTCTGCAGAGTCAAACTTCTTAAGAAACTTTTGATTCTCACATAATGGGGGTGGCAATTTCAAAAAGGCAATAATAAATTGTTTTTTGATCAAAAATGAGATGACTGCAGTTTCAACTCCTGAAGAAAATGCAGAGCAGTTAGAAAGTGCCTGATAATTTTGCTCTGGTTACTTTCCACTGCAGCAGGTTTTATTTTCACATTCATATTGGTATTTCTACAAGCACATTTAATTTGATTCATCCGAGAACTCCCCATTGAGTGTTAATCCAATGCTGAAAATGATGTTTGATATCGCAAGCATGAAATCATCCTGTCATCTTTCTTGTCTTTTGAGAAGTTCCCCAAGTAAGTCAGTTGTTAATATAAAAATTACAGAGCACAGTAAGGAAGGGATTGAAGAAGAATAACTTTGTTCCATGTATAAACAAAATCCAGACAAACAGGACATGTTGATTCCTGAGATGAATTAGCACTGTAGCAAGTAAAGATGAGATAATTCACTGATGGGAACACACTGCTGCTGGCTTTCATAGCAGGGTTATGGTGTCTGCTTCCTCTGTACTTTGAGGTTGGGTTTGGTGCTACATTTTAGCAGTTTATATGGCCTCAGATGAGTTTTAGTTGAACAGGAATCAGTGGGCATTGTGGAAATAACCAGGCTTATTGGAATTAAGCTGCAGTTTTAAAAGTGTTTCTCCTTCGCTAGGCAGATCTTCAGTGAAATGAAAATTGGGTTGAAAAGTGTTATTGTTACATAATAAGCCAGAGAATGCTCTACTGGAACAGCAAAACTTAGAAATATTGCTGTCTGTAAAGCATCTAATATATATTTAAATATGTCAGATGCTGTGGCAAAAAGATAGCACAGACATTTGTGTTTGTCATGATTGATTTACCACATGAAATCTTGAGATAATGCAGAAAAGAGAACAGAGCATCAGATAATATTATAGAAGCGTTAGCCAGTTTTAATTAAGGGGCATTTTTTATCTACTCCAGCCTTGCGTGTGTGTCTGCTCATGCTTTCAAGGAGATTGACCAGGCTCGTTTTGTGAGGCTTCTAATTTCGGGGTTTTGTTCAAGTTACTTATGTTACTATGTCTTACTGGGGGTTGGGTGGGTCGTGTTGGCCTCGTAGGGCACTGAGGAGGTAAGGAGTGAAGTCCTGTCCCCAGGTGCCAGCCCCTACAGCTGCTGCCAGCAATCCAACAGTAGGGCTTAACAGAGCAGTGGGGCTGCCAACAGGGCTAGCTGGCACCATGCACTTCGGTCTTGGTGGCTGGAGAACATCAACCACGAGCAGGCAGAGGCTGGGTGTGGAGGTGGTGGTGCAGGCAGACAGATACACAAGCCAGGCTGAAGTAGGTAGAGACCAATGGGCAGCACTATCTCTATACAAGATGGCAAAGACCTTGGCTGGCCAAAGGAAGCTTTAGAAGAAAGAAGCCTTGACTGTGAGATGTGGGTCCCCACTGCTTCACTGAAGGGCAATCCCCGAGTTTGTGCCTGTGGACAGACTCTTGGGCACTTGATGGGATTCATCAATGAAATCCCCTGCTTTGGGCCTTCGTGGTGTGAGACCTCGACTTGGTGTCTCATGCAGCCCTTTCTGTAGTCCCTTGGAGCAGGTTTGGGCTGTGCCACCCTGCGCTTGCCCCTGCTGGCTGTGGTTCCCTGCTCAGCAGGGGCTGCGGGCGAAGCGCCAGCCGGCCGTGGTTGCCCTGAGCCGCTCGGCTGCTTTGGAGGAGGGTGACACTGGTGGGGAATGAGAGGAGCTGTGCTCTGTGTGTGCAGAGCTGCACAGCTGTGTGTGCTGTGCAGTGTGTGTGCTGCACTCTGTGTGCTGTGCAGTACAAGCAGTGTGCTGTGCAGTGTGTGCTGTGTGTGCAGTGCTCTGCGTGCAGTGCGTGCTGTGCAGTGCGCTCTGTGTGTGTGCAGTGTGCGCTATGCTGCACTGTGTGTGTGCTGTGCTGCGCAGTGTGTGCTCCGTGTGTGCTGTGTGTGCTGTGCAGTGTGCACAGGGTGTACTGTGCAGTGTGTGCAGTGTGTATACTCTGTGTGCCGTGCAGTGTATGCTCCGTGTGTGCTCTATGTGCTGTGTTTTTTCATGCGCTCGGTACTCTCCGTGCGCTGGCCGCTGGGCGGGCAGCGCAGCGGGGCCGCTCCGCTCCCGGCTCCGCGGCAGCTCGGAGGGGCCGGGGGAGGCGCAGCCCCGGCCGGGGGAGGCGCAGCCCCGGCGAATCCCCTCCGCGACGCAGGGTGAGAAAGGAGAGCTGTCGGCCGGCATCGTGCCCAGGAGCGTTCACAGACAGCTTTAACTTCTCCCGTGTCCTCTGTCCGAGGCTTTCTGCCCTGTGCCAGCACAGCCGGGATTGCCGGGCGTTTCCAGGGCGGACTTGTCAGTATAAAACTGAAATGTTTGGTTTTCCAGGCTGCCGCGTGGAACGGAATGTGTATTTACACCAGTAATTTTGGAACTTTCTGTTCCACGTGTTTTCTTCTTAAATCTGATTTCTGCTCAGATGTTCATAATGGGAAGGATTTACTTTAAAATGGCTAATTTTCTCCCATGGTTTTGTTTAAACTCGATTTAATGAAGAAGTTAAGCAGCTAGTAATCCATTTATACTTTTTTTTTACTATTCTGTATTTGTAGATTAGAACTGTTCCTATTATCTCTTCTAATCTGCTTTGGGTGGGACAAAGTACATGAAAATAAAACTAGAAAAGCTTTCAGTTATTTTGTTTCTGGGAAGGGTAAGTCTTGGATGTGTTAGTCTCATGTTGACCTTTGACAGGGCCAACAGGTTTTTGGATGGGAGTTGTAGCTTAAGCTGTTCTGTTTAGGCTAATAGCACAAATGTTTAATAAATTGTTTCTAAGTTGCTGTGGAAACACGCCTAATTTTCTTTTCAAAAAAGAAAACTACTTTAAATTCTAACTTTTAGGTCAGATATTGAGTAATGTTAGTGAAAAGTTACCAGTTTATAACATTTTAGAAAATTGCTGTCATGGAAGTTCAGACATAACCAGAAATGTTCTAAATAATTAATTTTCATAGCAAGGGGCAAAGGATAACAGTTTGAATTCTCATCATCACCAAGGTGATTTACAAGTACCTGCTACTGATGGTCAGGTTCCCGTGAGCTGTTTACATTTCTTTGAATCATCTGCTGCTTTCTTTTACATTTTGTCTTCCCATAAATTTGTTTGTCGGTGAAGAAAGGAAAAAGGAAATTAAAATGGTAACTCTTTTTTTCATTGAAAACCAACATAATTACAAAAAATCTGACTTTCACTTGTAGCAAACAACCTTGTGCGTATGGAGAATGTATTTGTTTCAAATGATAATTTTTGAACAGATTTGCAAATAACCTTTAAATTGGTTAAATTGCTGCCTTTTCCCTTAGCTTCCTAATTATGTATCTACTTATTTCTTTGAAATTTGGGAGGATAACTTTCTTAATCCCCAGATTTGACTCGTTAATATTGCTTGGGAAACAATAAATATACAGGCCTGTAAATCTTGAAGAATTTTCCTTCTCTTTCAAGAATAATGGATTTCATGGAATAGAATCATCATTGGATTGCATCTAAGGCAAGACAATTTTCAAAGGCCATGAGTAACCTTCTCAGGAGAGCCACTGCCTTAAAAAGAGAGCAGAGAGTGTGGAGGTAACACTCGTGGCCCCAGTCCATGAGTGATTTTTGTGTCATGCTCATATTCCTGTACCCAGAGAAGCCATGCTTTTATTAATCACTGCTTTGTCTGTCTAGGTTTTTGGTGGGATTTTACTTGGGTTTTTTTTTTTTCAATTTTGCAGGTTTAAAAAGCTAAGTAGTTGTGCTTCTGCCAGTATTCCTGACTTGAACAATGCAGAAAGCCTCTCTACCGAGTTTAATGGCAGGGAAGGTCCACGCCTTTCCAGCTTGGACCTGAAAATCCTTTCCTTCTTTACTAATTGCCTTACAAAATGGTCTACTCCTGCAAAACCACTTTCTGACAGTGTAGGGTGAGTGGCTATACAGATTTGCTCCGGGAAAGAAGTACAGACAGTCACATTTGGGAAAAAAAAAAACACAAAAAAAGAGCTTTGGGTGCAAGCTTCAATGCACCAAGTTGACTAAAAATGTGCATTTCTCTGAAAAGCAAAGTGTCCAAATCACCTTGGGGAGGGTGTTGGAGGCTTCCAGGCTGTGCTTGCTTCTGGAGGGGGTCGTGCTTCCAGCTCCACTGGCTGTTTCTGAATGTCTTATTGTATAAATTAAGAAAATAGATGGGGAAAGCAGGTGGAAATCTCTCTGGGGGATTTTGTTTTTAACTTGCTCTAATGGTTTAATAGTTAGCAGTTAGAGCTAAGCAGGTGTTTTAAGAGCTCTTATTTAACAATTATCACTCATTTCCGGGCTTCCTGTTTGTTCAGGCTGCCGGGGAACATCACAAAATCAGCCAACTGCTCTCAAAACCTCTTTTAACCCTTTGTCACCCAGTGAAGTTGGGAAAAACCCCATCAAAGAGCCACGTGGGTGAAGGATGAAGGACATGGCACAAAGCTGTTGTGCAAAGACTGTGGTAGATGTAAACAAAGCTCTTGCAAGTTTTGAAGTGCAGAGGAGCATTGCATCACTGTGAATAGAGAGTATCCTTGTTTCATCTCTTTGGTTGGTATTTTGGGTCAGTTAGGGAAGGAACTTAGGGAACCTCATGGAACTTATTCACTTTGGTATTTTTCCTTGCATTTTTTTATGTTAGCTTATTTTTTTCCTACTCCCTTAACATTTTCCATTGCTTATTGGCCCAGGACATGACAGACACATGAGGATTTATGAAGAAGATGGCATTACTTAACCATGCTTCAAAAGCTCATGTAATACTCAAAATATTCTTTGCTGTGAATCATTGTGATAAATTAGAATTTGGAAAAAGTATTAGAAAGTTGTGAAAGATATCCTTCTGTCTTTAGCAATTGCTGTTCTGCTGATAAAATACAAGTGAGTTTTTAATTTACTTATAACTGTTGTTCCATAGATTAGTACTAAACTATGGGAAAGTGTGATCTTAACCAAGATTTGAAAGTTAAAGCATTGACAGCACTGGAGTTTGGTGTTTGGACACATAACAAACTGGAAGTTTGTGAGGGCTTTTTTGGTTAGTCATATAAAAGGTTTATTGTCAAATGGCTCACATTAATATTTATTCATAAAATGAGATAAATTTCAGCAGTAATTTTCTGGGGCAAGTTTGTAGTCTGCTTACTGCATGTGTCTTCTTTTTCAAGCAGGGAGTCTTTAAGAAAGTGTCTCAGCATGTTCAGAAATCCTGTTCTACTTCCTTGAGAGATAAAAATGGAAAAAAATGCTTTTTAGTTGGAGTGCCTCTGCAGGTTGTGGAGATGAATAAGAAAGGACAGACTCCTCACTAGTAATGGCCCTTGAGTGATGAGTCCTGGTGAGTGTAAGAAATCTGGGATATCTGTGTCCATTCCTACATTTGCCTGCTGCTGATGGAATTCATGCCACCTTCAGCTCTGTTCAGACTGGTATAAATAAGTAATTTTTCTAGATTTCCTGAAACTAAGCCTCCATCCTCCCAGTGTCACGAGACTTAAGTCAGGCCAGATGTAAGCCCTGCTCTGGCAGAAAGGCTCTTGGTGAGGAAGCTGTTCCTGCTATCAGAAAAGCAATTGTTCTGAGTGGGAGGGTGGGGAGGAGTGTGCTCTGTGTGTGCTCCTGCACCCCACAGATGGTGTGCAGGGTCTCTGAGGTTACAGGGAAATGCTTTCTTTACAAACCTCTCATGCACATATGTCGGTGCCCCTGTGTTCCTGCTGTCATCTGTCCTGGTAGCAGGTAACATTCAGTTCAGGAAATTCTGACTGCAAGTTTAAAAGTGTTGCTGATATGATATTACATATGATATTACAACTCTCTTCAGCTGAAATCACAGAATGTTTTTGTTTTACAGTTCTAACAGGCTTGAGCATGATGATAAGAAAGCAGTACAAATGGATAAAGAAAATTTACAATAAGCATGAAAGTAGTCAAATAGATTTGCACTCTAATATGCTCTGAGTTGGGTCCTCAAAAGAAAAGAGGGAAAAACCCCAGGGTCTTGTGTTCTGGTTTGAGTACCTTTTGGTTTCCTGGTAAGAAAGGGGTAATAATTTCTCCTGTTTCCTTTTAAGATAAAGTACATATTCCACATATTTTTTCTCTCCTGTATTTCCTGTTTATTTTCTCATCCCATGTCTAAGATCAAAATCCACTAACTTATCAGTGGGAGTTAATAAATAACAACAACAACAACAACAACAACAACAACAACAACAACAACAACAACAACAACAACAATAATAATAATAATAATAATAATAATAATAATAATAATAATAGTCAGTGGGAGTTAATAAATCCTTATACTGAAAACCTGAGGAAACGAAGCAACAGAAACTTGGGAACGATTTCCAAGGAAAGGAACAAAAGTGTTTGCTTGCAATGCCAAACCAGATTGTTATTCCTTGAAGTTCCCCAGTATAGGAGGTGGGTCTTTTATCCTGGAGCTGCTGTATGGGCTCAGAGTTCTCACAGGCACCCTTCAGAATTACTGCTGCAGAAATAACAATTCATTGCTCTTGTTGAGAGCCTACATTGTCTTGCAATGTTTTGCCAAAGCCGCTCTCCTGAGCTGAAAGGCTTTTTGGCAGCAGAGTTGGGCTTGGTACTGCAAACATCTGATTCAGCTTATGACAAGGTCAGTATTCCTGGCCCAGGTACTCAGTTTGCATTTATTTTTTTCTGGTTTGCATTTAATTTTTTTTCAAAGGTGTGTTGAGGATTTGGAGGCATAATACAGGAGATTTAGAGTGCTTGATTCCTCAAGTTATGTTTTGGAAATCTAGTAGCCTCCTTTAATTTCAAGGGAAAGCTGTCCAAATGTAGATAAATCACTTGGTTGGTAGATGCTAATGGATGACAATATCTTTATTTCTCTCTATCCAAGCATGCTAGTAGTTGAAGGGTTTCATGAGCAGCATATTAGGTACTGTGTTCTGATATAATGGTCTTAAAAGAAGTTTTTGTCTTTTCCAGCTGGTGATGTATTGTGTGTGTTTTGCAGCTATTGTCATTTGGAACAGACTTCGTCAAATATTTTGCCTCAGTGACTCTTCAGCTAGTTTCAAATCTTACACGAGGATCTGTGTTTTATGGGGAGAAGTTTTTGTGTAATGTGGCTCTTTTTTTCTTCCCACTTTCCTTTTCTTTTTACTACAAACAACATAAATTTATTTGAAAAATTTTTCGATTTTTAGAGTGACTATTTTGTATAGCTGATAATGGCAATTTGTTGTTGTGTACTACAGGTGAAAAAATCACAGTTCACATACTTGTTTACTCTTAAAATAATGTTAAGAGGGTTTAGTCAGACTGTGATAAAGGAGCACATGAAATACTTAAATAACTTGGTTGACTAGATAACATGAGTTGGTATCTTTAAAAGGAAATATTTTTCTTTATAAAGTTTACCTCTTGTTAGTTTTTTTCCTTTTTTAATGTTTGACCTGAGATTGTAGCATTGAAACACAGAATCACTCGGTTTATGTAGAAACATCAGGAATTAATTCAGCAGTTGAATCTGTGCTCAAAGTCAGATTAATTAATGTGATGTAAGACCCCATGAGATCACTCTATGCCCAAGTCAGTCCTCTTTCTCTCATAGATTTTTACTCCCCATGATTGTCTTGGAAGGAATTTTCCTTCTCTTTGTTGTAGATAGCTTATAACAATATCAAAGACAAAGCAGGATTATAAAATTTGCAAAATTTCCTTTCCTTTTTCTTCCCAACACGTGCTCTGAACAGAGAAGTTTCAAAACTTTTCATGTATGTGACTGCTAGAAGTGGGTGTGCATGTGATTCTGAGAGATGGAACAATAACAGATGTTCCCAAAAGCAATAGGTAATTCCATGGCAATTCATCAAGAAAGAACATACAACCTAGGGGAAACCAGGCTTCTTGTAAAGGGAGCATTCTGAACTCCAGGTGTATAAATCAAAGACTTGGTGTATACCAGCCTCTATTTTGGTAGGCCAGGAAATGTAACAAGTTTTCTGCAGAAAGAATCAAATAATGTTGGTCCTGTAAAAGTTCACAGAGTGTTCTTTTCATGTAACAGGAGACTCCCTGATAAGCCTTCTCCTGAGGGAAGGCAAGCATTTCTTCATGTTATAGATTTGATTTCATTTTCAACTGCCTTAGTCTTAAGTCTCTTCAACAATAACATCAGAAAAATTCTTGAAATCTTCCTTGAGTCTTCTGACTCGTAACACAGCCACGCAAAATTCTCTGCTTCTCCAAAACTCAGAAACAAAGGAATGCAAAGGGGAAAGAGGCTGCAGAGCCAGCTTTTCAGTCCTACATCTGCCAAATAAGGCTCAAGCAGATTTGCATCTTAATTCGTTTCTAATGTGTTTGTGGTAGGTACATCGAGACTGAACTCTTTTAAGAGAGGCTTAATGGATGATGTAATGTTTTCTTGTGCTGAGTCCAAAATTTAGAATGACTTTTATAATAATATTAAGCTTATAAATACAAGGTAGATTGCTTAGCAATTGTGTCATGGCAAACAGCAAAAATGTGCCACAGCTGAAGAACAAGATTTTTTTTCTTGTAAAGAACAAGAAAAAAAAAATCTCTTTGTTTCAGGAATTTTGTATATTGGGAATAGGTGCTTGGCTTGCACATGGTGTTCCATATTCCTGTGTCCTTTGAAGCTGTAGGGGGTAGTATTTTTTTCCATCTGCCTTACTTATTTTCATTTGCTCATCCTCTGTCCTCCATGAGTTTGCTCTTGTGTTGGGAGAACAACAGAACTTGGTGAGAGCTCCTTTCTGCCCCGTGTGCAGGCTGCAAGCACACCCAGCAGCAATACTGAATGCCCAATTTATTCAGCAGCAGTGATGGTGTTGGAGGCTGCCAGTGGTCTCTGAACATCTCTGGGCATACCTTAGGTCCCAGATAACTCTGAGCTAGTAACACTCTGTTCAAGTTTGTGACTCAGTGTACAAAGCTGCTTCTTGAAGGCATGGAAATTAAGGGTTGGTTATTTTATCCTTAATGCTCAAGCATTTCCAAGAAGGGAGCAAAACTGAAAATAACAGCAAAGTGGGATGTTGCTTCTACATGCACTTTTGAGCGCTTTCCCCTTCTTCAGTCCTTATTCTCCCATAGAATAGCAGTGTTTTTCCACTTTGGAAATGATTTCTGGAGATTATTCTATGTGGTAGCTTTATTTATGTTTTATCTAACTTAAAAGAGTTTTTAAAAAATCATGTTTGTGTACACTGTTTTTAAAGTAGGAAATATAAGCTAAATCAGGATTAATTTCCATAAGCTAAAACAGGATTAATTTTTCAGATAGAGATTTGTGGACTTGAAGGGGGTTATGCAGTTTGTACAAACCACAGCTTATATCTCTGCTCAGTATCTTGCTTTTTTCAAGTAGAAAGTAGGAATCCTCATTTTTAACTTGCTTTACAGACTTTGTGTGAGAAGGTCAATTCATTTTAGCTTTAAGGAATTTTATTGTCAGTATTTGTACCATGCAAACAACTGTGGAAGGAGTAAAATAATTGATTAAGCCCTAGGTTTGGAATGCCACGCTCAAGCAGAGGTCTGCTGAGACCTTTCTTTTTTGAGTTTGATAAAACTAATAAAATTTAAAAAGAAAAGTATTGTGTGTTTTTTTCCCTGACAAATCTGAGCCTGGCAGTATTGGAACAATATTAAAGATTGTTGTGGAACAATGTTAAAGATGTTGTCAAACTTAAAATAGGACTTCATTTCAGCTTTCAGCATTTGCTGAAGTTCCCCTCTTTTGAAACCTACTCTGTATTCTTCTGAGGCTGCCTTCCAGAGACAGCTGTGTGTGGTTGGTAATAAACTTGGGGGATGAAAGTATCCATTGCATGGGCATCTTTATTTTTTGTGCCATAGATTTAGTGACACTTGGTAAAGTCAGTGCACCACAAATAGTGGACTAAGAAAGAAGAAAAGCAAGGGCATACTCATAGCTGTATCTGTAGTGGCAGGTATTTTCAAGGGGAGTAACTCTGAGATATATAACTGGGTGGTTTTTCTGTTATGAGTCTGATTTCTCAGAGACCAAATATCCTTTTCTGGAGTAAGCCAGTCTTTCATTCTGCTTTTATCAGCTGCATCTCTTTTCGTGCAGCATTTCTGTAGTAGAAGTGGTCATGAGAGGGAGATGATTTAGGGGAGAGAAATAAAATACTGTGTCAGGGCTTAACTTTGTTCTGTCTCTCCCAAAAAATGTCTCTAGTAAACACAGAGCTTGAGATCTGACAGATTTTCTTGAGGGGTTTGTTTTTTTTTTTGAACCTTTGGATGCTCAAGCCCAGACATTATTTGGATGCTTTTTGAACTTTGGTTTGCAAGAACCATCTGCGAGAGAGTCAGAGTCACTGACAGCAGTCTGATACAATCTGCAGTCAGTGGGAGGTTTGGTAGCTAGGTAGGTTTAGGACAGCTCACTATCTTTGAAATATCTTTGAAATATATCTTTGAAGTTAAGTTGCTTTATTACTAAAGATTGATTTAGTCATCACTTCCAGACTGCAGCCAAGTAAGCCCACTGCCGTTGCTGTGTTCTTCAAAACCATCTTTCAATTTCGAGTATCTCCAAGTTCCCTGGAAGGACCTGCTGTCTACAGAGAGAAAGCTTCAGCAGCTTTCAGTTCTCCCTTCCCTGACAGAGGTTTGTGGTCTCCTTGGTGTGGAGGCAGCACTTCCATAAGATGCCAGTGCTCCAGTGCATGATCCCTCCCAAGAGCTCTTCTCTGCTCTTGAACTCGAGTATTTTTGGAAATGTTTGCAGTGTGAACTCAGTGCTTATCCTGATCCGTGTACAAAGTAAGGGGAAATCCAAGGAGGATGCATGGGTGAGAGTAAAGCAAGTTTGGTTTGATGTGTGCTCTGCTTGCTTAGCCATTCCTTGCTTAGCCTTGCTTAGCCAAGGAATCCATGCTTGTATTTATTTTGTATTGCCATTTTTAGTTGCTCCATAAGTAAAACACTGTAATCAACATAGTGGTGCAGAAGTAACAGTGATTTAAAGCTCTCAGCAAATGTGATATTCAGTAATTTTATAGAAAATAACAAATGCATAGTGTTAATTAGATTAAATGTAATAGATTTTATGCTTATCTGCTGAAATATTTTGTGTAAAAATACCTTTTCACATAACTGATCAAGCTTTTCTAAAAAGCTACCAAAAAATAGCAATTCAAGATTCAGAGTAGGAGGTATCTGAAGTAGTTGTTGCTCTAATATCAGTTAATTGGACTGTGAGTCCCAGAATGAGCTGCTGTTTCTTGAACTCTCAGAATTAACTGTAATTTCCAGCATGTAACTAATATAGAATAATGCTTTTAAAATGTGCTCTGGTTCACAGTTATAAAATCAAAGCCACACATTATGAAAATAATTCTGAATGAAATATTGATTCATCCATTGCTGGTTAATTTTGTACCTGAAAAGAGTCCTTGAGAACTGATGGTTCTATAGATAAAATGTCTATTCTCAAAATGCTGCAAACTGGGTTTTGGTGTGTATTCTCTTTTATTCCAGTATTGGTTTTTCTTGCCAAATTGTCTGCTCAGGCTTTTAAGATCTGTGCAATGTCCTGTGGGGTCAGAGCCCTGGTCTCTCTCCGTTGTTTTTAAGGCTAACATGTTTGCTGCTGCTTGTGGTTTTCACTGCTTATTTTATAGCAAATTCTGAGAGGAGGATGGAAACCTCATCCCATTTAAATGGTAACAAAATAAATTCAAGTAAACTAGTCTGGTCTTCAGTTTACACTTTGCTGAGTCAGAGAGGTCCAGTTCCTTCCTTTGATATTGTTCACGCAGTGAGAACAAAGCGAAGGGAAGAGTTCCCTTGCATTGTGCTAAATCTCCTGCAGCAGTCAGAAAAGCTGCCACTGTCTGCACAAAATTCCACAATTTGCTGAGGAGTGAAGGGTTCAGGGGTGTGGAACATCAGCAGAGTGCAGTGTGGCTGCCAGGCTGTGCCTTCTGCTTGCCTGTGGAGTGTTTTAGAGATGTCACTTGCACGCCTGGAGGATCCTGGCTGGCTCAGGAGTGATGGCTCTCAATGCCAGAGCTCAGTGCTCACCTTTGTCCTGAAGTGGAAAAAAATGCCATGAAAGCTTTTTTAAAAATGCTTTCTAAATTACCTGGTAATGTTTCAGGTTTTACTGTGGTGACTGTTCATGAAAAATTTTTTTTTCAAAATGATCTTAGATGAGAATGACAGCAGTTCACGGTTCAGATTTAACCTGATTTTTATTAGTTTTTCACAAAATAAAATTAAAAAAAAAAAAGGGTTAACCAATGATCTTAAAGCAATTTTAACAGTAGAACAACTTTTTCATTTTTTCCCCAGCAATTTCTCAGGAGTGTGGAAAATGCTGCTAAATTGGTTGTGTTCTGAACACAATTCCAAAGATGCATAATGTCTTATTGTTATTTTTTTCCTAAGGACAGTATAAGAAAAACGACCAGATTCCTGAGAATTAGTCACACCTTCATGGCTGAATACCAAGTACTGTTTGAGCCAGATTCTGAGAATGCTGACACTGTCATCCTTTCATCATTACTGCATCCTGCTGCATACCTAAATTCAATAGTTAGCAATTTTATTACCCTGCATATTACATATGTACATTGAATTTTTAAAGAGGGAGCCCTTTTCCTTGATGGAGGAGTGGTTTGGAAAGAGGATAAATTGAAGGCACTTTTAAAGTTGGCTGCTTTGCAGAGAACAAAATTCAAAAGAGAAACTGTGTAGATTCCTGGGGAAAGTTAAAATGCAACATACTTGTCTGAGCCACAAGTAACAGACAGGACAGGGTCAGAGAATCAGGAATGGAAACAGTCCAACCCTCTTGCTCTGGAATATTACACAGACATCACGAACATCTACTGGATTCCACAAAAAGCCTTACTTAAAGGGCTGTTCCAGATGGTAAACAAGGTCATATTTGTGCATTAATCATTTTAATCTCAGTTACTCACAAGGAAAATGCACTAAAAAAGCACTGTACTAAAAAACCAGGGAAGGGGGGCAGAACAAAAGCACTCAAAACCAAACAACCACTGCCCTCCCTTTCTTCCCCTATCTGCACCCCACAAAAACATTCTTCCCCAGTACACAGGTGCCTTTCCCACCTCTGCTGTCCTTAAAGTCTCTGGGGTAAAGGGCCTTGTGCTGTCACTGTGGTCAAGCAAGTCCTTGGGAACTGTTTCTGTATTTTGTAGAAAATCTTAAGGATGCAGTTCCCATTTCAGATCCCTTGCTGAGTTTTTCTCAGATAGGAATGCTTTGAGAGCTTTGAAGCAAAGCTGGGTTTGCTAAGTTTTGGTGGTAGGGTTGTCCAAGGCAGAGAGTTCTGCAAGCTGTGTGGGATAAAGCTGATGGAAATGGTAGGCCAGTCATGGAGGAACAAGGAACAAGAGTATCCAAAACTTAGATCCATTCCTAAGGAAGCCTATCCTGCCTGCCTCCACCCTTGCTACAGCTGACAGATTTTCCATGGCACTTCCCCCAGGTGTGAAATTATTCCTCCTTCTTCTGTAGGCTGCACATGGGAGGATGATGGGTGGTAGACATTTTAAAAACTGGTTGGAAATTGAGGAAAAAAAGTGTACTGAAGGCCAGATAGACCTGCTGCAAGTCCTTTCTCTGCCCTTTCTGGGTGGAATTAGAATTGTAAGCCTCACACTGCAAACCCCAAATGGAAATTGTTTTCTAAGTCAAGTGACAAGGTTGTTCCTGCTTTGCAGGAAGAGATGGGTGCACCATGGCAGATTTAGGAGCAGGACTATCACTGGGCTCCACTAATGCTTCATTACTCCTGGTGGGTTCAGCAGTTCAGGCTGTTGGTATGGCAGCATGCTTAGAACCTGCAAACTGCAGTCTACATCATGGTACAAACATGAGGGCCTAATTGCACAAATGTGTTAAAGAGAGCCTGAACTTTTTAGAATTTGTACTCTAAGTAAAGCCTAATAATAGAAGGTGAAATAGGCACATGGAGGGTGAAGAAAATTTGTTGCTCAGGGTGACCCAGCAAGTCAATAGCAGAGCTCTCAGTAGGATTTCTGAAAGCATTCATATATTGGAGAAATTCAGAGACTCTGAGCTCACTGGTTTGCTTTAAATAAAAAGAACAATGGGAGGTTACTTAATTTGGGTATGTAAAGTACCATTAAAAAAATAAGGAGCTTTTTAATCTCAAAAGGGTACAAGAACTGAGGGCTATCCAGGCAGATTAAAGTGGGCAGGATAGCATATAGTTTCTTTCACATTAAACTGATAAACTGATGAACTCAGTTAGCAAAGGATGTAGCAGATACTTCATCCCTGGATATTGCTCAGAAAAGACTGAAAGCCTTTTTGGAAGACAGGTGTTAGCCTTGCTCTACTTGGTTCAATACAAGAATAAGTGGGCAGCATGCTGTGCCTTCCATTAGCAGAACTGGATGGTTCTCATGCATAAACTAAATTTTAAATGAACAAGAATTATTCAGCTACCTTGAGCCAAGTTCCAGGAGTTCTATCAGGCTGCATGAAATCGAACCTAAGCTCTTGCAAAGAAATTACTCAAATCTGAATAGTGAATGCTCTTGTATTCATAACTGAAATCAAAAAAAAAGGAAAAAAAAAAAACCAGCCAACCCAACCCTACCCCCCCAAATGGGTTTGAAGGCTTTGAATTATAATCTTTTTTTTTTTTTTTTATTTTAAGAACAAAACCGTAAATGACTCTGCACTTCCTGTTTCCTCATGGACTAAAAGAGGAACATCCAAATCCCTACAATACAAGAAAGACTATGTCTCAGAGCTGGGGGTTTTTTTGTTGTTGTTTGTTTGTTTGTTTTTAATTATTAATTTTTGGGTTTTAATTTTTTTTTTCCTAAATCCAGGTAATACTGGAAAACTTTCTGGATATCTGAAAGAGTGAGATTTTAAAGAGGTTTAACAGGCATCGTCTTTTATGCCAAATTCATATCTAACTTGAGAGAACTCCACATGTAATTCTGTTGAAAGCTCTGCAGTAAATGAAGTGAAATGCTAAAGAAAAATGCCACTTAATGCCACATGCACAGGAACAGGTCTTTTTCCTAGGGAGTTTTGAAGATATATCTGTTCCTGGTATGCCACTTCTGGCTGGTGGACTGTGCTGTCTAGCTTTTCAGGAACCATAATAATAGTAGTGGCTATTTTTGCCATTTCCTTTTCTGTAGCCTCTGTACTCAAGATGTTGCATTCTTCTCTATCTGTTTAGTGCAATATAGGTAGCCTGGCAGTGTGTATAAAGCTGCTAAATTTTTTTTTTTACTTGGTTTTCCTTTTTACATTTGAACATGAGTAGAACGAACTATATCAGTGTTCTGTTTAGCTGTTCTTTAAACAAAGTGTTCTCCAGCTGACATCTGAGGAGTTTTGGAGTTGCTCTGGGTTTGTTATGGCTAAAGCTGCAGAGGAAGTCCAAGTGAATCACAGATAATTGTAGTCCTCAGGATAGCCATTTTGTTAAGGGAATTAGCTTCATTAATCTTTCTAATCTGATGATTAAACAGAGGATCAAATAGCCGAGCAACACAAAATCTATGTTGGAAAAAACCCCTCAACATTATGAAATGGTATGTAAAGATCTTATTGTGATACTTTCTAAACACAGGAAAAAAATAGAACCAAATAGAGGATGTCTTAATGATGTTTTCTTACAGAAATTAAATTTTTTAGTTCCTCTGGTAATTTTTTTTTTCAGAAAGGTGCATAAGACAGCATTTGGGGTTACATTTTTCTTTCAAATTCTCGAGGCATTTTTTTTCTCAGTTCTGGGTAGTTGTTCAAGAAACTTGAAAAATATTAAATATTTTGTTCTCTTGTTGAATTTATTTTTTGGGGGGAGATTGCATGGTTGTAAATATCTAACATGACTAATTTTGTGTGCTTTGAACTGCCACATTTACTGGCAAAACGCTTATTTATTACAAGATGTTAGAAATTCCCTTTTCCCTTAGAAAACAGCAATGATCTTTTTGTTTAGATAATGAACTGAGCCTTGAGAGGTGCATCCAGATCCCACAATGTTACAGACATCCTTAAACCTGCCCTGGGGCTCCTGCCTGTGCTCAGTGTGGGAAAGGATGAACTTACCTGCACAGTTTGTGTCATCCTGCTTGCACTTGTGTGTGCCACAGAGTGTGAGGACAAAACAAAGGCTTTCATTCTAAGCTGAGATAGATACTAAAACAAAAAAATAAGAGCAAAGATAGTTTTGCAAGAAGCTTGTATTTTATTTTCTTTAATTCTGTTTTCTGCTTTCAAATTTCTGTAGAACTTACCTTGAGCAAAGTCTCTGAATCAATGCAATTCTTGACAGGCTGTAAGTAGGAGAGATGCTTCCAGCAAGGGAGCTTTTGTTTAAATACTTGATGCCAATTCTGTACAACCATTGTGGTTTGCATATCATGAAGTGTTTGTTTATTATAATGTCAGTGTTTGTTGTAAAGAAACTCAAGCTACAGATACATATGTGAAAGGACATGGAGAATATTTGTGTAGAACATACTTTTTTCTTCCATCTTCATAACCCAGCAGAAGAACATTGATTTGTAATTTTTGAAGCTTGTGTATTCATGCTTTCATCTTTGTGTTTGGTGGAGGAATTTTTTTTGTAATTGGGAAACAAATATTTTCATGATATTTTTGCCATCTCCTTTCCTTTCTAACCCAAATTTAGATCATTCTATAAGGTACTAATCCCTTTTTGCTTTTCAGTTTCTTTCCTTGAAAATAGAGGTGTATCTGTAGTGAACCTGAATGGAAAAGTTGGAGACACATTTTTTAAAATTGCATTTAAGTTACTAAAATTATCAAGTGCAAGGATAACTGAACAGAGACATTTTATGATAAAAATGACAAGCTTTCAACTCCCTGGATGAATAATAAGACCTCTTAAGTCAGTCAGTATTGTTTTGTTTTCTTGATCTAAAAACTTTTTTAAACTTCTGTATTACTTTTTAATAGCTTACCCCTTATGTTTGGGGTAAAGCTGTCTTCTGACATAGCAGGAAAGTAATTTTATAGTTACTTTAGCTTAGCTTTGTTCTTGAAATATCATTTTACTTTCTTCTGTTTCCTCATGACAACTTCATGCCACTTCTGAGCTGTATATATCATTTTTGTCTCTGCGTGTTCCTGTGTCTCCTTCCCTACATCCTTTATTCTTCTCATTCACGTGTGGTTTTTAATAGAAGACATTTCAAACCCTGTGTTCTTTTATCTCTGCAGCTTTCTTTAGTTCTGCACTCTTGAAGTAGTTCATTGTTTCTTGCCTAGTGGTGGTCCACAGAGCTGCCCCACTTAGGCACTGCCTCGGAGCAGTTTGACCATCTGGGTAGGTCAGAGTCCAGCCCTGTGACCTTCTTCTTTGGCTTTGGGTGCCAAGGTGAGCCTTGAAACAAAAAAATCAAGTCAATCCCTGTGTGTGGTGACACAGTGCTGACCAGTTGATCACCAGCCAAATTTCATGAAAGGTGCACTAAGGTAAACTGCAAAGGAGGTCAGGGATTTTGTCATGTTAAATGTCCAGTTTTGCACAGATAGAGGAGGAGTTTGGATGCTGGGGAATTTTCAGGAAAGTCCTTATAGTTTTTAGAGGCATTTTTAAAAAATAATATATTTTTCATTTTCTGGGAAATTGAAGGAAAGAATTTAGTCTCCTTCATAGGCAGTTTCTGAGATCATAGGCACCTCTGGGCACACCCCAAGAACTATCCTAATTGCATATTCTGTAGTTTCAGCCACTTTAGTTGAGGGTTGTGGAGAGAAGGAATCTCACTCACATCTGTATCAAATTGGCAAGAGAGAGGAGTTTTATTTCTCTCTGCTGATGCACTCTGGATTGCAGCTGATGCTGCTGGTGCTGCACATCAACAAGCTACTTAAAAGTTCCAGCAAGTGTCACTGAAGTACAGTTTGTCCATTTGCAGCATATTGATTCAAGCTGTTTACTTCCTAATGGAGGATTAATTTCTGTTGTGAATGCAAATGGAGAGTACATTTAATGTTCTTGCTTTCCAGATAAGAAAGACCCTGCTCCTTTCTTCCTGGGGAGCTGAACTGAATTCACACCCATAAACAGCAGCGGTTGTTTTAATGTTCTGGGGTTTTTAATTGAAACAAAACCTAGATGTGAGTTTTGTTGCTAGCTGAAACAGAGCCAGCCCAGCTCTACTTACAAGTGAGCCTGAGCTAGAGCTGAACTGAAGTGGATTCAACTACCTGCTGCATTCTTGGCTCGTTGAAGACTGTAAGTTCATTTGGACTTCTCTCAAAAGTTCCTGACAGGTATTGCACAGTAGTGTTTGAGAGGCTGGGAATGTGAACCTCTTGTGGAAAGGGCCTGAGAAGTGAATACTGAAGTGTCTGCCTAGTTTGGGCTGAGGTTTCATGTAATCTCTATTTATTTTCTAATATCTGGGAAGATCTTGGCTCTAAGGCAGATGAAAGCTTTACTCAAACCAGGTTTCATCGGTGTTCCTGACCTTTGGTTTGATATACAGTTGATTTATAGGCAAGTTCCAGAGTTGTCTAATTTTATGGGTTTTGGATTTTTTTTTGGTTGTGGTGAGTTTTTTTTGTGTTTGTTTGGTTGTTTGTTTGGATTTTTTGGATGTTGTTGGGGCCGTTTTTTGTTTTGGTTTGGTTTTTAGTTTTTCAGGAGAAAAACTGAAGGGCAACTTAACATAATCTAATACCCCCATTTCCTAGGACTTATTTATTTCCTGTCTTTGAAGATTATTTTATCTTGTTTAGGAAGAATTTTAATTAATACCTAATACACAAAAAATGAATATGTTGCACTGAATTCTTGGATCTGCCAGCTGTTCGTTTTCCTGATTTGAGAT
Organism: Serinus canaria; assembly: GCF_022539315.1. Taxonomy (NCBI): domain Eukaryota; kingdom Metazoa; phylum Chordata; class Aves; order Passeriformes; family Fringillidae; genus Serinus; species Serinus canaria. Next base: position 26,864,580 of record NC_066316.1, read on the forward strand.
CTGAAAATCAGCACAGTTATTTCCTTTATTCTTTGTACAGAAATGCTTTGTGGATATTGCCTACTCTACAGTACCTTGAGTTCCCAGAGTACATGTGGCAGGAGGAGAGTGCAAGTAAGGAGTGTTTTGACAATAAAGAGAAGAAATATATCTTTACAGGAAATATGTAATATGGCTTTGGTATCTTAATCTGTAAGTCTTCAGGCAGAAATTCTTCCTTAAAGGACATAAGGAACTGTGGGAATTACTTAAGGAATTAAGGAAAAAAAGTATGCAGTCCATCCAAACAGTTTTATGAGGCCAGGAAAAACTACCAGTCAATCCATGTACTTGCTTTTGTACAGACACATATTTCATGATGGTTGTGCAAGGCATTGAAAAGTTGTCTACTCAGAGGAACTATTATTGCAATTTAGGAGAAACTCCAAATATCTGGTCAAAGCAATTTAGGAGAAACTCCAAATACCACCATGTTTAGGTGATTCCTGAGACCGAACAAATGTACCACCTGTGAGTTTGGCTTTGGCATATGAGCAAGTGGTTGTTTGAAATTGTACTGTGATAAGATTATTTGATAGCTTTTATCAGTTTTTAACATGTAGTAATTGCCTAACCGCTGTGTGCTGGCAGCCCTGACACCCTGCTCCATGTTCTGTTGCTGGCTGTAAGGTAACTTCCCTTCTGGTTGCAGTTCTGTAGCATGACTTTAAAAAATGCCCTTAAGCCAAGACAATGAGCATGTTTTAAATACTTTGTGACAGTTAATTATTTCCCTGTGGTTTGGAGAGTGCCACTGCACCAGTGCATTAAGAAACTCGTTTTGAAAAGCGCTGTGATGAAATTACAGGTCAGGTCTTGCCACACAATGCAGTTCCCCCACACAATGCAATTCCCTCTTTCTTAAATCAAATAACCATCTGTTTGGGAAAGTGCTTTTGCTCTGAAGAGTTTCTTTTCTTTCTTGAAATACATATAGCAGATGTTTCAAGAGAATGGCTTTATGCAGGCTTTTGTTCAGTAGGTGGTTTGACTGTCTGTTCTCTCAAAAAGTCTATCTGGGCGTTGCTCAGCCAAACCAAACTTGTACCCATTATACCTCACGTTGTCTCTGGGCTTGTGTGAGTTCTTTGCACATTATCTTCCTTACCATTGCTCAGATAATGCCACCTCCATTTCTAGTGTCGATACAGTTTTAGTACAGTGAAAAAATACTACAGAACTTTGGCTTATCCCCCTGTCTTCATGAGGCTTAATAATGTAACACATTTCCATCATCAGAATAACTGCACTGGGTTAAATAAAGCAACAAGTAGCACACACTTGTGTCTGGGACACTCATGCTATTGAGTTTCCATTGACCTGTTCATTTGCAGGTCAGGATATTCCATATCATGGAATAGTTAGTCTAGGCAGCCTCATCTCTTAAGGTCATTGGCTTATTTTTCTGCTCATGTAGAGATTTTTCTCTCATTGATTTATTTCCCTTTGTCATGAATTGTGATTGTAGGTGTTTAGAAACCCTAACCAGTTTGCCATATAACTCTTAAATACTGAAAGAATAGGTAATATCTTGTACACACTGTCCACCTTCTGAAGCTTTCAAAGAAGTGAAGATAATCTCTTCCTTGCTTCTGGTCATGGAGTCAGACACTTGGTTTCATGCAGTGACCCTGCTGGGGTCATGCTGCTCGATGCCTTTGCAGTTGTTTGTATTGCTCTGCTGTCTGTTCCATGTAAATAGAGCCAACTGTCCAGGTTCACTTTCTGGGTTCTACCAGAAAATGAGCCCTGAACACCCCAGGCTCAGCACCGTGGTGTGTAAATGTTGTTGGTCCTTCCCATGCAGAAAAATGAGCGTGTTACTTCTGACAGTGCAGATGTGCTTGTGCTCAAACACACGTGCATGGGTCCCTGTGCATTCAAAAAGCTTCTTCTTTGGCGTCTGGAAGGCCTTGGGCACCACAGATCATGAAAGACCCAGGTCATACCACATGTGATTCGGGACAGCACAGCTAAAGATCACTATATGCTTTATCAAGTAATGGAAGGATTCTTGGTTTAGAATTGGTTTCTGAGTACTGTGGGTTATTTCAGCTGAATCTTGTTTCTCCCTGGCTGCTGCTGTTCTGTATTATGTCAGCCCATGTGTCTGGCACTGAAAAATGTTTGATGTTTTCTGTAGGTCATGCAAGATGTTTGATGTTTCTTTGTTGACTTTTGAGTATGAGTAAATAATTGATAGAATCCCCTGTGGCCAGAATTTCTGAACCTTTATGTATATCACTGTGGTCAATTACAATGTGTCAAGCTGTGTTACGTTTCTCTCTAATTATAATAATCAAATATGTAATGCTCATAATGAAAGGCAGATTTGTGAACATTGTAGCAGTGCACTGGCTCCAAATTTTCCTGCTGCCTTTGCCAGAAGAGCAAGAGGCTGGTGGGGTGAAAAACATCATGGAGGTACATGGAGATTCTAAGGAAGTTTTCTCAGTATGTTTTCTGGGTAATTTCTTTTGAAAGTCAACTTTACTCATGTAATTAATGATGTAATGTGTAAAATTCCTAATTTTCAGATACAATTAGTGATAACATTTGCTCAGCTACTTTGCTGACCTTATGGAACTTATTGCAAACCTGTTCATTTCAGATGAGCTTGATAGGGATTCAGGTGTAAATGCTGGGACAAGTTTGCAAGTTTAATCATAGATCTGGCTGCTCCTTTGGTCAAGAGTTTGCTTCCATTACAATAATCATGGTGAGTTTGAAAGGTTTTTAATTATTTGGGCTGCAGTCATTTTGGCTATATTGAAAAGTATCACTGTTAAGGTTTTATTTTCTATTAAATAAGTTAAAATAGGTACTCTATTAGCTGTTTAAATTGAAGCACAAAAATCTTGTGGCTAAAGAGAAAAAGACCAGCACAGACTTTCCAGTCCTTTTCTATTAGATTATAACTGTTCTGATTTTTGTATGCATTTTCATGGATATAATATTTACCAAAATTGGTAAATACCTCTAAAAACAGCACACAGGGGAACCAGCCCCCTTCAGCCTTTGCTGCTATCAGCACTTTAGGCCCAATCTCTTCACTTCTTCTTTTAAAAAGTGTGTTCAACGAGCAACTCTGTTATGCTACACTCAGGAAGGGTTAAACCAGACTGACTTCCCAGGTCTGACATGAATCAAATAACCATCTGCAGTGACAGATCATGTGCTTGGAGGGTTATGCCTTAAGCTACCCAAATATCAGATAATCCTAGAACATCACAAGAAGAGGTGCAAATCAGGTTTTATGATTTATTTCTTTTTGTGGCTTATACAGTCCATTTAGGTTTTTACTGTTGCCAAAATCCTCAACAGCTTTAGGTTGGAAGGGGTTCTGCTGTGTTTCACATACTCTCTAGCTAAGGGAGATCAGAGTAAAACTTACTCAACCTCTCTGCTTTTAGGTATTTCAAATTTTGCATCTGTCCACTCATTTTTTATTTCAGATCTGGATTTATGTCAATGACTGTCCTTAAATTTCTCTTGAGACAAGTTGGCTTTTAAATGAGTACAGTGCACCAGATCTCAGGTGATGTCCTTGTGTTGGAACACAGGTGGCTGATGGATTCTGTTGTGATCAAGGGAAACCCTGTGGCAGGGGGCACTGAGCCACTCCAGCCAGTGGTTTGTCATTTGCTTACAACAGGTCTCAGTTTGTGCCACAGAGCATACAAAATCTGTGCTGATGCTGTCAAATGGGATGGAAAGAACACCCCCAGATGCTGATGGAATTATTCAGGCTGTACAAAAAATCTTATTCATATTCAAATATGAAGCATCAGTGCTACACAAGCAATTCCAGAGCATATTCTAATCTTCCTCATTCTTTTTAAGATTAGAGAGAGTGTTTGGTTTCCGTAGAAAATCTTGATTTAAGAGAATTGCCTCCAAGTTTTATGTGTTTAGGGCTGGGAAATAATGTCTTATATCTGAGAGGAGGAAAATAGTGAACTTCTAGCTGAGTTTAGGGCTCAGTTTTTCTGAACACTAAGGAGTTAAAAACTTGCAAAAGCAAACCTGGAGGAAAAGCTGGGCCATTTTCACAATCTTCTGCATAGTTTGATTAAATTTTGCATTACTCCAGATTACTGAAGATTTATGATCCATTGAAAATGCTGCAGAGAAATATTTCAGCATACTTTGTTTGGTATTGTTTTTACTGATGAGTATTATCTGAATGAAAAAGAAAAGAAATTGCATCCTAGATATGTACCCATTAAGGCTGTCTAAAAAAAGAGGGGGAAAAAAGAGTTCTTGGTAGTGTTTGATACTGCTGGGAGACAGGATTGCTGGACAAAGTGAAGCCTAACTGAGGAATGGTCCAGTGGGCAGTCTGGGCCTCCAGAGACCAGAGTTCAGTTCTTATTTAACCATAGGCTTCTTGTATTACTTGCCAGAAAGTCATTTAGTCTAGCTTGTGCCTTTGGGAGTATCCCATTTTGCATATGGGGAGCTGTCTCAGAAGGGTGTTGAAAATAAAATCCATTAATGACTGTGAAACTATATAAATGCCTTCAATATGCTGGAGCTTGGCCTTGGTTTCAACATGCTTTTTTTCCTCTGAAAGGATGTCTGGTTTTATGGATGGTTGCCTTTTATTCCCTAAAACAGGCCACTACTAGGTTCTATTCAGGCCTGGAGTTTTTGATTATCAGTGCTCCTTTCCAGCAAAAATTGCACTCATCTCAGTATGCTGCCACAGCTGTTATTTGAGCAATATAGAAGTTGTTTAAATTACCTTTTTAATGAATGTTACTTGCACATGCTAAAACTGTATTTCAACAAGAGTCACAGCAATAGCATGGGTCAGTAAGAGGGTAAAATGTTTTGGTGATCAAAGATTTTGCTCAGTCACAGTTGTTGCATGTTGCATCTTTTGCTGCATGTGGCAAATGTGAAGGCACATATTTTGCAATGTGTTTTGCTTACTGCAAAGCTGCTCTTGTATCCACTCCTCTGTCCCATCCCTGATTTGCATATTTTCCTGTTTCCTTTTGAACAGCAATGTCTTTTTAGATGTCACCTCATAAGTTCTCTCTGCACTGCTGCATTCAGAGAGAAGTATTTTTAGTCAGAGAGAAGGGCCAGAATCAGAATTGCTGTGATCAGACTATTTCCATTGCTTCCAAGGATGCCTGTTCTATTCAGCTGAATTTGGCCAGTCCTTTTTGTTTCTGGTTACATGTGTCTGAGGGCATTTCACATGTGATAGCTTTCATAGCATTCAGTGAAAAATGCATGGGAACTTTAGATTTTGCTGTCTGCATCTTTTGGTACTTATTCATAAAATGACATTGTGGAATCTAAGCACAGCTTAATGCACAGATTGAAAAGAAAAACATGCATATTCTAGTAGTCTGTTTTGGAGGTATTATGCCATTAGGTTTCTAGGCATTAAATTAGACATTTTTAATGAATAATTAAGGTTGAATTGGTCCTTTTTTCCTCCATTTGGCTTGGTACATGAGAGACCTGAGAAGAAAAGGGTTCCTATAAGTCTGGGGGAATTCTGCTTTTCTTGGGGTGTTGATTTCATATGTAGGGTCAGCTGAGACAGCTGAGCTGCTGACTCCTGGCAAAAATACTAATTATGACTGATAAGACTGCCAGTGTCACTGAAATGAAATGTGGGTATTTCATAAATCTGAAAATGAGAATATGTCCATGTCATTCTTACTGGCATTTGAACATATGAAGACTGAAACATGCTTTCCTTGTAAAAGACTTTCTCTCATAAATAGTTCATTTTTCTTAGAGCATCAGCAAAATTTCCTATTCAAAATCACTAAGCATCATTCGTAATAAAATGTAAATTGAAACAGTCCACTTGCTGGGTAATGGAAACTTGGTTTCAGGCCTCCAGTCTTTTTCCTGAGCTCCTTCCAATGCTGTTTGTAATTAAAGGGGCAGAGCAGAGGGTTTGTGATGGTGGCCAGTAACTTGTCCAGATGCCTGATTCTCCTGTGGGGATGATGTTGGGGGTTTGTGTGTGTGTGTGCACACTGGGATTCGAACTGCATAAAGTGTTTTACTGAGAGCTTAAGCAAACAGTGTACAGTGCTGATACAAACAGAGCATTAGATGTGTCTGTCTTTAATACAGCCATCTGTTGAGTGCTATAGCAGTTTTTCAAAAGCCTCCCTCAGCATAGACATCAAAGTCTATTCATGCACCTGTGCTTCTGATCTTCTAATATTTTTCTTATTTAAAACTGGCAAAGGGAGAGGAGCAGTATTTCAAGATCAGCAGCTTTATTTAAAACAAAACACAAAAAGCCAATAACTCCCCAAAAACTCCCTCACAAAACTCATGCTGCCAATTCAGGAATTGTTAAAAATGTCTTTTTTGGATATTCAATACTATTATTTATAAAAAACCAGACACCCACACTTTCATTTTCCTCTCCTCTGAGCAACCCCTGGCCTTGCTAGCATTATTTCCTGCCTGGTCTATTTACAATACAGCTGCTGAGATCATTTTCTTGATCTCTTGGTCCAATGACATCAGCAGGACCTGTGAACCCTTCTCCCAGCCCTCGCTTGAAGGACAGTGCTCAGTGGAAGGAGGAGTTTGCATCATCCTGGTGCCTTCAGCAACCATGTCTTGAAAGAGAGGGAAAAGCCTCTCCTGTACAGCCCTCTCAGGTGATGAGGGAAGCCTGGAGACAAAGCAGGTGGCTTTGTCCACTTGGACATCGGCTGGCAGAGCCTGGCATGGCTGGGGTGCTCTGGTGTCCCCTTATTTGCTCACCAGTTTGTGAAGGGTGACAGGTTGGTCTCCTGTTATTGGTGTGAACTCCTGCTTCTATTCTACCTCCTGCTGGCCTCTGCTGGACCTGGTGTCCCTTGGAGCAGGAGAGGGTCAGCTCAGTGTCACCTGCTGGCACGGGGGAGGCACGGCCACCTTCTCCTGCTTTGGGAGAGGAGGCTGGGATGAGCAGGCTGAGGCTGTTCCCAGCCACAGCCTCGGTGTGCAGGTCCCTCAGAGCAGCAGAAGAGTTGGGCAAGTCCTGGGGTTTCAGCTGGGAGAGCAGAGCACTCATCCCTGCCTGGGTCTGGCCCTGGCCTGCCCCATCCCAGCCATGCTGGGGCTGCCTGGTGCCTCCCTGACCTCCTGTGCTCCTGTCTGCAGGGGTGGGACACAGGACAGGTCCTGTGCTCCTGTCTGCAGGGGTGGGACACAGGACAGGTCCTGGGCTCCTGTCTGCAGGGGTGGGACACAGGACAGGTCCTGTGCTCCTGTCTGCAGGGGTGGGACACAGGACAGGTCCTGTGCTCCTGTCTGCAGGGGTGGGACACAGGACAGGTCCTGTGCTCCTGTCTGCAGGGGTGGGACACAGGACAGGTCCTGGGCTCCTGTCTGCAGGGGTGGGACACAGGACAGGTCCTGGCACACAAGGTCCCTTGCAATCTTACCTGTGTGGTTTTCCTACTCAAACAGGTTGAAAACACAGTATGAACACCCAGAACATCAGGTCACTCAGGCTATGAAACCTTGTGAGAGCAGCTGCTATGTTACAGCAGAAGCTACTGATTACATAATGCTTTAGTTACAGTTTGAGTTTTCAGAGATGTGTGGCAGCAAAAATAGTTTTTAATTTGTTGTGTACCATTAAGATACTCAAATCCAGCAATATTTAGGTTTGCTGATGAAACTTGTGATGAGATACAGGAAGATCTGTAATGAGCTCTTCATTGTCATGCCTGAACTGGAGCTTGTTCTCATAGCCTGTGAAATCTTGGGAGTACAGCAGCTTGATACTGAGCACCTGTATTTCGTGCTGAGTGAAAGTGATCTCCTCATGGGTAAAGACTCCTTAAAATCCACCAGAATGGTGCAGAAATAAACAAATTTTGTGTTTCAGAAGAAGAGGATAAAGCATGAATTTCTTTCTCCCAGTGGGGAGACAAAAGGAGCATTATAACCCCGTGTTAACCAGCTGTGTCAGCTGTGTGTGTTCATGTCCCTGTTCTGTGACCAGAGCTGGTCTGTCTTGCTGTCACAGTGTTCTTTTCCACATTTGTATACCTGGGCTCAGTATAAAGAGCAGTAAAAAAAGTTGTGCAATTTTGGTGGCACTTTTCGACTGTCTTGAAAATAGTGGTGCAAATGTATGTCAGAACTGTACATTAAATATTTGAAATGTAAAGTTCACTGAGCTCAAACTTTCCAAGGGTGCACACTTCTTTTTTATTCCAGTGAAGGTGCAGGGTCCTCAACACCTCTTTGCAAAAGGAGGCTCTATTGGTGCAGGATGTGTCCTGCCTACACCTTGACTTTGTGAGGCTTGGAAAATTCTTGTTTCCTGCATGTGCAGTCACTTGCTTTGGGAGCCATTCTAAGTCTGATTTTGTTTTTTCTTTTTCTCTTCTTGATTACAGATTGACTTGGAGCCAGAAGGGAGAGTGTATGTCATCATAGACCTTTCAGGATCATCAGGTGAAGGTAGGGACTTCCCATGTTTTATCTTACTCTTTCATGAATGGAATCTCCAAGGGTCTCTGCAATGAAATTATTAGAAGAGATGTGTGCTGATATCCTCAAATCTGTATGAGCTCAAGTTAAAATGAGCACATCTTGTTCTCTGCCTTTGAGTCAGTAAGCAAGTTGCATTTCATCTTACCCTGTTAATCACTGATGGTAACAGTACCAGCTAAAATGGCCACAATGAAATTATCATATTTAGTAGTACTAATTTCCAGAGAAAACTTCCAGATTCCTTAGTTTTTGGAAGAATACTAACCATTATGTAGGTAGAAAGGCTAAGATGTAAAAAGAGGGATAGGAGTTCATTTGCTTTTTAAAATATTCTAATATTTGGTATTTTTCCATTTCGAGTAAAGTAATGACCAGAATGTTGTCATTATATGAGATGTTTTCATTTTTATGAAACAACAGTTACATGTTGGAAAATGACCCAAATATGGAAGAGAAATATTTACTACATTCTTAAGAAAAATTCTAAAAATAATTATCTGCTGCTTACTTTAAGCAGAGTCAAGTGATATATGGTAGGAATAAGATAATTTATGAAGAAGCAAATCTGTGTGTTTTAGTCATGCACTTGGTGACAGCCTGATCTGCCAAAATGGCCTTGATGATTGATTATCTTCAATTATGTCCAGCAATCAGCTTTGATCAGCTTCCCCCAGCAGCTCATGGAGTTCACTGAAATGAGGTTATTGTCAGTTCACAGTACATAAAGAAGATTCACATGAACCTTGACAGCAGCTGAAACCAAAAATGCTCTGAAATGAAATTATTTTGCCTGGCACAGTGGAGAAACAGTGGAAGAGCATGTTTATCTTTCTGTTCTTTGTACTGAACTGCTGCACTCTGACCAGCTACTAGCAGTAGCTTGCACAAACACATATTGCTATAAATCCTGAATGTTAAAAACAAACTTTATCTTATAGCCTCTTTTTGTACCTACATAAAATGTGCTCTGCCATTTTTTTTTCTTCCTGTAAATTGAAGAAAATATCAATTAAATAGTAGTTTCCACATTTATTTCTGACTGGCACGACAGTGACCACCTGAAATGTGGTTAAAAGCATTGATGTGATTTTGTCACAGGGCAGGTAGATGTTCTTCCAGTCTTCCACTGATGGCTAATTGATACCCAGGTGAGCCTGCTGTTACTGTTTCATCCCAAGATGCATTCAAGTGTGCCAGACTGTCAAAGGAAAAGAAGAGTGGTGTTATGTGGTTCTTCAAAAGTGCTTTAAAACTCCCTAAGCTTTTACACAGGAAAGTAAAAAATGGCTATCCTAATGTCTCCTTTGTTATGTGGTGCACTACCCTGTGACACTTGGAAGGTACTTGGAAAGAAATTTGTGTCTCTACAGCAGCATTGGAGGGGAACACATAAATGGAAACAGGCCAGTGAGGGGAAAAAAGCTTATAAAATGCTTATGGAAGCCCTCAGGAAAACCAAGAGCATTTAGTTGTAGGCACAGAGTTTGTGGAAACTGGGAGTGGGGCAGTGGGCCAGCCCCATCCCCAGTGGGCACAGCTGTGAGGAGCAGTGAGCAGCACTGACAGCCATGAGCCCTGGAGTGCCCAGGGGCACTGACCAGCCACAAAGGGAACAGGGGGCACACAGGGGCCAGGCATGGACATGGGGGGTATAAAAGGCTGGGCTGGAGAACAAGAAGGGTGGATGCTTGCAGCCTGCAGCAGTGGTAAGGTGTGCTCTGTGTGGGCTGAAGCATTAGGATGTTGTGTGGTGATGCTCTGTGTGTTGTGGCTGTTTCATCTGCAACACATGCTGTGACATGGAGCTGAGGTGGATTTGGTAGAAATTAGAGAAGTTGGTGCACCTACAAAATACATAGAACTTGAATATTTTGGAGCTTTCCCATGCAATTAAATAACTGTGTAAAAGTGTTGTGTAGAAGCACTGCAAAGTTCTCTAGGAGGGTTCCAGTTTTACTCACAAAGAAAAGTGGACTGGGTTTGTACAGCTGTTTGCAAGACATTTTTATAGTGTTGTTAGTGATACTGTGAAATCTTGTTATTGGACTGTTTTATTAGTACTGAGACCTAAATAATTTTGGATACTTAGTGATGTTATTGAAGCACCTAATTTAACATAACAACTATGTGAGTAACAACTTGTGTAGTGAATGGAAGCATCTAGACCACAAGGGAAGTAGCTTATTCTACATGTTTCAAAAATACCTCTTTCATTTTATGTACATCTATATATGTAGGTGAATATAATGAATCTGTGAGGTATTTTATGAATTTCAATGTGCTACTTCATTGTAGTTGATCTGTATGTCTTGAATACTAAAGGAACATGTAGTTACAGTAGGTGCATCACTTTTGAGTGGCATGGGTTGGTTGAGGTGATTGCTGCTCTTGGCCATATTTCTGAACCAGGCTCTTGTTTTTTGCAATCCAGTTGTCACTGTGTAGACAAGAGTACAGAGTATTCTTTTCACAATGCACAAATGGGTATCGCTCTTTCACCTGGAATTTTGGAGGAGGAAAATTGGCAATTGATAAAAATAGAAATACTCATAGCAACAATTTTAATTGAAAGAAGTAATCAAGTTGCATATTTCTCGCAAAAATGTGCTATATACTCACCAACCACTCTTGTCTTGAAATGCTGTGTACTGGAAACTTGACTTGCTTCTCCAATGCTATATGAGCAGGCTTCTGGTTACCAGCAATCAGTAATGTAGCATCAGTTATTTGGCTCTTCTAAAAGCTTTTGCAGACAGATATCCAAGTCCTCTTTTGGTATAATTGACTTAAGATTAGTTCAATCCATTAATATGGGCAAAGAGCATTGTTCTCTACTATACTGCCTCTAAAAGGCAAAAGTCCTAATTTTCCAAGCAAGCCTTTATGTGAGTAAATTGGTATATAAATGGCAAGTGAGCTTATGTTGCTACCATATACCTCTTAAAATCCAATTGCCACTCAGTCCCAGCTGTCAGATTGCTTATCCCTCTGCACTATTTGCATTTGTAGGGCAAAACAATGAAAACAGTTCATTGTTATAGGCTGACTTCCTCAACAAAAGCACAGGATTCCTGTTCCTCCTCTCCCTCTTGTCTAAGCTGAATCATTCCTGGGCTTGTGTGGCTTAGGTGTGCAGAACAGATGGAAATCTGGCAGATTACAAAGGCAGGTAAGGAAAATTTCTGCCTTTCCCTAGGCAGAGGCAGGCTTGTTGAGAGCCACCCTAGCATATCAATACCAGCATCTGGCCAATATTTTTACATGGAGCTAGAGGAAGAACAGTAGAGTTTCTGACTGTGCTACTTGAGGTTTCCAATGGATTGTTCAAATTTCAGGGAATTAATTTTGTTCTGAAAAAAAAAATAATTCTAGAACTTGCTTCTATTCAGTTCCAGTCTTTAAAGCAGAAAAAGATTGGAAAACAAAAATGCTGAAGTCTGAGAGGTGGAAAGCAAGCTACATGAAAAGCTCTTACAACAACAACAAACCCAAGAGGAATGTTTTTATCATCGCCTTTTTACACTAATCCTGTTTTGGAACCTCCTTATAGTTTCTGAATGTTTGTTTTCTGCACTGATAGGGAGGGTGAGTAACTATTTATTTTAGCAGTCTTCTGTAAATTCTGTAGTAGGAACTGTCCAGCCCACATACTGAAAAGAAAATGCTAAATACACTGCTTTTCACACAGAAGGTGATGTTCTCAAAAGTTAGGATTTAAATTTTTCTGCTAAAACATAAAGGTTTCCATGCTGGGCTTCCAAATCAGCTCTGCAAAATAATTTACCATTTTGGTGATGTTGATATGGGAAGAGGGTGAGAAAACAGCTCTTAAAGTAAGTCTTTTTAATTCTTCATTTGAAACTATGTAAGCAGTATTTCTGTAACACCTGTGAGTCACATCTTTACACTTCCTTTGCCAGAACTGATCGGCAGGGTTATTTACCTTCTGTAAGTTGACTTTATTTAAAAGGGTTCTGTGCATATAGAGTAAATCTATATTTGTTTGCTGTGAATGGAAGCAGCTGCATCAGTGGAACCTTCCCAAATGTAGATATGCACTAAGGTGTCTGTTCACAGCCTGAAATAACTGCAACAGTAACTCAGGAGCAGTTAACTGCAACAGTTAATAAAGTTCCATTTATAATTTTAAAATTATTTTAATATTTTGATTGAGTTTCTTGAAGTCTTTTTAAGTGCTTAAGGAACTGCCTGCCCAGAACTTTTAGGGATATTTAAAAAAACAAATCCCTTTGGTCAAACAAGCAAATGTGGCTTCTCAGAACCCAGCACACCAACAGTATGAGCTGGAATTTGGTACATAGCTATGTATTGTGCCATAGGCAAGCACACAGCATCTTTAAGCATTTCTGATAGCTTGCTTTTGGGAAACCAAATCAAAATGTGGGTGGCTGCAGTTGTTATTCTACCAGAATAGTTTGTCAGTCTTGCAAAGCATGTAATCAGTCAAGTCTGCTGTTGAGTAAACATTTGGTGACCCCTTTATGTATGCAGTTATAAGAAAAACAGAGTTTATAGTGGGCAGGTGTTTGTAAAAAGGAATCAGCTTGGAAAAGATCCATCGTATTTATTCTCTTTCTTTGCAAACTGGATCTTGTGGCTGCACAGGTTTTTAGTCTTGTGTCTTGAACTTCTGCCTGGGCTATGGAGAAGGACGTGTCTGTGTATCAGTCTGTCAGTGAACAGGAGGATCTGCAAGACTTGCTGCCTTATTCATTTCTTCAGTGCTGCTTTTTGTGCAAGGTCATATTGATTTTCTCTATTAATTCAGTGTTGCTGTATCGTGTGCACTCACTAACTTTGTCATTGACATGCTTTGGCAGTGTCTTTATATCTATTTTTTCATTCTTTTTCTTTTAGTTCTTACAGAGCTTTGTAAGTAAAGTTTTTTGAATTATTTGAGAAATCCTGAAGAGCTCCAGTGTAGCTGATTAAGATCCAAATGTGGGCTAAAGTTTAAAACTTAACTAATACAGTGACACAGTGATTTGATTTACAAACTGGAGTAACAGATGGCCCACAAATGGGCAAGAGAGGTAAATTGCCTGAGGAATGATTAAAAACATTTTCAACAGAGTCATTTTGATATGTACTGAAAGACAGGTGCTGCTATATTTAACAACTTGTGACCTGCCTGCTGCATTTGTCATTGAAGGTTTCTTTTTCCTTTGAAATTTCTGGTTTGTGTGGGACACAAACATAGACAGTCACTTGCAGTAGCTTTGTGCCAACTTAATACTTAAGTTACCATTTGAAATATTACCATATGTCAATATTAAATCAGCTGTGGAAAACTTCAGAATGACCTTGACATGGTTTTTTTTTCATAACTGTGTTTATTGTAGGTAACATGTAATACAAATTAAAGAACTATTCAAAACTCTTTTTCTATGTTCTATGTCCAATCAGTTGTAATGATTATTTATCATTGTTAGGTGTTCCAATTTGCATTATGAAATAAATTGCCCTTCTGCACAATCACAGATTGCCCATTTTTGAGTGGGCAGATGAATTGCAATAAAATGCCACAGCTTCTAATACATTCATGTTCAGATTCATCTGCTTGTATGATACTAAAGCTGCCCAAGATGAAGAACAGAAGGTGATATTTTACCATAAAGCTTGCTAGCTGAAGTCATGGTATTTTGTGAATGGAAAACATTTTGTTTACATTTATTATCTGGCCTTTTTGCATTGAAATAGCCAAAAAAAAAAAACTGTAGAAGTCAGCACCAAGTTATGTATTTAACATGTCATTCAAAATTTGTAGGAGGTTTTCCAGTTCTTCTTAGTTCAATAGGCTCTCAGGTTTGGAAGTATGGTTATTGTTGATTGGCATGTCTGGAGAGAATGTCTGCATGAAAAAAGGTATTGGTAGAAGCAGAGAATGGTTCTTAATGCCATTGTTGTGTACAGCTTGTTAATCAAAATATCCAGAGGATTTGTTTCATTCAACTTCAGTAGAATTGATACAGCAAGAAAAATTGCATTTCTGTTCCATGTTGTAGCATCCTTTTGCAAAAATCTGTTCATAGAAAATATCCCACAGGATACCAACTTTCTCTGCAATTCCTTAAGTATCTCTTTGCCAGTGCTTTCCCTTGAAGTACCTGTAGTTGTCATTGTCATCACCATTAATTATGCTTCTAGTGCTGTAAGGGCTCAGTGAATGAGATCTTGTTGTGCCAGGCACTGTTTGAACAGAGAGCAGTGGAAGGTGCTTAACCAAAAATCTCAAGTCTGAATCAGGGAGTGTTTTTGCTTGGTTGTTTCAGGAATTTGTGCTAGTGAAGAGTAGTGCTTTCTTTCACTGCTGTCTTCTATTGCAAATACAACTTTGACAGGCTGCTTGTTTGGCAGATCCTTGTAGCCATCAGCTGCTGATCTTGGGGCGCTGAACAGGCAGTGAAAGAATTCTCAGGTTTGTCCCGAATTTACAGATGAAGAACCTTTTTTTTAATAACCCATTCACTAACAGTAAACACATGGAACAAGTGTCACAGACATTATAGATTCACTAATAAAAACCTTCTTATCTCTTATTTTGCTCCCCAGAATTTGATTGAGCATTCAGTTCATGCACATTCTTACTTTTCTCTGTGTGTGTGTCAATGTTGAGTGCTGGAAATGTCTTAGGCAGACCCCTAGGGAGTCTGGGGAGAGTCAGTGGTTTAGTCAGAGTATGCATCTCTCAGAGGGGACCTAAGTAGCCTCTGTAGCTTTTCCAGAGCTGTAGGTGAAGCTGAAAGGATCTGCACTAAAAGATCTGTTGTGGCACTGGGGCAAGCAGTCCTGTAGTGGTAAATGTAAAGTACCTGTGAAGGAAAGATAATGTTTGACATCTGGGAAACTCTTTACTGAGACTCAGCAAGCCACTTGAACATTACATTTTTAGACTCAAGGCTGGGGCTTTTCCTGGGAGTTAAAATAATCAGAAACTCTGTGAACAGGACACTGATGAACTGGCAGTGCTAACTGGGTGGTTTTTTGTCTTTACTCACTTTACTCATGTAGGTTTGCAAGTTAAAACTCTTCTGCAAATGCAGCTTCCCCTAGAAGTTCTTGGGAATATTGTGTGCTCAGGGAGATACAGAGTTTGAAGTGTCAGTATTGTATAGCTTTTCTCTCTTCCTACTCTAAAGGAAAATATCCAGTCAGGAAAACCAGGCACACATTGGTTGCTCTGCTCTGTTCAGTCTCAATAAGAAGGACTTCAACCTAAAGGTGTAATTTCACATTTTTATTCATAGCTCATATAAAGGTAGAGTCCTACACTGACTTTTTGGCTTTCCTTCTGCTGGCTTCCATGCTTTAAGAGAAAAACAACAAAAAAACTTAACAACAACAAACTTAACCACAATCTTCCCATTCAAAATTCCTTATGTAGTGTATCAACTGAGAGCCTATTTCCTTTGTAGCTTTGGTTTTGTGCAGATAGGGTTTGGGGAATTACATTTTTCCCCATTTGGGTTTTCATTTCTTCAATATCAGATCAGCACTCATTGAAACTATAACGGAGGGGAAAGGTTAAAATCATAGAAAAAAAAAGAAACAAACTGATTTTGCAAGTTTTCTCCTTCTGCTATGCCTTTATTTTCTTTTCTTAAGAGGGATAATGCACAGCTGCTGCAAATATACTTTTTCCCTTGAGTCTTATCTGGTTTAAACCTAAAATACATCAGTGCTGATGTGTGGATGCTTATTACAAAAATGAAATTGGGGTTTTTTTGTTTTTTTTCTCTTTTTGAAATTATTAATCTCTTTTGTCACTTTTTTTTTAACCACTATAAGCAATCTTTAACCAATATTGAGTTCCTAGAGTTTTGGGTTTAGTGTGTGGTCTGTTTTTTTTGGGTTTTTTGTTTGTTTGTTTGGTTGGTTGGTTGGTTTTTTTGTTTGTTTTTTTGGTTTGGTTTGGTTTGGTTTGGTTTGGTTTGGTTTTTTTACTTTTTTAAGCCAACCAACCAATGAAATGAGAAACCCACCAAAAAACTTTCCAAGCATTACATTTATACTAATATGGAAATCTGTAGGTTGCATTGCTCAGTCAAAGCAACTTTCTTCTCTCAAATGAACCACTCCAAATAAATCTCCTATTTCCCCAATTTGTTAGAATGTGTTAATGTCAGTAGATAAGTGCAATACCTGACTCTGGTGTGTATTTGCTTCTTGGTGCAGTAAATGATGAATTTCTTCTGAGACAAAATTTCACTCATTGTTAGCATGGCATCTGAGAGCAGATATTCCTGTGTTGTTACCCAAGTGAGAGTAACTGGAAAGCCTGAGAAGAGGAGCTGTGAAATAATAGTCTGAGCCCATGTTAAGTTTTTGACTCTTGCCAGTTGACACTGACTTGACTAAGGGCATGGGCATTTATTTGGGAAAATGAGCCTTGCAGGTTAACAGCTGAACCCCAAATTTCCTTTTAAAGATATCTGCGCACACACAAATCAGCACTTGGTGGCAGTTCAGTCTGTTAGTGCAGGAGCCTTTTAAACTGCCCTGCTCAGTGTAGAGGTTCTCCAAAGGGTGCTTCTATAAATTTAACTTTGTGTGGCAAATGCCTTCATAAGGAACATTTCTCCATGGATTTATAGCCATCCCTTGGATTGCATCCAGTTAGCTGATTGAACATCTGGTAAGCATTGTGTGTTTGTACTGAGCCCTTACTGTATAAAGCTGGCTTGAGCTTTTCAGGCAAAGAGCAGTGACCTTTCCTTGGCAGACTTTTAGCCACTTGCCAAAATAAATGCTTTGCAGGGAGCAAGACATAGATAGAAAATTTGGCTTAAAGGCACCTTCATATTGTACTGGCAGAGTTTGTACTTGCTTAAGGAAAACTGTGTTAGGCTGAAAAAGGATTGAAACTCATGCACACACACCATGTTCCCAACTGCTGTCGCTCTCTTTTCCATTTATGTAGTAAAAGCTCTGATTTCCATATGTTGGGTTTTTTTTTTTTTTTTTTTTTTTTTTTTTTTTTTTTTAACAAAACCATGTAGGGCCTTTGGAATAGGAATGTTTAATTTTATAACTGCCTATGCCTAGTGTCTTTTTTTGAAGAAAACTGGAGAAATGTATCACATTGAAAGCTATAATGGTGTTTTCATACATAAGTGAAACATGAACTAGTAGCAAGTTTTGAAGTGGAAATCTATTTTTTGAAATCTGTGTGTGGCTAGTTTTTCATAATACAAGACACAACATGGGTGAGTCCAATGCTCACTGCATATTGTTGGGGTAATTGAGGCAAAAGGTCTTGGTGTAATCTATTCTGATTAATCAATCAGGGGTGGATAAATAAGGAAATACACACATTAAAGACAGGTTTAGCCAGGTTCCTGGCTATTCCATGCATCAGTTGGATTATGAAAACTTCCTTGTTCTGTGAGGATCATCAACCAAATGTCTACTGCCTTGAACATAGCCTGAAAATCTACTACTGTTTTTAAAATATAAATTTTGCAATCATCTAAACAGCTGGAGTGTCAAAAATCTGTATTCTTTAAGTATAGTCTTGAAAGGTGAAACTGCGTGAGGCTTTTCATGAACGCTCTGTACCTGCGGTGGGAAAAATTGTTTTGCCTCTGTAAAAGGCAGTCTCTGGAATTAAAAATGACTGTGTAAACCTTGCTTGCATCACTTGCAAGTTAGAGTTTTTAAGAGGAAGTTGCAAAGTCCAAAAAGGAAGATAAAGCCCTCTCATTATTTCTCTGAATTTTTAGAAGGGCAGTACAGCAAGTGAGATACACACTCTAAGCTCTGCCTGCTAGGTCGTGGGGTTTTTTTTTAAACTTTATTGTATTTAGTTTGCTTTCACCATATGCCTTCCATGTATTGATCAAAAAAGTTAATTATACATGATAGATGTCAGGAATAATGTAAAATACAGATTTTAATGTGCACTAGCAGCTTTAGCAGACAAACAGCCAGATAATTTAGACTTGCAGCTATTGCATCCTATGTCGATCCTTGAATTCTTGTATAGTAAGGATGAGGGATATTTCTAAGAAATTGTGCTTCTGAAACATCTACACACATGCACATACTAAGCTTAAGCATTGATAAATGGTCAAATAATATCAGCATCAGGGTCAAAATACTCAACCTGAATAAATCTGAGGAGGGGTAATAACTCAAATTTGCACCACTGGGGCTCAGTCCTCCAAGACTGAGAAGATTAAAAAAATCTTATTTATATTACAGTATTGTAAAGAGAAATATTCCTTTTTTATTTCTGTTATAATTCCCACATCAGTACCTGAAAACTGGATCTTTCCAGTAAATTTTGAAGCATGTGTTTTCCTTCTTTATTAGACTCAGTGTTTCCAAAAAAACCTTCAATGCAGCATTTTTTAATTTCACCATGGAAGTCTGCTGTGCTGTGAATGGGGCTATTTAAAGGAAACATCTTCCATTGCAATTCATGAGCATTCTGTAGTAGGTAAAAGTGGGCCAGGGTATTTGTTCACCTCTGCCTGAATGCTGGAAGCAGCTGTACTTCTCCTTTTCAGACCTATGCCATTGTTTACATTTGCACAGAAATACCATAAGGCAAGAAAGGAAGAAAGAACTTCTTTTCCTTTTTAGACTTCAGAAAAATGGAACTGTGTGAATGTAAAATCACTTTCAGATTTTGGTCAGGGTTCTTCAAATCCTAGATATAATAGGTGTAATACTTAACTATGGTGTCACAAAGACCAAAAACCATCCTGTGTTCTGTTTGAAAGCACATCTAACAGTCCAGTTCTCCTGGCAATCCTGTGTCAGGACTTTATCTGGGGCTGGCTGAAAATCAGGGATCTCCTGTGGAACTGTCTTCTCATCTAAAGAGAGCTCCACAGGCAGAGGTCAGAATTTTAGGGTCAGGTTTGATGCTTTGTCTCAGGGGTGAGTTCTTAGTTTTACAAAAGGAGTCCTTTGCATTTCAGGTGACTGAGTAAACCAGCAGTGCACTGCCACGTGCTCAATTAGCATTATATTTAACTTTACATTCAGAAGCAGAGTTCCCAAATATTTCAGTGCTTTGTAAATGTCAGCATGAGAATCACACATTGTACCTGCTGAACAGAGAAAAAAGAGGAATAACAGGGTTGCACTGGCTGCAAAATTTAAATACTGGGGAGTTAATTTCTCAACTACAACTTGAGTTTCATTATCTGATTGGTGTTACAACATCTTGTGGATTAAACTAGTTTTCATTTACTTTTAAAACTTTAAAGTGTTTTTGAAGAGAAGTAAAGTTTATAAAGAATCTCAAGGGTTGGTTTCTATAATTCATTTGTATGTACTCCATAGGTGTAGCAGATTTTGTGAATATCCACAGTGGCAGATGTTTGTTTTATAGCATGCAGTTTTTGTGCTCAGAGTTTTTGGAGTGAACAGAAATATTTAGTTATTACATTATCTCCAGTTTGAGACTTGTGTAAATCCACTACTTCAGGCAAGATAATATTAATGCTAAATATTAATAAAAATAATGAACCCATTTTATAATAACATTTTTGAGTCTGGGATTTTCTGGTTAAATCCCTAACTGGAGTGATTTTTACATCTGCCATCCTGACTTTGGGCAAGGCTCTTCAGTGCATTGCAAACTTCCCTGGAAAACTGGAGTGTGTCTGTCTATTGTGCTGCAAGGCTAATATAAATGGAAGCATTCCTTAAAAGAAAGAGCTTTATACAAAGACTGAAAAAGGACTTGAGATTTAGATTTATATATTCTCTTGAGTTAACTGCACACTCTTAATTGAAAGACTAGAAATTACTCTTGGTGGTGTTATGTGAACTTGCAGTTAATAAAATGCATTTATCCCTTTCAAATTAGTAAATAAATTTTTAGGTTGGTGTTATGTGTTTTAAGGATTCGTTGGTGTTAAAATCTTTTTGCTGTCTGTAGTTAATAAATTATAGTCAGGTCCTTTTTTAAAATCCTTTCTCAGAGCATTTTACTTTGTGTACAAATGCAGGAGTTTTAACTACTATTAGTCAGTAGTTAAATTTCTAAATTTGACAGTGACAAATTGACCATTAATAAACAATTGGCTTTTGGAGTTTTTTTTCTCCCCAGTGTGTGGTGGTGTACTGGATTTCAGATCTGATTTTAAATTATGAAAATCAAAGCAAAACAGAAACTGACTCAAGTTGTGCTAGGGGAGGTTTAGGTTGGATATCAGGAAAAATTTGTACATCAAAATATGCTGCCCAGGGAAGTGGTTGAGCCACCATCCCTGGAGTTATTTAAAAGACCTGTAGATGTAGCACTTAAGGACATGGTTTAGTGGTGGACTTGGCAATGCTGGCTTAGTGATGGGATGCAACATCTTAAAGGTCTTTTTGAATCTAAATGATTCTATGATTTTATAGAAGACTCTACTAACTAATGATTTCAGGATTTGAAGATTAAAAATCTTTTATTATAGTTTGTTTGGATTTTGTTGTTCTGGTTTGTGTTTTTTTGTTTTAAATAATCACTTTCATTCCAAGTCTTTATTATTAGAGAGCATAAATTCTGCCTGCTTAGGGAAAGTCACACATCTAACTTATATATTTGACTTACTCATGTAGTCTCTGTGGGATACAATCAGTACCAGAAGTTTCATCTCTTGTTTTGTTAAGATACTGCCTTGGATGGTTTGACAGGGTCATTTCAGAAGAATGTGCACCTCACTAAAAGGTATTTAGCTTCCCTTAGGTAGGTTAAGCATTTCCCTTATCTGTGCTTCAGTGTTTGACTAAGTTATGGAAGAATATCCTATGTTGATCAGGTACTTTTCCTAACTTTTTGACTGGGAAAAAGGGAGGGAGACTTCACACATGCAGTAATACCTTGTTTGATGCCTTCTCTGAAGGAGCTCACAGATTTTCCACAAGGACAGCCAAGCCATTTGCCACGTTAGGATGTGGTCCAGCTGTTCATGTTTCTGTTTCTTGGCACCATTGCTGACAGCCTTTTGTGATTCTGTATTGCACCAGGAAGGCTGGCTTGGGCTATGAGCTGGGAAGTAGATGGAGCCTGTGTTTCTGAGGCTTTTTCCTGGGTCTCAGCAGACTTCATTGGAACTCTTGCCTCTGACAGGACAGATCACTGAGTTGTCAGGCACAGTGTTTTCTGACAAACTGAGAATAGGAACTCAGAGAAATATTTGGAGTAGGGAATACAAACATTTTTTCTGTGCCAGCTTAGCTACACAGAAAGAACTGTGGAAAGCATTGGAGAGTATTTAATTCCATTGTTCCTGCCTTTGGAGGAAAGTAACTTACAAATAACCTTGTGAAAAGCTGGTTCAATGAATACTTTCCAATACATTCTACACAATTTCTCTGGAGTGTTCATACTTTCTTTTCCTATGGAACAAGACTCCTGATTCCTGTTTCAGTACATAGTAAGAGCAGTCAAAGCAGTTTTTCTTTGCTGTGTGTATGGCACACACACAGGCTATAAAATTGTATCTCAGAGCTTGCATCTTCTTAATTTCTTTGCCCAAACTCTTTTAACCATATAAAGTATTAAAATGGAACTATCTTGTTACCAAATCCTTTTTTTCTGAATCGGGAATACCAGATGCTGTTGAAGTCACAGCTACCATCACTCAAGGTTGTATGTACATGATAGTTTCATCCTGATTCCCTCTAACAATACTGCTGGGGCCAACATTACTGGAATTGGAGGACAACTGCATGAAAGACTGAAAGAGGGTTGGATTTGCCACAGCACAGTTGAGACTGAAATCGTTGTAGCGTTTCCGTTCTGAACAATTCGGATAGCATGAGGCACACAGTATTCCTTTTGTGACTGCAATGAAGGCAGCCCAGTTCCACAGAAACAATTTTACATCAATAAGATACTTGGAAGACAACATGGAAAGAATCCAACCTTCCAATTTCATATCTGCTTTAGAGAGACTAAGGAAAGAATCTGCCTTTTTCGACATCTGGAATGTATTTCTTCAGTTTTATGGTATTGATGTTGGGTTTTCTTTTATTCATTCTTCTCTCTGTTTCTGGGAGACATATGGTGGGGTTTTTAATTAGTTAGAAAATGGAAGTTTCTGTTAAGGATTACCCAGAATAAAGTTAAATAATGGCATTGTTAAAATTCAGTAGGATCTAAATTTTATTGCTAGTTTCCTATTTTTATAGCACCCAACTAAATATTTTCCTTCTTTTCCCATGTAGTCCTTCCTCAAACGACAGCTGAGGAGGGACTTCAGTTGGTGTACATTAATCACAGACGAGCAGAACATGAATGTGCTGTTAAAGATTATGTAGTTGCAGTTTAAAAGGATTGTTGTAGTGTTCTCTTTGTGGAAATTTGCTGCTACTTTTGTGTAGCTGAGCAAGCAGTAGCATTTCAGAAGGTCGTTTTCTAAGAAATGGGCAAAACCATCAGTAATTGTGAAGAAAGGCTTTTTTATTATTTTTTTAAGATGTTTTTTCCACTTCGTTGCCATTGTTGGTGGCTCCTTCCAGTGAAGCCAATGGAAAAGTTGGAGCAGTCAGGCAAACACTCTCTTGAAGCAAACACCTATCCACAGAAATAAATGCCAATATAAGGCTTTTTCTCCTTATGTTCATTAATTTACCTGAGACCTAGCCACCTAACTCAGGTTCCTGTGGAAATCCCACCTGTATCCTGTCCTTGCTGGCACTAAAGCCTTGATGTGTCCTGTACTTCTTTGTGTGGAGCTTGATTATGCACAGCTCTCGGTACCAGCACACAAGCAGCGTCTTCTCTTGCTAAACCAAACAAAGATTGTTTTATGCCTTGGTACAATGGGAGGAAAACAGCAGACTACCATTAATCCCATTGTTTGGATTTGGAGCTAAAAATCAAAGTCAAACTTCTCTTTCTCCTTGTTGCTGTGAGGTTGGATTGTGTTCATTATCTTGCTGACTGGCCCGGAGCTGTCTTCCCTCGCTTCCTGCCGAGCAGCTTATCCCGGCCCCAAGCGCGTTGCTTCCCCTTCCACTTCCTGCCAGCTTCGCCTCCAGAAATGCAGGCAGGCCAAAATCTCAAGTCCCTGCCCTGACAAAACTGATTCTTACTTGGAGATCAGTATTTGGAGCTGTCATTTCCTGTAAATCCTTCCTTGCTGGGCTCTTTAAAGCTTGCTCTAGTTAGGATAAGTAAAAGTCCTTCCATAGATGACAGAATGAGTTGAACTGAAAATGGATTTTCCTCTTTGGTTTGTTTTGGAAAGACCACTGAAATATGTAATTGCTCTGGGGAGAAGTCATGACTTTACTGTGGCAGAGAGACTGTGGCTGTCTAGTATTTGGAGTTGACCCTTAGCAGGAAAAAAAAAAAAATCATTGCAAATTGTAATGTTTGTGTTTTATTACAAGTTCTAGGGATAAATTGGTCTTTATGTAGAAATAATGATGCATGGAACTGCCAATCCAAAATACCACTTGTGCATTTTGCTTTTGAAAAGATAACAGAATCCATAAAAAAAAATATCAAATAGGAGATACTTTTGTTAAAAGACCACTCAATTACAAAACCAAAATTTAATCTTAACATTGTAAATATGAAGAAAATTTAGACCAAATTTTTCATCAGTCAAAAAAAGTGTGTGTGTGTATATAAACACATGCATATATATGTATTTTTTGTAATTTAAAGAAATAATTTTTTACTGAAAAACTTCTCATGAGTGCCTGGAAAATGTTAATGTTTGATACATTGCATTAGAAAAATGAGGATTCTTATTATGGTTTTATCAAGCATATTAATATTTGATAATGGCTGCATAAGTATATTTATTAATACTGATTAAATATATATATTTTTTATGTTCAAATGACCAAGTTACCTGCCATTTTAAGTCTAGGTTATCATTTAGCCTATCTGGAATATTCCTAGGTAGAATGAATTTTACCTCTTAGGAAAATGGTGCTAAAGGACATGAAATATCCAGTTACTAATTTGGTTGGCTTCAGGTGGTCTCACCTAAGTATCAGTACACATGACAGAACTTCACTTTGCATGTCCTTTCCCCACCACATTAATCTTCTGAATGAAAAAAAACCTAAGCAACTCATGTCCATCATGCATTTCCATCACAGCTGGTGCCAGACATCCAAAAGGAGTGCTTCCCTTATTGAATATTGCCCGTCTCAAAACATTTAAATACCTTGCTGAAGAAGACAAATTTTGTAAGACTTGCTTATGCTTCCTATTTCTGCTTGTGGGCTAGTGGTAATTTTTATGTTCCTGGTGCCAAAAGCACAGGAATACTTGTTTAAAAACTAAATAAATAGTCCAAGCAAATTTTACCTGTTTCTGCAAGTAAGGAGTGTGAAAATCTTGCTAGTGTTTAGGCAGCCACTTGACTATGCAGCAAAACATAATGTAAGGTCTTTTCAGTGTTCCATCATCTCTTATTTGAGGTATGAAAAACATCTGGTGTTACAAACAAGTTGCAGGACAGTAGGTTATGTAATTCAGAATTAAAATAATATATAAACTAGAATCTTGATACCATGGTCTTATTCCTTCTGCTGTTATTGTTGATGTCATTTATATGGATGGCAGCCAAGGTTTCCTCTGCATGGCAATAATTGCATTTTTATGGTATTTCTTATCATCATGGTACACTTTATATACTGCTTAAGCTTTACATCTTCAGAAAATCTGGTTTTATGTGTTCAGAGATGCTGCCAGACTGAGAAGATTGTAGGCTAGTGGGTTGGTCAGTGAATACAGAGGTCAGGAAGCTTCCTCAGCAAAAAGTATTTGTGGACAAGTCATCAATTTACCCCACCTCTCAATTCTGTTTGGATGTGAGCACTGCTATTGAGTAGGATTGTCCCAGGCATAAAATATGTGGAAAACTGATCAAGCAGCAAGGGCTGCAAAGAGACTGGAGCATGTTGGAGTAGAGGTTGTCACGATGCCCACCATAGGAGCCTGAACTTGGACAGTCAGGTGTTGTGAAGAAAAAGATAACAGAAAGCTGATGGATACATCTGTGCCAAAGCCTATGTGATAGAAGCATTTTAAATCTGTCTTTGTTACCAAGAAAAAGCCTTTCTGATTCTGGAGGGAAATATAATTAGAAATGTTGGTATTTCTGTTTCTCTTTTTTCAGTGCAGTTCCTCACAGCCTCCAGCTAGTAGAAAGTTCTTTATTTTTTACCTTAGACCGTCAAACTATGGCAGGTTATGAGGCACAATTGTTTTCTGGGAGCTGGGCACTGGAGCTTTGGTTCAGTTCTCTAAAGGAGGGCTATCAGCTAGTCTCTCAAACCAAAACCCCTGAACAATATTGAGTTATAGTGCAAAAACTTTAAAATGTAAATTTTTGAATTTGCACACATTGATAAAGGAAATACATCAAATTGCTCTGTTTGTTTTGAGGAAAAGCTGCTGGTGCAGATTCTAAAAATCAAATAAAAGTTTTTACAACACGTCTCAGTTACCCCATCTCTGAGTCAGAAGAAAGTATAATCCAACACCCTCATCTGTCAGCTGCTGCTGAGGGCCCTGACAAAGATCTGCAGTGCAGGATTTTCCCATAGGATCAGCCCTAGGCAGTCTTCTTGGTGTTGGTCACTTCAGAGATGCAGAGGAACCCAAGGTGTGCTTCACCTATGATCTCCTTGAGAAGAAAATCAAGTTTGGGTAATAAAGCCAGGCAGTGATATTGACATGAAAGTGATTCATTTTAAAGCTGTTAAATTATGACTGAGCCTTTTTTCAGGATTGAGCACCATGATCTCCTCATCCATGCAGGGAAAGTGGGGATGGCTGATGTACAGGTTGCAAATCAAATATTTTATCCTGTGTCTCATCTGTGTGACACAAATAAGGAAAAAACAGCAGCTTAATGAAAGGGTGCAATCTTTATTTTTTTTTTTTATAAAATACTCCACATTATGGTTTTAGTGTAGAGTATCAAATTAGCTCTGATTGGCCAAGTCTTTTATGCATATGCCAATCACTGTAATGGAAAATATGGGCAGTCAGATTTTCATACTGCATTACCTGGAAACTTCTGGGAGAAGAGAGCAACTGATTAGGAAAATAGCTGAAACTTCTTTTAAAGCTACAGAGGTTTATGTCTGAAATAGGCAAACTCCTTGGAGGAGTTTGTTTTGCTCTTGTTATTCAGAATTTATACACTTTTTGTTCAGTTCAAAGTATTTCAACATAATGCTTTTACCTGAACAAAGCTGCACTCAGTAGAGGGAATGGATTTTGATTTGTAATTGATTAACTGTCCTAATGTGTTTGCATCAATTGAAAAATGCCCAAGCACAAGCTCAATATTGCTCCAAGTAATTTTCCAGGCATCTGTGTTTCAGTGGCTGGATGGCATTTAAGGTAACTGTGCAATGTAACAGATGCTGATTTCATCCTATATTGCTGTCATGCTAATGACTAATAGTGCTGATAAAAGGCAGTTGAGCATGTGCCTAGGGCATGGAAAGCTCACTCCCTGGGGTGAACTGTACCATGATGTCAACGTGGTTTGGAATGCATGGATTCCATCATGGCTCTGTGTTTTGTCTTTAAATAGTCCTTGCTTTCATGCAGGACTCCTCTGCTCTGATTTACAGGCAAATTCTTGTATCTCTGGTGGTGTTCAATTGCAATCAGCACTGAAGAGAAAAGCAAAATTTTAAAGCTTTAAAAAATAACCTCTGCTTTTGATATTGAGGGAATAATACTTGGGTGGCCTGTGTGAAATTAGTTGGTGGTCTAAGTCTAATTCCTCATGGATGCATCAAAAACAAACAATTTAAAAAAATCCCCTTCATTATAAACAACACCCTTGCTGATATATTCAGCATGGAACAAAAACTGAGCCATGGAGGAATGAAATAGCCTGTGACCTTTAGTTTCAACTTCTCTTAGAACACTGTCCATAGTGGTAGAGGAAAATTGAGTGTTCTGTGCTATTTTGTTACTGGATTTCATAACCAGCATACAGATTTAGTCCAAGAAGGGCCCCCCATCCACTGTTCACTCATTTTTGAGCAAGTACAGGAAGACATGAAAAGTTTTATTTAGATACTGACTTAGTACTTTGAAATATAATTTCTCTGTGCCTTACCTGTTGGCATGCAATGTACTTAAATTTTACAAAATTTCTTGCCTTGGCTCTTACTGATTAAAATTACAATTAGTAAATCTCATGTGATTTTTAATTCTGTGTTTGAGATTTGTGGTTTTGTAGTTCAGAGTGTTCCTCACTGTCAGTAGGAAGAGGGAAAAGGAGCAAATGAGGCAGAGAATCCACTCACTAACACTATCTGCAGTTGGGTGTGGCTGAGGAAACCACAGCCAAATAAATTAATTAGCTCCTTGGTGAGATCCTTGAAAATTCTTATGCACTGTGTCATTAGATTTTAGCCAACTGCATAGAAATATAAATGGAGAAGCTGTGATTGTTTATTAGTGCTATCTGGAGCTAAGTCTGTCATTGTCTCCTTCCAGTATGACACGTGTTCTTTAAGAAACAGCAGAATGCAGCCATGATTGTTTTTATTTCGCTCATGTCTGTCTATAGTGACTTTAAAAATTATGTAAGAAACATACATCTTGTATTAAATAATTGACTTCCATTATTCC
This sequence comes from Serinus canaria, assembly GCF_022539315.1. Lineage (NCBI taxonomy): Eukaryota > Metazoa > Chordata > Aves > Passeriformes > Fringillidae > Serinus > Serinus canaria. Next base: position 26,892,706 of record NC_066316.1, read on the forward strand.
ATTATTCCTGTTAAGTTACTGCTTAAATTTACCTTGGGTATGGTTAAGAATAGGATAATACCATCCTTGAGTCTCTAGATGGGAGCTTTATCTAAACCTGTGAAGGTGACCAGGAATGCAGCAGGTGAGCTCACTTCAGGGTCTACAACATTTCATCTTATTTGGTGCTGCTGCTTTTAGAGACACGGCTCTGGACAGCTGTACAGAAACAGCTGTGCAGCAATAGGGCAGGACACAGAGTATTCACCCAAACCTTTGTTATCTGCCATTGTTTTGAGAAGGTGTTTGTGGAAGAAGAGGGTTCTCTGTACTGCAGTAGTTTTTCGATGCTGTACACCCCTCTTGTGTTGGTCTGAGAGCCTTTCTGTCTCATCCTTTCATGTGCAATAACACTCCAGTGCTCAGCTGCTTGTGGAGCCTAATAACCCAGTGGAGTTCCTTGCTGGAGGATGTTTTACTTTAAACAAACCATTCATGTTTCTGCTTCTGTTGTTTCCCAGTATTCTGCAAACCAGGAATCAGGAACGGGAGGAGCCCTAGCTGAGCAGTCGTGCAGCTGAAAGCTGCACGCTTCCTCTTGGCTCTCTGCAAAACCACTTTTAGAAGTCCAGTGCAAGATGTCCTGGTACAGTTTGACTGACACCTTTCACTGTGCATCTTCAGGAGGGATCACTGTGGTGAAACTTCATAAAATTATTTATCAGCACATTGCAATGTTTGCTGTGTTAGACAAAGGCATTCTCAATGACGGTGAAATGTAGCGACAGTAAAAGTGGAAACGTAATCGTGTTCCATGCTTGACAGCAAATGCAGGTCCTTCCAAAGTTTAGTCTGCCTTTCTCATTTGTATCCTTGCTTTGAATTTCAGTTTCAGAAATGTGTCATTTTGTTAGGTTACCTTCAATCATACACAAGCTGTGGCTAAAACAGTATCCTCTTGTCTTCTTTTACTTCCGTGCAGAGCGCTCTTCTGCGTGGAATAACTTATAGAAGGAAATAAAAATGCTGAGAAAATCAGATCCTGTTGATGTAACTGAATGTATTTATTTCAAATTGTCATCCTGCAAAGATGAGATTTAGTAGAGAGAGGACTCTTGTCTTCGAGGCAAAGGAACATCTGCAGGTGCATCTGGAGGAAACACTTGGATCCTGTGTGTTGTGCTCTGTTTTTACTGGGCTGTTATTATTGGTCACTGGAAGGCAAGATGCCAAAACTGGACAGGAAATTTTTTTTTCTCCTTTCTATGAGCATTTTCTGACAAAAATATATTTTGCATGGAAGTTTCTGAAAATAATGCAGAGTTTTGTAAAAAAAAAAATAAAATTATTTCCCATTCTCTCCCAGCCTTTTTCCAAAAGGGTTTTGGAGTAATCTTGGCTAAACCTAGTGTGTGACTTTTTGAACTGAATTTGTTATAAATAGGTGTTTCCACTCAGCTTTGCATTTTGACAAAAGAACTTACGAGCAGAAACTTCCTGGATTTTTCAGGCAGTGCTGTTCTAAATATAGGAACTCCTGAGGAGATCTAAAAATGCTTCATACTCAGGTACTTACTATTCAAACCCACTATGATGACAGTTCATTAAAACTTGAGAGATGGATTGGGAAAAAAATTCTGTGCAAAATCCATGCTGTTTGTGCCTCCTGCCTCTCAAGATTTTTAGCATGTCATTCCTTCATGCCACAGCACACACTCCCCTTGAAAACAGCTCCAAAGTTGTTTCATTTTTCTGTGTCTGTGTCTCTTCTTCCTAATGAAGAAGGCACTGCTCCTTCTGGGAACCTGTTGGCTTAATTCAAACGTGATGGAGCAAGTGAAGTGTCAAAGGTGATTATGTTCCTACAAGCTCAGTGAAAAATAAATGGCTTGGTAAAGAAGGGAGGACTTTTATGGAAGATTCAGAAGTGCTTGGAAATCATTCATACCAAACTGGCAGGGAAGCAGACTTTGGTAATTCCAGTTTTCAAGGAAGCACTTTTACCTGTCATGGGCATCTGCATTTATTACATCTGCTGTTTTTCTAGAGGTTTTTTTCCCCTTTCTATTTAGAGATACTGTTGAAAAAATGCTCCTCACTTTGACCAAAATTCTGTCAAAGCAAATGTGATTTTTTGCTTTGGTACCTGCATATTGTGATTAAAAAAAAACAAACAAACAAAAAATCTTTGAAATAGGATTTAATTTCTATGGCACTCCTGCAGATTGAGAGAAATAGGATTATCACAGTATTCAACTAATTGAGCAAATTCGTGTATACTGAAAAGTATCCATGCAAAGTTAATTTCTTTCAATCAGATTCTTTCTGCTGGTTTCACAGTTGTGATGATTGCCCAGTCCAGCCTCATCAGAATTTACATAATTCTTATAACTATTTTGATTCAACTTTTTGACAGCTCCTTTATTGAAAGGAGAAAAATTATCTTGGTGTCTGAAAGCTATGTAATACTAAAGGTAACAGGATAAAGTTAGATTGTGTCACACAGTTAAAAGTTCTAGTGCTGATTTTTATATTTGACTCTAGATGTTATTGTGCAGAAACAATATCTGGTTTTAGGTGGATGGAAGGTTTTGGCCATGTAGCTCATTTTTCAAAGTCCATTTTTCCTATTGGAGAAGTTTCCATAGATCCTGTTCAGTTTCACACTGACCCCCATGGCTCAGTTTTGCCCTTGGCAGCTCCTGGTCTTTGCGCTTCTCTAGGCAGAATTTTAGAACTGAACCTTGTAACTTGATCTTACAGGTGTTCAGCACCTCTAAAAGCGCTGGAACAATGAACTAATGTTTCAGACTGCTCAAGTTTGTGGGACAGGACTTGGGTTTGTCATCAAGCACCTTGGTTACTTCTGTCTGATACATGACTTCCCAGAGAGAGGAAGGAATTTAAGAGTTAGTGGTTGATTGGTGATTGACTCTCTAAACAAGACAACCACAAGAGTGGTCATCATCACCAGGGGCAAATTGGAATAACAGTTTTTACTGTACCTTGAAGTGTACTGAACTGTCTCTTGATTCCTGTTAGTGCCATTTGTAGAGTTTAAATGTCTTGCTTTTATTCTGCTGGTATTCTGGAGCATCTGAAAGATGTCATGGAGGCTGTGATAGGCTTTTAGCAGGTGCAAAATCAAGTCTGGCAACTTAATAAAGCTACAGGGTTTTTGCAGCATTTACATTGCAGCTTCCCAAGCACTTGGATCCTTTCTGCCCAAGGGTGTGGAAGTCTCCTAGCAGATGCAGTGGAGGTTTATATTTAGAATTAATCAAGGCAGCTATTTAAGATTTTTAGTGTACATGTATGACGTAAGTCAAGTACTCTGAAATGTTAGATGGTATTGGTGGGATGGATAATCAATAAATAGGTCTGCCTAACTACCTGGGGGGAAAAAAAAGACTAATAATTAGGACTTAAAAAAGAATCTGAAGAGCTCAATTTAAAACCAAATTAATAGGCTGTATTTGCCTTTCTAACTCCTGGGGTTAGATGTGAGTCCTTTCAGAATTAATAGCTGCTTACCCTCATCTGGCTGCTCTTCCAAGGCAGCCCTGCTTAGAAGGCAGTGCCTAGCTGTGCTGCCTAGTCATGGTCTGCTCTTTCCTCCCTTGGACCAGCTTCAAGGGCAGGGTCCCAACCTCTCCCTGTCTAGAGCTGCTGATTTGCTCAGTCCTCTGTGACCCAGGCTGCAGCCTGTGCTGCAGGTTTGCCTGCAGAGCCTGCACAGGCTCTCAGCAAGGGGCTTGTTATCTCCCAGAGACTGAGCTGTGGATAATAATCAGGATTATGACAATAATTCAAAGTTGGTTTTACATACATAAGTGTTCTTGTATATAAGTGTGAACAGTGACCATAATGTGATAAATAGAAAATGCATCTATGTTAGTTCCATTTGGGAAATGAGTTTTTGCAGATCTGCAAATCCAAGCTGCCATTTTACACGTGTAAATGTTATTTCAAACCTGTGTCTAAATATGGACTCAGGGTTTAGAGTTTTGAACTCATGTAATTTGTGTTCTCTATGCCTGCTTTCTAATTAGTTCTACCTTTGAAATTTTTGTAGTGTAAGGTCTGTGCTGACACAGTTGCTACTTGGCAGAGATTTTAGCTGTGAAGCAGAGTGAGAATATGTGCTTTGAATTTTTAATTTTGGTTCCCTGTCTGGAGAAAAACGTTGTCCTTTTAGATCATACTGCTTAAGAAATAGAAATTTATGAATGAGGATAAAATTTGCTGCTTTAGGCCATGCCCAGATATGAGTGGTGTAATGAAACCTACAAATTACTTTAGGCAAGCACTTCTTTTGGAGCCTTGCTTTGTTATCCTGCAGCATAATACAGATTTATTAAAATAATGAAGACTTTATGGTAATCTGTATTTTGGTTTGTATCATGTTTAGATGTGTTTCAGCTGATTCTGAAGAAACTAGCATAGCACTGCAAAAAATAGGCCAAACACAATTCTAATCTTGCTCCATCTTTACTTAGGAAGAATTGCAGATGGAGCAAAAGTAAAACCTGAATGAGATGCCTGAGTACTGCTCTGTTTTTCCTCTAAGGATGTAAAAGTTGCAGAAGTCATGTTTTAAGCTAAGGAGATCAGCTACACGTGCACTTGATAACATGCACACAGAGAATGATCTATTGCTTCTACTGACTATGGCTGACATTTCTTTCTTCAGGCTTCCCATTTGAATTGATTTCAGATTGATTAAAATTTTTCACCTTTTTGAGAGAACTAAATATTTCAGTTACCTGTGTGTGGGGGAAATGTATCTCTAAATTACTGGAAACACATGAAGCTGATATTGGGGTTATATTAATTTTCAGGGGAGAAGATTAAAAGCAAGGTGATCTAAAGCCATCCTGCTATAAGACACAAGTCCAAAACCAGTGTGTGACTTTATTGAAAAAGTTTTTATCTATTTGTTCACATTAAAGAACAGAATAATGTGATAATCTTATCTGTAAATATATTTATATATAAATACTTGTAATAGCTTATTTTGGGAGCCTCAAATTATATTTCAAGGATCTAAATTCAAATGAAACTTTACTTTCTGTCAGAGAAGCATTATTCAAGAGTGCAGAAGAGAACTGACTCTGACACATACAGTAATTGAGCCACAAAAATTATTGGGAGGAGGCTGGGGGGTAGTGTGTGGACCTGACCTGAAAATGTAGGTGTACTAATTTTTTCCCATCTGGATTTAATTATATGTAGTTGGCAGAACACATACCAATAATGTTCTCATAGTTAACTATAATGGAGCATCTGCAGTTGTGCCAATAATATTTTACTAAATTATTACTGAATCCAGATATTAGTTTGAGTTACAGATCCTTTATTAAAAAAAAATCCAAGTGATACTGTACTCACCTCTTTCCTAGGTCATTCTTTCTTATAAGTTTTTTTTTTTTTAATTTAACAATATTCCTAATTCCTACTCTAAAATTTCTTTTATTTTTACTTTTTCAGTTTCTTAACATATGACAGAGTGTTGTCATTTTGTGAAGGTTTTTTTAAGTGACTTCTTAATGAATATCATTAGCCCAGTGAAGGTTAGATTGAGACTAAAAGATGAATTCACATTGTAGCTGCCCTGTTTTGTTCTTATCTTTTCAAAGTATACTTGTCACTAATAATGTTGGACATATGAAGCAGTAAAATATTTGCCATTAGAAACTGTTTGTAAAATGCCTTTATTTGGTGCCTTGGTGCTGATAAACAGAATAGATTTTGTTTGCAGAATCACCATGACATTGAAAGATGTTACATAACCACCACAATTTTGGTCAGCAGGAACTCAATATTGTGTAAATATCAGAATAACCCAGCTGACAGCAGCAGGAGGTTATAGCACAATCAGATTGATTTTCCATAATGAATGTTAATAATGATCAGTTAATATTAACCACTTCTCTCTGCTGTGTGATAAGGAGGGCTCCTGTTAAGTCAGGGATCATGTAACAGAGCTTGTAGGGTTGTGTGACATCTCATACAGGCATGGAAAAAGCTCATCCTGTCAGAGGATCATCATTCAAAGATCCTGTGGTGGGTTGTGTTCTGCTCTCCTTGCTGCTGTGTGGGTACCACATAAAAACATTTTGAGCAAGCATCTAGATAAGTCCCAGAAGCAGAATCGCTTCAGAGGTCACGATGACTTTGCATAATGAGTCCATTAGATGCAGTAATCAATATCAAGGCCTTGGATCTTATGAATATTGATGAAGCAATTGTAGAGAGGAGGTAGATGGGGAATTGAGATGCATTTTGGCATAATCAGAGAAACAGTTAATGGCCTAGGTAGATTATGGGTCCAGTAACCACCTCACAACATTCTGGATCTTTCTCAGTTATCATTAATAATGGAAAAGCCATTATGGCATTTGCAGTGGGCAAAAGCTGTGCATGGTTTGTGTTGTGTTCTCTCCACACAGTGGCTCTAAAGACAGTGGTGTCACTCCATTGTTTGAAAAACAATGGCAAAAATCCACTCCTGAAAACAGTGGGATTCTTCACAAAGTGAGGAATTTTGTCAGCTTTTCACTTTTTCTTTGAATTGTTTTTCTGCTTTTCTTTCTTCTTCTTTCTTCTTTTCTTTCTTCTTTTCTTTCTTCTTCTTTTTCTTCTTTTTTTGGTTGGTTGGTTTTGTTTCTTCTTTGTCCTGATGATTCCCTGTTTTCTGTAGAGGAAAAAGAATCTGGAAGGTTGTGTGAGTAGTCATGAGCATTAAGCTGATTTTTGCACGTGCCCAGAGTTGTGTGCCATTTCACCCTTCTGGCCTGGGCTTAGTGCAATGGCTTCATCCCTCTGAGCCCTGTAAGCAGCACAGAAACTGCTGAAAATCCCCGCTGAGAGCTCACATGCAAGTGCTGGCTGCAATACCTTGTGCTGCTGTTTCAGGGTTTGCAAGCACCAGCGCTTGTAGCTGGAGTATTCCATCAATCATCTGGTTTGCAGCATGGAATAAACAATAATTTCTTACCTTGCAGAGGCTGGGCTGAGCATGCATCCATAGATTACTGGCAAACACATGGAGACTGACACGAGGGAAGTTCAGGCCTTGTCCTGAGTGTGGGAAGATGCAGAGAATGTATAGAGTGGAAGTTGATGCTTTATAAAATAAGAGCAGAGAAGAGAGAGAGAAGGATGATGTTTTAAGTGTGAAAACCTCTAGCCTATCTGCACAATTTTCATTTCATGCTCTTTTGCCTTTGCTCTTTAGTGTAAGCAGCTGACCCAGTGCTGAAGGGCACAGCCTTTCCCATTCAGCAGTGGGAATGGATGGCTCTGAATTGAGAGTCTGTCAGTGCAGAGGGTTTGTAAAACACTTGGGTCAATCAGCAATGACCAACTCACTTAAGTACAAAGTCCTGAGGCTCAATTTCTATTCTAGCATTTATCTAGGAAAACCAGTATGCAAAGCAAGTAGAATTTTTTACATAAAAGCTGAGGGGTAACTTCAAGGTTGCATCTTTTGCTTGGGCAAATCACACAGGTTCCAGTGTGGTGGAAGTGTATGTGATTAATACACACAGCATGTGCATAGAGGGCCAAATACAGTTAGAATGACAAAAAAGTTACACTGACAGAGGATATAGGAAAAAAAAATAGATTTCCAGATAGTAATAAGTGCATTTAGCTGCAATTGTTCTCTGGTGACTAAAATAAATACCTAAGAATAAGTGTTGTCTATAAATAACTATTTGGCTTAGTGCCAAATTTCTCAAATTTTCTGTTTATGGAAAAGCAGATTAAAAAAAAAAAAAGGAATTGCTGTGACTTTTCCAGCATATGACCTGTGTTGACCCTTACTCCAGCACTGTGAAATGAGACCAGTGTGGCTGAAAATTGTCGGCCACAAGTCCCATGCCATCAGAGAACTGTGCAAGTGACATTTAAAGGGAACTAGGCATACCAGTTTTGAGATACAGGTTTGAAATCACAAAGGAATAATGTTGCCTAACTTTTCTTGTTAAACAGCATCACTAGAATGTGTGACCTTGACTAGTTTTGGTGAAGTCTGCAGTAAATACTCTTGGTTTGTATTTATTTTAGAGATTTCATACGTTCTTGTTGTTGCTGGAAAGCAGAAAGGCCCTTTTGCATCTTCCAGACAGTGCTAGGATGCTACAAATGACAGCAAATACACAAGCTTTTTAACACCAACAACTTTTTCCATCTTCCAGTGTCCTCCTGCTGTAGGTGGTGTCCAGCTGGACACTGATGGCATCTCACACTTGGCAGAGTTATGGTCTCATAGAGGCCCACCCACTACCTGTCCTTCTTGGAATATTTTTTTTATTTCAACTTGATATCAATCACAATTCTTTACATCAAATTTCAGTGCCACTTGTGCTGGTTTCATTATTGGTGCCAAAAGTTGAAGGCATGAGGTTGTGTCAATTGTACTTACTTTCAAAAAATACTATTCACCTATTTCTGTCTAGAGTTACTCTGCTTCTCTGTAACACCTGGTAGCACCATAAGGATATTCTGCTGTCTGGCATTGCCTTGAGAATTTTGATCTAGAGTCATATTTGTACAGCTCAACTCCAGACCTTGTAAGTTCATTCATTACTGGAGTTCTCCTTTTTTGATTGCCAAGATTATAGGTATAGAAAACCAGAATCACAGAATCCTTTAGGCTGGAAAAGACCTTTGAGATCATCCAGTCCAGCCATTGACCCAGCACTGCCAAGTCCACCACTAAACCCTGCCCCTCAGCACCACATCTGCTAGATCATTTTTCAATGATTTTCCATTTCTTTTCACACTCTTCTGACAATGGAGCACTAAATTAACTTCGTTGCCCTCTGTCACACTTGATGTCCCCTAGGTCTTACATGCACGTGTATTTTTAGTTCCCATTAATAATTGTGTGGAAATTGCCTCTTTTTGTTGCCAACAGTTTAATAAAATACATTTTATCTTGCTGTATTTCTATTAATTTCTTTTATAAACAGTATAAAATGTTTTAATTGTATGACAAACTGCTTCTATTCTTTGTTTTGAAAAAGTACCTTTTCACAGAAAGCTGGGAACGTGAGCTGCATTCAAAAAATGCCTTTGAGAGCAAGTCATTCTGCCTTCTGAAAATCTTACTGGGCTTTTATGAACAATTGCTTTAACTTGAACAGGGGCCATTTCAATGTTTATTAGTCCCAAACACTGAACCATAAATATGTGGCTTCAAAGGTATTTCTTCCTCATTTCCATTGGGTGTGCCCACAATTGCAGTGCAAGTGAGAGACAGGAAAGTGGCAGTGTTGCTGCTGTAGGCTCAGCCTTGGTAATCCTAGCTGAAACTGCCCCAGAGATTCCCTAGCACTGCTCCCACAGCAGCCTACTTGGAGCTCAGGGAGTGCAGCTTTGTCACATGCAACCTCTGGGAAAAGCCATTTTTCCTACCCCATGATGTGCATGGGTTGGTTTATCTTTGGGCTGGTTTATCTTTGATTCATGACATTCAGTCCTTTCGTGTGGCTCTTAGTTTTACAGTCACCAAAGAGCTCCTGTCAGTTTGTGAGCTGGAATACAACCAACCATATCCACTTTAAGGCTATTTCTGAGTGTGCAAGTGTCCTTTCACTGTTTTGTTCAGGCTTGCACTGGTTTTTTACTTTGTTTGCCTTCTGCAGACAGTTCTACTTCTCAGAAAATAAATATTAGACCCTTGTTGACCTGTATAATGTTTGCCTTTGCCCTTTTGGGGGGTTTTAGGGGTGTTGTGTGTTTGCTGTTGGTTGGTTTGAGGGGTTTTTTTTAGATTTCTGTTTAAAGTAATTTTTAGGTGTTCTCTAGAGAGACAGTGCCAGGTGATATAATCAGTACCTAGGTCTTTCATCTCACTGCAATGCCTACAGGTGGCACACACACAATTTCTGACCCATTTTGTCTTGGGCTACATCTGTGAACATGGGCAGTAAAGCAGCCCTCAAAACTTGGGGATGTTTAACTTCTCTTAAATAATCTCTACAGCTACCAGATGACTTATTTAGATCATCATAATAGCCTGGTTTTTTCAATATTTTAATTCTGGGGTTAAAGTTTTAGAAGCAAGATTTATATTTTGTTGTTGTTGTTGTTAATATCAACTTTTTTAACCTGAATACAAAAAATATGGGAGCCCTCTGGTGGGCTGTCCAGCCTCTGCACAGGTTTCTGTAAATGACAGCATAAAAACCAAAGGTGGCCATCAAATCACCACCGAAAGTGAGAAGAAACACTGGTGCATGCTTATTTTCACACCTAGTTGGTTTCCTGTTGGTTGCACTTTTGATAATAATTTACATTTCTTCATGAATTTGCTCCCCATTCATTTTCTAAAATGAATTCAATCTGGACTAGAAAGGGTGGAACCTTCCATCAGCTGCCCACCATGCTGTTCACATCCATCCCTGGTTTGTGCATGCACGTGAACAAGGTCTTGGGGAGGAGGAACCCATCCATGGAAATGATCAATCCCACCACAGATGGTCATTCCAGCATCTTGGGGGGAGTCCATAGCCATAGCCCAAGCCCTGGCCTTTGCTGGCAGACAGCAGCACATAACACACCCCCCCAGCTTCATTTCTTATTTTGTTTTCCCCAGGCCCTGCTCCAAGGGTGAATCCATTTGAAGATTCCAAAAAAGTCACAGCAAAGAAAGAACACTTGTATTTAATGTAAAAAAAAAATAAAGGAATTCAGCTGGGTTATTGTTTCATTTGCTTAGAAAGGCTAACAGTTTTGAGAAATTAGAAAGTTATTTACAATATAGTCAGGGCAAATATGCTTTCCTTTTCCCTTGGGTTCTCTTGGATTCCAAATGTACATACATGGTTTCGTTAGCTGCAGAAAATGAAATTAAATGCCTCTGCAAATTATTACATAAAAGCAAAAGAGCTCTTCCTGCCTTTATATGTAAGGGGCAGTTATGAGGAAAAAATAATCTTTTTTTTCTACAAAGGTTTAAAAGAAATTAAATCTTTTTTTAATAATTTTTTTCAGTCTATATCAGTGGCAAAGTGGGGGGAATGCAAGAGACAGGATGGCAATATAAACATTGAATGAAATAAAACTAAATGTCAGTTTACTCTTTTTAGATGGCTGAACAAATATCAGTCTACTTTTTCATTATACAATTTTTGAAGAAAAAAGTTAGATTTTGATCTACCTTGGGCTGCTTAAGTACAAGCACTTAAATTCTTTTTCAACACAGTTTTTTTGAATTGTCTTTTAATAATGGAATTTTATTGATATTTTAAAAAGAAGTGGTTTTGCCTTCCCATGCAGTATAAAACATCAGGTCAGACGGATTCCCTGGAATGTTGCAATGTTGCCATGGCCTGTCTGAAGTCAGGCTGGAAGGGTCTCTCCTTCACCAGAAAGTTGAATCAAAAGTTCAAATTCTGGTTCCTTTTCTTGTTACAGCATGGATCAACCTGATCAATCCCTAAAAGTCACTAAAGAGTTGTCTGAAAGGAGGGAGAGGAAAGATTAAAACCTCATGAAATGCTCCAGTGTGGATACTGAAAAACAGAAACTCTTTCACATGGACTCTTTATGAATGTTGTATTACTTGACACAGCCAAGGCCTCAGGGTGCCCTGGCTTCTACTCTTCCTTAATGTGTAAAAAAAGGTCTTTTTCTGAAATGAGAGCAAGTGCTGTAGGAGCTGCTATGGAGCAGCCATTCCAACTTGATTCTCCATGTAGACAAGCACCCACATTGTACTTGCCATCCTTGCTGCACCGATACAAAGCTCTTTTTCTTATAAAATTGGCAACCAAACATTTGGAAAAATCTAGCCTAATTATGCCAATTCAAAAATCCTTGTAATGACTGTAGTATTTATAACAGTAGCATAAGGGGGTGATACTTTATCCTTCTAGTGCTATAGTAAGGTAGAGCACCTCACAAAAATTAGGAATTTGGTTGCATACCAATACAAATAGCCAGTTCTGTTGCTCCTCAGCTGCTGTCCCAGATCCAACTAAATAAAACAGTTGAGTATTTAGAAAAAAAAAAAAAAGATATTTTCAATTGAATAAAATGACTATTATTCAAATTGAAAATGCAATGAGCAGACAAATCCAATCATAGCACTTATGATTTATGCATGGTGGCTGGCAGTGTTATTACATTAGTCTAATAGAGCTGACTGCTGAAAAATGTAATGAATTTCTGGGAATGTACAATGTGCACTTCCTAGGCATGATTTCAACTGGCATTTTGTGTGTGTGCCTCTATGTGTGTGTGCAATTTCATGCCAAAAAAAAAAAAAAATCCAGAATGCTTCTTCACATCATTTAGATTTTACTTGATTGTGCTGCTGCAGATTGGTTTCTTCTTTCCTGTCCTTCCAACTCCTCCTGGCTGCTGTGGGGGTGAACAGTGTGTTGGGAAAGATCAAAAAATGAGGAGTGTGGATCATAAGATGACCAGAAAGCCTCATGGTGGAACTGCAATCATGAAGGGAAATTCAGTTCCATGGTTAGCAATCAAAGGAAGTTTCAGCAAAATTCCAGAAGAAAAAAAAATAGTAGGTGATGGAAAATTAGGGTGTTTGGAATTTTTGGTTTTTTTTATTTACACTGAAGTAATATTAGAGGCATATTTCCTTAGAATGATCAGGAATTTGGGGTTCCTGAGTGCAAAACAGCACTATGAAAGAAGCTTGCAAAATTGTTGCATTTATTTGTGTAACAGTCCAATTTTCAGAAGTCAAATAAGCAGAGCACTTGGAGAGTACAATTCATATTGATATTTGTAGCTTAGGTTTCTGAGGCCTTTCAAATAGTTGCAAAGAAAACATTCCAAAGATGAAAAGGGCTTCAGAAGTGTTGAAATTATTTCCTGAGTTTACAGGAGAGCCTAAAACAATGGCTGTGAGGTGTGAATAGCTTCCTTCATTTCAGTGAAATGTAATTTGAATTAACTTGCTTGTACAGGAGTTGTGTGGCCCAACTTTGCTCAATCACAGCTCACTTGATGAGGATGTGGGAAAGATGATTCATGGAGCTGATCTGCTTAGTCATATTTGCACATTCACAGAACTTTCACTTCACTTTTAAGTTTCTAGCTGAGCTCAGATTCCTCAAACTTCATTCTCCAGTTTTTCTGGTGAGTGAAAGTTGGTTTCACAGTGGATGGGAGGTTTGGCTTTTCTCTAGCTTTAGGAAGTCCTTCTGTATTTTAAGCACGAGGAATATTTTTCCTAATCTTTCTACAGAAGATTAAATGATCAGGGAAAAAGTTTCTCCTCCCTTTTCCTGTCTTCTGCCCTGTTTCTAGACAGGGAGAGCAGTGAAATCCTCTGCTGGTACTGAAAGCCAAAGTGGGGCTCTTGGCTTGGATTAACACACCAGCCTTTCACCCACTTGACCTGGCACTCCAAGGCCAACTCTATTCCTGTGCATAAAGAACAGATGAAATTATGTTAAGAAAAGCTGAAGTTGGCCAATGCCAAACAATTCCAAAAGCATCCAAAACATTTTTAAACCACTGATTTAATAATACATTGGTGTTTTAATTGCTCTGACTGGGTGCTGCACATGCAGGATAATCTTGAAACAAGGATAGCAAAATCTGCAGTGAGCTTCTACACATCAGGAGATTATTACTAGTTTTTATAATAAGATCATGATTGAAGAGCATAGCTGGCACAAGTGTAATGGGCATTAGGGAATCAATTTCTGTAAGCATTTCCCTAGAGAAGTGGGAGAGAAAACTCCAGTAAAACTTAGAAACAACCATTTTAAAACTATTCACAAGAAATCATAGTCAGTATGGCTGATACTTAGTAGAATATTTGGTCACAGGAGAAAATATTGGCGCGTTTATAATTGCCTAAAAATCCAGATATTTCAATGTATAAAATGCATTGGGAGTTATGGCCAAGGTAATTATATTGTAGTAAAATTAAATGCTGCTGCAGTAGCTTTTGCCTGGAGAGCTTTTCAATCTGGATGAGCATGTTGTTACAGCAGCAGCTTCACCTGCAATTCCTTTTATTTCCTATAAAGCATTATCCAGAGACATCCAAAACAGTGAGAAGATGCCCATTGCTTCCAAAAGGCATCAGAATAACTTTTTGACATGTACTTTGGTTTTCAGAAGACAATTTTCAGATATGCTGAAGTGCTAAACGCTCTGGATTTCAGGAGCACTTAATAACCTCAGTAAGTTTGTAAAGTCCAAGCCTGAGGGCTCAGGGCAAGTTTAATATGAATATTAAATAAATATTCATATTATAAATATTAATTAATATTATTTAATATTATAATATTAAATATTATAATGAGCTCACCCTCTCACTGGGTGCAGTGGTGTGTAAAGCACCAGCAAGACAAAAAGTAGGTGTCAAAAGGATCAGGGAGCTTTCTTCTTCCACGCCTGTAGGAGGAATTCTTGTGCTCCTGCTGGTGAGTGCTCCTCTAGGCACTGGATTCCCCCTCCTGAAGGTCTCACTAAAGCCATAGTGCTTCTGAAGAGCTGGTAATTTCTGTCATTCTGGTGCAAATATATTGTGAGGAGACAGTTCAGGAAAGAGGGAATTATTTATCATAGTAAGTGCTGCTCGTATTAAATTGCACCTTCTGCAATTACATTCACAGCAAATAGATATTTTGAAATCTATTTTTCTACAGACAATTTGTGGAGAAAACTTCTTTTTTATTATTTTTAAATGAGTACTGTGAGGAATGAGAATTGATTTGAGACTCATTTTGACCTGTGATGAAAGTTTTTATTAAAGTTGAACAGGGTGGTACTTTTTTGTTAGTTACAGTTCTCAAAATCAGTTTAACTGGTTTCTATATGGTTGCTCTGGAGAAAAAAATTAAAATATCTTCTCTTTAACTTAATGGTTGTTTAATTCCATATTCAGTAAAATTATGGGAAACTGTATCTCTCTTTCCAAATACCAACTTGCATGCATTTATTTTAGGGTAAATTCTCTGAAAGCTTTTTTTTTTTTTTCTTTTGTTGTTGTCTCACAAACCAGCATCATTTTGTTCTCTGCTGTTAAGGGAGAAGATTTGGCTTCAGAATCACTGACAGGTGTAAATTTACTCCTTTCTGCTTTCTCAGGTATAGAGCAATAAATCTCTGAGAATCAACCAACCAGAACTGGACCAGAAAAGCTGTATGTTTAAGCAAGGGTCCAATGCTATTTACAGTCTCTAATTTTAGAAAGCAGATGGAAAAAAAAATTGCATTAAAATAAAGTGTGCTTTTTGAGACAGCAAGTTTATGCTACCTTTATTCATGCTCTTCCTGATGGTAAGATTTATTGAGTTACAACTTGCTCCCTCAACATTCTCCCTGGATTTGAAATAGTTTTAACTATTGGGAGTTTAACTATTGTTGGATTGCTGGTTTAGGTCTTATAAGTAATTCATTGTCTGTTAATGCTCTCCTGCATAGAGCTTTAATTTATTGTCATAAAATTTATCATCCAGCAGTAGCTTTTTCTATTGGCATTTAATATTTTCTACCTTGCTAATGTGTAGCTTTCAAGACCAATGCAGTATTAATATAACCTATTCTACAGCTTCCTTGCTATACTTAATCATCTTTAGTGTAGAAGCACTGGAAACTGCTAGAAAGATGACTCCTAGAAAATGATATTAATATTGATGGTACATAATTAAGTCCCAAAATGGATAAAGGTGGTAGCAGAACTGGGTCTCTTTAGCACACTTATGAAAAGACAGGTTAAGTTTAACCATTAATACTTTCTATATTCAATAAAACTTTAAAAATTAGGAATCCATCTTTTCTGTCAGCAGTTTTTGGGTCTTACCAAAGAAGACAGGTGGAAGAAACTCAGTGCTGCTCTCACAGTGCAATTTGCAGTTTAATAATAAAGTTTATTTCTCTTTTCAGTGTAATTGTGGATGTTTCAGGCAGGTAAAACCTGTGGAATCTTTTCTGATATGGCAGTTCATTATGAAGAGAAAGTCAAATTATAAACCTCTAGAGATCTAATTTTAGTTGCACAGTGTAAGGGTAACTATGATAATTTTGTGGGGGAAAACCCCAAATCTTAAAAACTTCACATACTTTGGCTTTTTTAGTATTTCATTTTTACTTTGTGAGGTTTTGGTTTTATTTTTTTGTTTAGGATCTGCTTTCTCTCAAAGGTTTGAGAGCACTGAAGTGACATTGTTCCTTTTTCTGTTTGACAACTCCAGGCAAAAATGAAAACTTCAGCTTAGTCATCCACGATTGGTTTAATATTTTGAAGGTTCTATTTAGAAGATTTTGTTCAATAAGCAAGCAGACTTTTTTTTGGGAATCCTGCAGGAGGAATGGCAACAGTGCTGATATTTATGGATCTTGACTTTACTCAAGTTGCAAGCTTTTTATCCAAGAATATGCCTGCTGTCTGTATCTGTTACAGTGATGAATAGATTAAAAGGTATTGGAAATCATTATGAACTGAAAATTTAAAGCAGCAAGACAACTGAGGCCAGGGGAGAGGGGACATGTATTTCTGTTGGGGATATTTAAACAGTGCATTGGTTTTTCTTTCTTTCTGAAGGGACCTTTGAGTCTCCTATCATTTGGAGAGGGTTTTCTATTCTACAAGGAGTAGAAACTGTCTCTTTGCAGTGGCAGTTTATATTATTGAAGAATCACTGAGGCAGTCACATGCATATAGGGCTCTCTACTTAGCAGCAGCTACTCTTCCCTCCTGTCTTACTCACTAGACTGAAGGAATAATTTGTCATAAAATCAATAACACTTTATCAAAAGAAGCATCACTTAAGTATATGTTGTCTGTATGTTGTCCTTACAGACATTTGACCTATTTTGGTTTGAAGTTATTTTCCTTACCATCAGCTTTTGTGGTGATTTAAAAGAGAAATCAAATTTGTTGTGGATTATATACTGATTATTTTCTTTTTTTTTTTCTCTATTTGCTATGTCTGTTGCATTCTCCTGACCTAATGCAAACATGAATTTCTTAAATCTCATCTCTCAAATCTCCATTTATTTTGGACAAATTGTTGATTTAAGTTCATATTTTACTTAACAGAAATTTGTTTGTGTTTGCAACCCCTCAGTTGACTGCAGTGAAACCATGGTGACTTGGCCTTGGAAGTGGAGTGGGAGTTCCCTGCCCCAGTCCTGCTCTCCCCAGCCTGCCTGGCCCATGTGCCAGCTTGGCCTGTGGCAGTGCCCTGCTCTGTTCTTGTGGACAAAGCAGTTTTGTTTTGAACACAGAAACTCTGATGTCCCACTGATGAATATTTCTTCTTCTGTGTCTGTTTTGTCAGCAGAATACCTTACTGCCTTTGTTTTCACAAGGCTTGAATTTGCATTTGGGCTCTTGGACTCATTTATTGCTTAAAAAATGATTTTTTTAATAATGCTTATAATCCACGGTTGTATCCAGATATGGGTGACTGACAATGCTTGCTAATAATATCAATAATATCACAAGCCATTCAAACTGGAATGCAGGAATTTCTTTGTCCTTCACGTGTACTGACTCGATGTCCGAGGCTTAGCATGGAGTGAGCTGTCCCTAAAGATGGCTTTCACCCTAAAAGAAAACCACTTTTCTTGTGCTCTGTCCTTGCATACTCACATGTAAGATGCTCTACTGAAATCTGTAGAAAAAGGCATTTTAATGTGCATGCATACTATAGAATTGTACTGATTATTGTGATTGCTTGTTCCTGTAAGGACTAGGGGAAAATCCACTGTTGTGGTCATCACAACAGGATCAGAGTAGGGTTTCTTTCTACATATTTACTGTTGCAAATTATCATATTCTGAAGGGTCACTGAAGGAACTGTATTTCAATTTATATGCTCACAATTACTTTTTGTAGACAAGGCCTCTATTTTTGTGAGGGTTATTGAGATAGAAGGATTATTTAGAGTGAGAGCAAATATTTGATGAATGAGTCCTTTTGAAGTTCAGGAGCAACACACAATAAGATGATGGAAACTTTAAAATAGAACTTAGTTCTTGCAAGAAAGAAGTTAGCAGGTTTTTAAGATGTAAATACATACTTGAAATAGTGTGTGTTCCTACACTGATGGATTTTTAAGCTTTGAAGAACCATTTTCCAGAAGGGTTAGATGAAGACTCTATTGCTGTGGCAGTTGAGTGTTGTAGTAAGATGTCACTTTGGTGCACCTCTGTGTCATTGGGTCTGAAGTGGGAATAATGCTGTGACAGAGGCATGAATGGTCTGCCCTTTTGCCCTCTTGTTCTTTCAAACTGGAGCAAGCAGGTGCTGAAAGACAGCAATTGCTAGTCTCTGTATGGTGATGAGGAGGATTTGTCTGCTTTGATACATAACCAGACCAGGACGAGAGACTGTGCCTGGCACAGCCAAGGGCTTGAGCAATGCAACCCAGGACGTGGCTGCTGTGGCTAATTCTGGAGTTCCTGGCCTTGACAGTATCCTTTCTTTCCCTTATTTTTATTTATTTATATATGCTTTTGTTAATTGCTCAGGCCATGGGAGTTATGGCAGAATGCCTAGATTTCAGTCCTTTAATGTGGCTGGTTATGTGTCCCCTACAGGCAAATATTCTGAGTGCTGGTCTCTCCCCAGGATATCCATTTACTCCTGTACTGCATCCTGACTACTTATAATGGCTATGGAAAGGACCATTGTTAATGACAGATAAAAATATTTTGAAAGGAATTTGTCCACAAATATTGTACTATGTAGCTTAAGCTTCAGACTTTTTTTTGTCTAGGTAGCCTTCTCTGAAATGTTGAAAATTTGGTGTCCTGGTGTCTGAAGGAAGATGAATTTTGTTTGCTCTCCTCAAATACTAGAGGCCAGTAGATAAATACGTGGTGCAGGATATTCCTTGTTGTATGAAAAGCTACACATGCTTTGCACCAGAAGGAAATCAGCAGCTCTAAAGAACTTTTTATTGAGGGCATCTTTCTTTTCTCTGCTCCTCCTGAGTCAGAGGAAAGGTGTACAGTGTACAGCTGCTGGCCATTACAGCCTGAAGGGAGAGAGAAAGAAGAATCGTGATCTAGGATCATTACTGCCTTATGAATTTCTCAGCAATATTTTTATCAAATTGCATTAAAATTGCTGGGTGTGCTCTTGTCTGTCATCCTTGATCAGATACAAAACCAGGCTGCAGTAAGGCAGGACAGCTCTTCCCCTGCCATGGGTTAGGAAAGCCTTTGATCCTGACTATGGGGTGTGTGGTGATGGTGTTACAGGTCACTGCTAGGTTAGAATTATTTGTGTTAGGGCAACAACAGAGTGTAGCACTGGAGTTCAGCAGGTTCTGTGTCAAGTCCAAGTTCCTTTCAGAGGAAGCCACTCATGGGCTCGTTTCACTTCTTTTGTTTTGCAAAATCAAAACTGCGTCCAAAAGAAATTAATTATTTATATAGTCTTCAGCTATAAGCAATTATAAAAGTTTAAAGACTTCAAGTGTGTGTATTATCTGAACAGAAAGGCTGGACTGTAGGAGTCCTTAAAAGCAGGGAAATAAGTTTCCCACTGACAAACCATTGTCTGGCAACCTACCCCGTGGCACCATTATTCTTTTTTTCTATCCCCTATTTCAGCAACTCTTGGACAAAACACTGAGCCAAACGTGTCCACCAGTGTAGGCTCGGTGTGACACAGGTTTTCCTTACCTTTGTTATAGGCTGAGGCAGTTGCTCTTTGTTTCCCTTCCCAAGATATTAGCCTCTTGCACTGCTATTATTAGGTACCCCCATTGCCAGCTCTGCAGATTGGGTTTCTCTCTTGCTGGAGGAGTCTCTAAGAGACGCCTTAGCAGGCTGGGACTTCATTTTCTGGGAATCTTCTTGGGATCTAATTTCATGTACTGCTGTTTGTTGTTATGGCAACAGTATAATGAGTTGAGCTGTAGAAGGGTGGAAATATCACACACAGTTTCTGTTCAGGGTAAAAATGACAAAATGGCATTTCTATAAATGGTGTTCCAGAATAAACTGCTTCAGTGGGACTCATGAAGTTTTCTTTCCAGCCAATTCTTCATCATTCTACAGTTTTTAAAGTAAGTGGCAGAGGAAGAATTTTAAAAATAAAAATCCTGGAAAAACTTTTTATAAAAATAGCAGGATGGTTACTCTTCTCATTTGAAGTGTAAGAAATAATTTTAAAAAGCCAAGATACTGGCCTTTTTAGTGCCTTTATTATATTAAAGACTATGAATCCAATGTATATTTCTTTGCAAGATAATTTTAACTGCCAACTATTTTAACTAAGAGAATAATGCTTTTACAATGTCACTTAGCTAGCTCATAAAAATGAACTTGTGTCCCAGGAAATTTGATATAATGGATGCAGTCAGGCTTGAGGTCTTCATTCCTTTCTGGGAGTCTATATGGAAATCTGACAAAGATACTTGAAGTGTCCTTCTGTGGGTAGGGTCTCTGTGTCTGTGGGTATAGATATAGTGCTTGCATTATTTTTTTCTTATATTATAATACCTAATATATAGAATAAATCACATTACTTTCTGTCTGGAAGGCTGAAAGATAAACTTGGTGGAAGTCCCATGTCCATGGCATCTAATGCTTAAACAGATACACCATTGGCTTTTATTCCTTTCTCAGTGTAGAGATGAATAAATGAGTGCTTTGAGATCACCTTGAACTTGGTATGGCACTAAATATAGACCACTTTTATTCAGGCTTATTCCATAAATTAGGGGACACTTTTGAGAAACCTGGACTTCATTTATCAGAATGATGGAAAGAGAAAGCTAGAAAGCTAAAAAGATAATATTTCTACTAAAGAATTTTGAAAGCAGAGAAATACTATTACTTCTTGTGTAGGAAAAATCCATTTATGCACTAACATCCTTAAAGAAGTTTGAAAGCAGAGAAATACTATTACCTCTGAAGTAGGAAAAATTTATTTATGCATTGACATCCTTAAATAACACTTGTAAAGGTGTTAGATCAAAGAATTGCTTTGCTGCCTAATTAAAAGATGTGGGATGCAGAATAGAATTTTACATGCCAAGGTCTGGGGGTTCACCAGCAAGTCTGCAATTGTAATTGCAGCTGAACTTTTGCCAAAACTTTCTGGCAACTTTTTTAGTATTCCTCAAGATATTTGCTTCTCTTGAACTGTAAGTAAACCTTGTATTTTTCAAGAGAGATGTAAGTGTGGCAAACCACAAAAGAGATTGGAATACCTGTTCAGCAGTAAGCTGAAAGAGTGCATCAGCTGTGTCTCCTTAGTGTGTCCTGGATCAGGCTTGCAGCTGGTTTTGTGTGGTACAGCACCAAGGAGCACCCAGGGATCAGGGTGATGGTCACAGTGGGATGTGTGCTCAGTGGCTGTTTCCTTGGAGTTTGGATTGTAGTCTCTGAAGGTTTTACCACTTGCAATACAAATAGATCAGGTTTAAATATATTCTGCAATGGAGAGAAACACTTGAAATCCTTTATTCTTTCTAGGATTAGTCTAGAAATTTAATAGTGTGTTTATGATGAGTTTAGGTATGTTAGGTAAGTAGTTTTGGGAGAAATAAGTATTAATAAACACAGTTTTGTCCATAATACTGCCTTTAGCTTCCTCTAGCTGTTATCTGCTTATTAATGTACAAATACAGAAAGCAATTTATCACATAGTCATAAACTAGGTTTTGCAAAAGGCTGCTCAAGCTTAATGAAATCAGGTCCTGGCAGTCTGGCCCAGTCCCAGAGTCTAAGGGAAAAACACCATGATGGGAAAGGATTGCAGGTTCAGATCAATTTTCATATCTGCCTGACAGTGTTAAAAGAATACCATTGTGCATTATAAAATGCTTTTCTAGCAGCAGAGGTCCTGGTGCTGATGAAAAGCAGACCATTAGCTTGCAGGAAATGGAGACAGCTTCAGCTAAGTGGGCTAAGTATCTGTCCTAGCCCAGGGACAGGATCACATGCTCTGTGTGAATGAAGAAAAGGGGAACATTTATCTCAAACCAATGGAAAAGCCCATGCAAATAGTTGTGATCATGTGCTACTGAATTCCTTCTCTGGTATTGCTAAGGTCCTGCATAACTAAACAGTTGTCTGTTTATTACACATCTTTTCCCTGTGTGTGGTCTGAAGCTGTTTTATTTTTCTAGGTTTACCCAAGTAGATGGTCAGAACATAAATAATTAGAATGAGGCCCAAATGTCTGTGGAGGTACCCACCTCCAAAAGTTCTCTGCCCTTGGAAGAAAAAAAAAACCACCAAAAAAACTGAAACCCTGTTGTTACCTTTAGCTGTTTAATTTACCTCCCTTCTTTCCGTAAAGCAAGATGTCTTTATTGCATCACAGACTGTCTGAGATTGTTCAGCTGTTCAATTGTTTCAATACCTTCCCTTAAAATCATTCTTAGGCATGGTTTGGAACCTACTGGCTGCTGAACACTCCCAGATTATCCAGAGCTACCTTTATCCAATCCAGTCTGCATTTCAAATTCTTTTGGTACAAACAATAGTCTGATTCTTCCTGTTTATTTATATGAACTTCTACTTGAAATTGTTAGGCTAAAAGATAATAAAAAGGTAGGATTAAAAAACCTTTCATGTAGTATCACCCTGTGGGTGATCTTATTTTGTTTCTTTTTCTTATGATTGTGGTTCTTAAAATGGCACTAATTGGCAGCATAATGATAAAATATAGAGGAATTATTGTGTTAGGCCATCCTTATAGATGGTGGAGACAACTTTCTACCCTGAAAGACCATCACTATCAAGAATATCTTATTATGTGAGCATTTTGATGGTCATTACGTGGGAAAGGTTTTGCATTGCATAGATATATTTACTGTATTGTAAATAAAGTAATTTTGCAATGATTATGCAGTTAACTGGTTTAGGTTTATGCACTTCAGTTTGGGGTTTTTTTGCATTTGAAGAATCTTGTTGATATTTAATGTTATTCTAGCAGACTTGGTACAGGGGAGGAAAGACAAAATAGATGAAAAAAATTTCGATGCATATCCTGCCTCATGGTGCCATGCATGTGAACTAGTATCTATATGTGTGTGTATAAGTAAATAAATAAATAAATAAATAATATATACACACACCTGTGTACCACCCTTATTGCTTGTGACACATTCAAATGTTAGCCATAGATCTATATCCAAATTTATCACATTTGTGCACTAAATAAATTGCCTGAAAGTTCTCTTATATTTTTCCTTTGGAAAAGGAGAAATGTTTTGTTTTCTAGGAGGTCTGAGCAATTTACCAGAGCTCTTTATTTGATATAATAATGAAATTTTCACATTTCTGCTTTTGCCATAGTCAATGCCTTTCATTATTTTTATGAAAGATATTTTGTGATACTGTTCATAATACCTGCAGAATACCCTCTTTAAAGGGTAAACATTCAAAAGCTGGTGAAAATAAAATTACTCCTTATGTCAAATTGAATATCCAAGAGAATATATACCTAAAGGTTTCTTAATCAATAATGAGCACATGTGAAATATATTTCACATGGAGATCCAGCCCCCCTGCAGGATCACTGTGGTCTCTGAAGCACAACATCTGCAGACTGACTGTAGAGGTTGTAAAACCTCCAGAGGAGATGATAACATGGCAATGTACAGGTCTTGGCAGAACAAGAAAGTCTTCCTGCATCTTTAACCAAAATGTAGGTAGAGCTGATATTCTCAAAGGCCTTGACAGACTGGTCTGATCCTCTGGGATTGAAAGCAGGGCAAGGAAGGGATGGATGCTGAACAGAGCAGAGCAGCACTGTCCTACCTACCTGCCTGACCAGCCTGGTCCCTGGGGCACCACGTAAAGGTTTTCAGGGATCTGGGGAGCAGCAGCCCCAGCAGCTCAACCCACCAGCATCCTTTGACGTGGGGCATTGCAGGCAGGGGGGAAGACAAGCCAGGTTTTGCAGTTTCCTGTCGCTGCTGGCTCCTATCTGCCAGAGAAATCACAAGCAAAGGGCTCGGCAGTTTCCTTTCCCACCCAAGGAAGCGTGAGAGAGAGCAGAGGATCTCCCCTGCCCCTCCTCTGCAGTCCTGCTGAGCTGTGCAGCTCCCTTTTCTCACCAGCAAGGCAGTGTGCAGTTGAGTGGTAAGAAAAAGCTGAGAGTCATCTGTTAGAGGGATGAGTTTTCAAAGAGTGGGATGTGAGGAAATTTTAGAAAGGTGATTCCTTAGGAGAAGTTCCCGTTACATTTTTGTCTTGATGCCTCATGTTTTGGTTGAAAAACAGCACTCCATGAAAGATTACAGCTGAGAGAGTGAACAGTTACTTACAAATTAATAATGAAAATTAGACTGGGGATGGTTTGACAATGTTTTAATAATAATGGCCTACAACAGAGGGGTTTTTGGTGGTTTTTTTTTTTTTGTTTTTTTTTTTTGTTGTTGTTGTTGTTGTTTTGGCGAATAGATATAAATGAATATCTGTATTTGGGAATATAAATGAGTCTGGCAAATCAAGTTAATGTGAACTAGTCTTTGGTGATTTTACTAGAATTATTGATGACACTATAATGCTGTAGATGCTGGTGATTAAACCCAAGATATTGATAAACTATGAATTGACAGGCTTGAAAGTGGAATATTGAAAGGTGACTTCTGAAACATACTTTGAGTTAAGCAACAATACTCTTGCTCACAGTCATACAAACTAATTTGATGACAAAATGCACATATGAGATAAGTGTCCTGGTTTTTAGGAGGAATGTGCAGTGGCTCATTTGGGAGGCTGCTTGAAGAAAGCAGCCCCCATATGAAGAACATACATGCATAATACAATTTAAGGGGGGTTTTGTTGCCTTTTTCTTTTTTTTTTTTTTTTAGACAAAGCTTGATTTCTCTACAAAACTCCAAACTGAAAGAAGCATCACATAAACACGGGCCTCAATGCAGACATTTTCACAGCTGTGTTCTTTAGAAGCATTTTTCCAAAGCTGTAGTGATTGTGTCTGCAGCACAAGGATTTCCTTGGTAGTATAATTACATGCAGGATCTGGCAACAGATCTGATGTGTAATTAAAGCTTTGGATTGTGTATGCATGACAAGATTTTTGGTAGTAGGAGACCTCTAAGGGCAACTTCTGTGAGAAGATGCTGGAAGCCTCCCTTATGTCCAATAGAGCCCATTCCAGCCAGCAGGGACAGCCTGTCCAAGGCTGGGCTGACTGGGATGTTGGCCCTGCCTCTGGGATAACCTGCTTAGGAAGGGGAAAAAATACCTGCACCCTTGAAGGTGGAGAGGGGCATGCAAATACATGAGAGGAACAGCTCTGCAGACACCAAGGTCATTGCAGAAGGAGGGGCATGAGGTGCTCTGTGCTCTGGAGTAGAGATTCCCCTGCAGCCCAAGGTGCAGGGGAAGAAGACCATGGCAGGGCAGGCTGTCCCCCTGCAGCCCAGGGAGGTACCTGGGGGAGCAGGTAGATGCCCAAAAGAGGCTATAACAGCTTGGGAAGCCCACCCTGGAGCTGGATCCTAGCAAGACCTATGGACCCATGTAAAGGGAAGCCCAGGTTTGCTGGCACGACTTTGTGACTCTGGGAGGGACCCACGATGGAGCAGGGGGAAGAATTGTACAAGTCCTTCCTGAGAGGAGGAAGAAGTGACAGAAACAATGTGAGGTGGCCAGTTTCAAGGAGTAATGAATGGGGTTTTGCCCCATACCATTGCTTCACATTGGAAAGGGGTTCCATGCAGCCTGTGGGAGCAGCTGCTTCCTTGACTGTCAGTGGCAACCTCTGGGAGAACTTTCCATCCCACAGGTCCTCTCTGACTTGAGTTTTAAGAAGAAAATAAGTGCAAAGGGGTTTTTTCAGCATTATCCTAATCTGTGGTCACTGTGCTTGCTATAGAGAGTTTTGTTTGTGGCAGCTTTAAAGCAGGAGAACAGCAGTCACTCTATAGGCAAGCCTGATAAGTATATATGTTTATATATAAGATCCTGTGGAATTGCAGATATTCTTTATGGAAAATCAGGAGCAAAGAAACGAAATCATACAAAGGGGCAAGCACTGTTGTCTGTTAGTATTCAGAATTCTTTTTTAATGAGACCTGGGAGTCTCATTCTCCTGCTGTTTCCAGCTGAAGTTACGTTTAGGTTATCCACTAGTAGAAAGAGCCAAACATTTGCATAAAGTATAATTGCTACACAAGTATTATTGTTATTATTGCCAGTAATTTAATTGGAATATTACAAGTGACAAATATAGATTCTAACTGATTTTTAGAAAATCTTGTGCCTACTATGTCCTCTTTTTTTCCAGTTAGGTTGCTAACCACTAGAGCCATCCTTCCCTTTTTCTTTCGCTTCTTAATTCTGCCTTTACATTGTAGAAAGGATCTCAAGACAATTCCTTCCCTACCTAAAGGAGGAGCTCTACTTTGCTTTGCTTGGATAGAAGCCAGCACTTTACTCATCTGCTGATTTTGTGGTGGTGCCGTGGGAGGGCTGGGTGGCAGCAGCAGCCGTGCGTGTCCCCGTGGGAGCGCCGCCGTTCATGTGACGCTCTCCAGCCTGAGAAGGATGGCACAGCCCCTGCAACTGCCTCAAGTCACCCACAGAGCAGCTGCCCACCTGAATCGCTTCTGTTCAGGCTCAGGGGTGCCTGGAACCCAGGCACCACTCAACACAAAAGGATTTAAGCATGTAAAAGCTTTGGTGGACCATTGGGACCTGGTGCCCAGGTGTGCAGAGCACCAGGAGGGCTTCCTGGAACTGCTGTTTCCCATGGCTGAATTTGAATCTCCTGAAATGAGTGGTTTTCTTGCCAGGTGTGAGCAGGGAAGGTTGATTTGACAGCTTTTGTGGAAGTCCTCATGAAACCTGAGCCAATGAGTTCTCCTTAAATACAGATAAGGAATACTAATATTGATTACAAAGACTTTTTGACAGCAACACCTCTGTGTGTGAGCATAATGGGGTTTTTAACAGAAGTAGAAATGGAACAAGCTGAGAAACACTGGAGGAAGAGTTTGGGTTTCTATGGGAAGAGGAGGAGGAGCAATACTTGTAATGGGTGTTTGTTTCTTGGAGTAAATAATTAATCTCACCATAATGGTCCCAGCCCTCCTCATATCTCTGCAAGATTTCAGAATGGGCCTTCAATGACCTCAGAGGAACCAAGATGGTCTGGTTATGGTAGTGCAGAGCTCTGTGCATGTTAATCAGTCTCTCAAAGACTAAAGACATAAATGATCCAATAATAACTCAAGGAGTCAACACATCTTTTTTTTGTGAAATCAATTGTAATTAATTCTTTTAGAAATTAATTCTGGTTCCATCTTTTACTATTAAAAATGAGAGGGAGCATGTGCAGATGTTTAGCCTGTGTGTTGCTTTGCAGGATGATTCCATTAGATCAGCAGGCTGTGGATGAATCATTGACATGTCTAATGTAGGGTATTTTGTGTGTGTGTTGGCTGAATGGGCTTGAACTGTATTCTTTGTGTTGATACAAAGCAAGTTCATGAACTGTATTTAGTATATTGACAGTGATTTGAAAGCTCTTTCAAGGTATTATATAATCATTTGCAAATAACAGAATACCTCATCCAACTCCTAGGCAAGACAAGGAGCAGCTTCAATTGCTCTGATTGCTGCTGGAACCAAGGCATATTAATTTTGAAAAATTGTGTATATTCCCATTTTTTCTGTTCTCAGTCTGGGCATAAACAAACAACAAAAATCTGTCACAGAGCACTCAGGCACAAGAAGTTTTGGGACCACCCATCCTGGTCAGTCTTTCTGCTTGTTTTTTGGTACTTTTTGTCCATTATGGGATTCTTTGGGCCAAAGAGACATTCATAGTGCACAACTGGTTAACATTTTGATTATTTGAGAAAGGCTCTCACAAAGAGAACCTGTGAAAATAATAGTTGCTTCTGTAAAATAAATATAAGGAAAGACAAAGTATACTGCTATTGAAGGTTCTATTTTTGCTAACTTATGGTACTATTTTCACTAACTTTTTCTGAGAACTCTGCAGGTATTAGCAGTAATACTAATATAAGGAAAAATGTATCATCAGGGTGATTTAAATTGAAACTGCATTAGAACAGTTGTAAACTTCAGTGTATTTGCAGTCACAAAAATAGCAAGCACAAGAGGACAGTCTGAGGTCAGGAGTAAGAGTGTAGCTGCCAAATTCAAACAGGTGAGCATAGACCAAGGGGAAGAAGAACTTTTAGAAACACAAATAGTGGTTCTTTAAGGATATAATTCAAAAAGAAATGTATTCCTTCTGGTGAGTGTGTAGGGGGGTTTTGCTATGCTTATTGCATAGCAAGTAAGTTCTCACTACCCTTTTTCGAAAGGATGTTGTGACAGCACCTGTCCTGTCTGCTTTGATCCAAAAACTGAATTTGGGAGTGTTGAGAAAGCAGAGGCCCCAGTTCCTGTTCTGGCAGTACAGGGGGCCCCAGCTTCTCCACGAAGTAGCTCATAAATAGCATGTCAGAAAAATGAGCCAACCGTTCGTGACAGAGTGACAGCAGTCACAGCTTACTCTTGTATTTGGAAAAAGTGCTTTAAAGAATCATGAGAATGTGCCTCTTGGGTGGTGAGGATGGGCATTAAGGAAGAAAGGTGGTGATTTTGGTTCCTGACTATTCTGTCTCTGTCCTTTCAAGTGGGGGAGATGGGGTAACCTGGTTCCAGCCATGCCTCTCCCTCCAGAGTCTTCTGTCATACTTAATATTTATGCCTTGGCATGCAGTATGTCATGTGGCAGAAAGGGTGGAAATTGCCAAATGAAATGTCCCTTAGTTTTCAAAGAAAGAAAATTACTGTCCTGCAGTAGCAGTCTGCAATAGCAAATGTGGCAAGTAAACAAAGATAATGTTAGCTGAAATGTTCTGTGAATGTCTGCAGGATATTGTAATAAACTTTTCCATTATTGGTTTCCCCAAACAATTTGCAGTCTAACAGCACTGGAGGGCTGCAGTAAACAGAACAGTTCAGCTCTGCATTGTAGAGGTTTTCTGGAATAAATAGGAAATACGACATTTTTTTGAACAAGAGGAGAACATTCAAGTCAAGCCATCTCATTTCATTCACATTCCTTTGCCAAGTGTTTCCTTGGTCTGGCTTTCTACCTTCAGAGGTGCCTTGGCTCTAGAAGCCAAGTATCCTAGGGATTTAAATAGCATTTAGGTCCTCAGAATCTGGGCCACATTTGGGATGCTGTTCTGTTCACCAGAAGTGGTGTGAAAAAACACATCAAATTGGAGTGAATGAAGGAACAAAAAGAGCCATGACTGCTCTGTGGCTCAAAAGCAGAGGGAGGGATCCAGGCACGAATGTTCTGAGAAGCAGAAGCCCCATTTGTAGATAAAACTGCTGTGCTTTTAAGCTTTCAAAGTGTTGGCATTCTGTCCTCTGCTTTTGGCTGGTGTCTTGGGATAGACGTGTGGAATGTGATGCAGCAGGGGGGTGGGAAATTGTAAAGGGATTGGAAGATGGAAAACAGAAGGAGTTGGCCCAAACAAGCAAGCTGTGCTAGCTCCCCAGAACAGGGTGGAGAAGTTGTTTCTAACACTGATACGGAAGCTCAAGCTCCTGAATGGCAATTACCAGCTCAGTCTATAGGTAGAAATCATTCATCAAACTGCAGCAGGTTCCCTCCTCTCTGTCACTTTAAGCAAGCATTTTTCACTCACAATGCAGAGCAAATCCAGCTTTTCTTTTGTCTGGGGTTGTTTGAATCCACTGGAATAATAAAAGATTTCTGGGAACTGCTGCTTTGCATCATTTTTTTCCAAGTTGGTGCAAAGATATGGATCTGTTCCTAAGAGTCAGAATGCCATAAGGAAAGAAATTATATCAAAATTATTTTCCATTACTGACATTTCTTTGTCTGGTAAAAGTAATTTATTCAAGTTTACAGGATAGATTCTCTCCCAACTTCATCAATGTCTCAGAAATTTCCTTACCTCAGGAAGGTTACAGTTGTGGCTTTCAGGATTGCTGAAAGAACATTTTTAGAGGCATCAAAAGCAGTTGAAGCAGTTCTCCCATATTGCTATTAAACAGCAGTATAACAGTCTTGGGCACTGAGGCCAGGAAGGGGCTGTTTGATAATGCAGCCTATTATGTGAAGTTTCCAGTTTGGGACTGTTTTCCTTTTATTTGTGCAAGTTTAAAATCTATACTCTGATACTAGTCCAACTAGATGTCACCAAATATAAATAATGTATAGCAGGGTCCTGGTTTTGTTTAGGATTTAGGTTGCAGTGCTTCTGCTCTTGCTGGATACCTAGAGGGCAACATCAGGTTTTCTTGACTTCAGAGCTGAGTGCTGGCAGATAGGATTTCTTAAAATTTAAGTCTAGTTTAGCTCAAATCTTCTCAGGAGCATGTGCAAAAATGCGTTTGGCTGTCCTGAGGCTGACAAGCCAAGGTTTTCCTGCTTTTGGAAGGAAGGGTGAATGAAAGCTGAAAACCAGAAGTGATCTCAAAAATCAGTATTGCTCCTCTCTCTGCAGGGTAGGAAGAGAAGAGCTGGGAAGTGCTGCTTTTCAGCAGGAACCACCCCAACCATCACCTCAAATATGAGACCTGTTAGTCTCAAGGGGGATCTTGATTTTCCAGGGCTTTGGAGGAAAAGGGAACAGTGGGACAACAGCGTTACAGATGTTAAATTAGCTGGAGATGGTCAAACATGAGAGAGGCTATGCAAATGTAAGAACATTTAATTATGTAATAGTGATGTACCTGTAATTGCATCTCTAATTAATACTATAATTAATATTAATATTATATCAATTTTCTTGACATTTGTCTTGGTACATCCTATTTCAAAGGGCATATTGGCAGTGTCTTTTGGAGAATCTTGCGAATGTTCAGCCTTATGCTTCCTGTTGGAAGTCACAAATTCTAAAAAATAGCATGCAGCCTAATGTTGAATTGTTCTGGGAAATGAAAATGAGACTCTGTTTACATGTGTGCTGTAAACTGGCATCAGTTGGTTCTCTCCTCCTTGCCCTGGCTCTCAGTGTGTTGATGCCCTGAGTGAACCCGTCAGGCAGCAGCACCAAGAGACAGAGGTGATGCTCCAGCAGAATTGACAAGGGAGGAGATTATTTCTTCTGCTGCAGGATGGATTTATAATGGTCTGAAACGACTTTGTAGCAAGAATCTCAGTGGGTTTTTTCCTATGAATTTGAATACAAAACAGCTCTCTGTGACCAGTTACTAACATTGCTTGGATTGCTGCTGTTCAGCCCTTGGCTTTCAAGCCATGAGATTTCATGGAATTTGGATCTGAGAGAACTTTTTCCCTAAGGTTTTCAGTTAGAGGATACATCTGACTATCTAAATGCTTCTTCAATTACAATTCTCAAATTAAGGTTTTGTGTTTTCCTCTGTTCACATACTTTTTGCTTTTATATCAGCTGCAAGCTTTCAAAGGGATGTATAAACATTAGCAAAATATTTCACAAGTTACAAATTATGTGCAGTTGTTATTCTAGTACAGTGGCTAGAGAAATCTGAGCCCTTGTGAATTATTCAGATGTATGTCATAAGGCTGCAAAGGGGAAACAGAGAGAGCCTGCACAGATGAGTGCTGTGAGCTCTGACTGACTTTGAGGTTAGTCCTGTTTTGAATGGGCTCCCAGCCAGATGACCTTTCAAGGTCTTTTCCAGGCTAAATTATTGATGCATGTGTGTGGTTGGGGTGCAGTGCCACCTCACCCCTGGATGCAATGTAGATGCATAAGCAAATAGCAATGGGTGAGGGTATTAAAGCTAAAGAGAAGCTGAAGTATTACCTTTCTTTGTATAATCTAGTAAGGAGAGACATTTTCCATAAGGGTACTTATAATCCACATTTTTGTTGAAAATGCTAAAAATCAGTTAAAAATTTATTTTTAAATTTTAAAAATCAACAAAAAACCTCCAACTCCTAAAAATTTTAACTTTTGTTCCTCTTTAAGTGACACCAGTCAAACAGAAATTAATCATGTGCAGTGAGAAGTTGGTAATGAATACCTTATACTATGGCTGTGTCTGCTGAGCAAAACAGAAAAGCTCTTTAATAGAAATGTTTTGCTTTGGTTCTGTTGAATTCGTGTTTTAGATGTTGCATATTTCTTTTCTTCAAATTTTATTTTTCATGAAAGAAAGTCACAGGAAGAAAAACATTAACATTGTTTAACTGTATGTCTCAGAACCTAGCTTAAGAGCCATTTGCCAATATGAGCATTTTGTCACTCGGATACTGATATTTATAACAGATTCCCATTGTAGCTTTTTGCTCCTGAGTGTTTTGTAATAGTTCTGATTTGTGGAAAGAAAATTACATTTCCCAAATTATTTTTAATAATTTTTCATGTTGGGTTAATGCTTATTTTTGTCACTAAACTTGAGCTTGCTGAAATCAGCAACCTGCCTTGGGTATTCAAATAACTAAGTAGTATTAATTTTAAAGGTTTTTAGTAATGTTTTGCCCAAGTTTTTTTCTCTGCTTTAAGTAGACTTGTTCTTTAATGTACTACAAATAATGAGATGTGCCATGATAGACACAATGAAATATTCATGTAAGAGAAAGCATTAAAATAATTTGGGATAGCAACAATAGTATTGTTTTGTGGTTTTGAATCTCAGAGTATGTCCCAGAGTGTGGTGGATCTGCATCAGCACAGCATCCAGCACCATGGGGCTGGACTTGTAATGCAAAGCTTCAATGCTGGAGGATCCAGAGTCAACCCTGCCCTGTGTTTTGAGGGCTTTTCTTTAGAGAAGCCCTTGTTTGCCTTGGTTTTGCTGGAAAAGGGTCTGGTTTGTGCTCTGTGACAGCATTTGGTGATGTGCAGGAAAGTGAGGTAGATAGGGATGATCAGATTTGCTTCCCAAAGACGCACTTAATTTGTGCTTAAATGCCTGTGTAAACACACTTTTCATTCCCCTAAGAGGGGAGCTCCCTGCTGTCCCTGTCCTCTTTTACTCACCCCCGGGGATCTTCCCATGATTATGGTTTTGCTACAGACAGCTAGTATCTCTGGATGTAACAAATCCTCATCAGCATAGTGCATTCTGGCATCTACATCTGCCATCAGCCATTCTTTTATTTTGCTGCAGTCTAGCTAGGGCATTTTGATTTTTGTCAGGAAACACTGAGGAGCAGAAAAATCTCTGTCGAGAGGCTAAAGCATTATGTGCAATTAATTAAAGTTGTAAACATTAGGAACTGCATTTAGAGAGCTGTATAAAAAGACTGTGAGATCCATTTAGTTGGATTCTTGGGTTTAGTTGCCTGACTCACTATTTCTTTAAATTGATGAGATATATGTATATGTATTTTAGATATTTTGCAGGAGGTATTCCCTGGAGCTTTGCTTCAGTAGATTTTTCTGCCTGGTTTCACTTGAGTGCAGTAAGCTGCTAAAGCTTTCAGGCTCATTCAGGAATCATCCTTTTGGGTTAGCAGGTTAATTGTTTGTCGCTGTCGTGGCAGGATTGTGCACAGGTCAAGGAGAGGGAGTCGTTTCCTCGCTGTGCAGGTGTTGGTGTCAGGGCTGTGATGCTGGGCCAGCCATGCAGGGTCACTCCCAGGGGCTGGGGCAGGCAATGTCTGTGTCCCTCCAGGCTGGTGACACTGAGGAGCACAAGCCTTTCTGACTTGTGCGTGGTCAAGTACATCCCGCTCTGCCATGGTCTCACTACAGTGTGAAACAGAGAAGAGAAAAGTAAAACAGACTAGAGTTGATGCCCTATTTACTAATCCAGTAAAATAATTAGTGATATGTTTTAATAGTGATAAAAGGAAACTCTTAAAATTGTGGATGTGTATATAAAATTTTCAATAAGTGCGGTTATTTTTAATGCATTTTCAAGTCAGATATTTCCAAATTTTCAAGCTGAATCTGGCATCAAAACAATCATTTGGAGGGTTTTTCCCCTAAAACTTCATTAAGGTTTTGATATAAAATAATCTGGTTTTATCTTCAATTGAAGTTTCCAGTTGTTCAAGTTTTCCATCCATAAAGCAGCAATTCGATTTGCAGCAGCCAGAACGCTCTGGGAAGACGCGCACTTTCATCAGCCCTGAGCGCTGTTACCCTGAGCCCATCCGCTTTTCACCGGGGTCATTAATTGCAAATAATGCATTGAGCAAACCCTCCAGGCTGCAGGGGCTGCCGGAGCAGTGCAGCTCCTGAGCAAGGCATTGCTGCTCCTGCCACCGTGTGGCTGTGCTGTGGCTTCCGTAAAACAAGCCATGAACCATCACGATTGTTTTGCTTTTGCTGGTCAGACTTTAACTTAAGCATTTGTAAAGGTTAAGCTTCCAGTTACATGTTTAGGAAAAAAAAAAACAACAACAAAGAACATTTTATTCAGTAAAATTGTCATTTCCTCTGCTGGGATTTTCTGTTAATTGCATCTTTTTGCCTTAGCCCTTAAACTTCTTTTCCCTTGTTGAAAAGAAGTAATAAAGATCTTCATTTGATGTTTGAGAACACTATTAGGCCCTACATTTTGTTGTCAGAACTGAAATTAAAATGTCCAAAACCACAGCTGAACTGTACTGATTAAACCTTGTTTCTGTTTTCCCCATTCGCTGCATTATATTAAAAAGTTAGCTTTTGCTTAAAAATCCAGGAGTGTGCCCACTGTCTATTTAACAAATTCCATTTCAGTGGAGAGATTTGTAGAAACATGTTTGCAGATGGGTTCCTTAAGATTTTTGCTGCAAATCTTTACCTCTTCATAGGATTCAAAATTGGGCCTTCAACATGAAAACCAAGCTGCAAAGAGCAGACTTGGCATGCTTTTTACAAGGGTATCTACTTGTCAGACCTATTGCTTTTCTTTCCTTCTTTCCTTGCTATTTTCACACAGCTCCTTCAGATTTCTTGTCAAAATAACCAGCTGCCATAAACCCCGTGATTATTACGTAAGCCGTGCTGCTGCTGAAATACTCATTAACATGGGAAGGTACATGTCATTTCACACCATGCATTGTCTGAAATTATAATTTTTGTTCTGAATAAGCTTTTTACTTTTACTCCCCTGTAATAAAAGATATTTTTAGTAGAAGGGATGAAACTGAGTTTGAAAGCTGAAGTATGGGGTCTATGTGAGCAGGCAGATTTGAAAGGTGTAATTAAATCACTTAGCTCTTTTTTATTAACTCTGCTGAGCGCTACCTCTGAGGCTCAGTCATCTCCTTTCTACTGTTAATGTAGTTAGAATATGTTCAATAATAAAACCCCATTCTTTTAATTGATTTTGCAGGTTTTGAAACCTTCAGAAAAACCTTCTTAGACAAACCTTCTTAGAAAAACCTTCTTAGAATATATAGGTCTTATATTCATGTATCAATCAACAGACTTCTGCTGCAGGATGTTTTTAGGTCATGTTTTGATAGACCCCCGCACCCTGTGAAGATTTTCTTGGGTGCATTTGAGTACATTTCTGCTCTGCAGATGGACATTGTGTGTAGGTATCAAAAGGTTTCAAAACTGTTTTGTAAAATGCAATGAAAGATGCTTTGCTGAAGAAATGATGGTTTTTGCACAGTGCTAGCACTTCCAGCATACACTGGAAGCAAATTCCATACTGCTGAGTATTGCTTGGGCAGATAAGGACAGGCACCACAGCCAAAACGATTCAGCAAAGTTTGGAAATGCAAAAAATCCTTGATTTAAAGAGCCAAAATTACAATCCTTTTACATTTTCTTTAAACTAGGTCATAGAACTGTTCAGGAGCAAGTCTTCAGAGAACCTTTAAGCAAGTTCTGCTGAAAGGAAAAGGTAGTGCATTCACCTGAAACAAATAATATTCTCTTAAATGCTTTGTGGGTGTGAGTTTTCTCACAGTAATGTATTTTTTCATTCTGGAGTCCCTGTTTGAGAAGCAAACTCCACGTTCAGTTCACTCTCTAGAGGGAGCCCATTTAACAAGGTGAAAGGACAACAGTGAAACTAAGAACAGCCTGTAGTGGCATGTGTCTGTGTCACAATATCTTCCACTAAGTTTCTTTTATTAGCCTAAAGTTTGTTAAATATTTTACATATTCATCTTCTCTGATTGTTGCTCAGGTGGTCTCTCCATGTAAATTATAGCATTCATTGAAGGCAGTTTGGCAGGTTATTTATTTTTCTG
Source organism: Serinus canaria (assembly GCF_022539315.1). NCBI lineage: Eukaryota > Metazoa > Chordata > Aves > Passeriformes > Fringillidae > Serinus > Serinus canaria. The sequence continues at coordinate 26,928,761 of NC_066316.1, forward strand.
TAATAATTTACTTTAATTGAAATCTTGTATCCATCAAATAATTTTTTTTTAAATATGGCAATTGACACTTATAGAATTGGAAGTTATCTTGAATGTTTTTCTGGAAAAACAATTCCTGTTAGCCTTAGATGCTGAGCATGCATGAATTTATGTGTCTGAGGGTAGCATTTTGGAGCTACTTAGAACAAGTAGCATGAGTTAAAAAAATAACTCACTGTGCAGCTTATGGGTATGATAAAATACATCATCATTCCAGATTACTGTCACAAGACAAAGTGAGCTCCTAAAATTTCTAATTGTGTTGGATCATATCTTAAAGTTTTCAAGGATTTTAAAGTCTATGGGATATTTATGGGTGTTAGACTTAGGGCTGAAAGGTTTGTTCAGCTAGGAGACTGGAATAATGGGATGTTTGAATTGCTCTGTTCAAAGGTTTGGTTGTCTTGATTATGAATCTTCTTATTTTCATAATGCTCAAAATTTTTATAGCTCCTTTAATAATTGACTTTAATTATTATGATATTTTATAATTTTAAACCTTAACATCCATCTTTCTTTAGTATTTAGACAGGCTTGTTTCCTAGGAATTGCCTTTCTCAGAAGTTCTTTTCTTAAAATTTCTAAATGTTACTTCCAATTCTCAGTAATTCAGCAACAATTGGAAGCAGAGCACTGATTCATGGACTGTCACTAAACTGAATAGTCTTGAAAAACCTCAAGCACTAAGAGGAATATTTTCTGCAAGAGGGAAAACAAGACTCTTCTACATGATGCTACCTCTTAGGAAATTTGGTTATGGTTTCATTGAATTGGCCCAATAGTTACACCTATGTTTAACAGGCCAGGTTAAAGGATGTTAAAGTTGCATCACTCTTGCAGATGAGAATTTGCATTAGCAAAGTTTATGAGAGAGAGTCCCTGTGCTGGTAAATATGATTTCTTCTGCAATCTTCCAAATTTCCTAGATCATATATCATTATGAATTTCACAGGGAGAAGGGGACACAGCAGAACTGTTTACATCTCTTCTGACATTAGATTTGACTGTGTGTATATCTATAAGTGCCCATAGAGACATGCCATGTAATATGTATGTTCAATAAAAATATTTTTAAAATATTTTCTAATCCTGTACTTCAGTGCATAAAGCATCCACATCCCCGTGCTGAAGGCTCCATTTAGGAACATTAGCTCTGGTCTGGGGAGATCCCCCCAGCATGAGCTGCTCTGCAGCTGGGATTCTGCAGGCCTGGAGTCCAGCCCAAGCTGTGGGGCTCCCCAGCCCCTGGTATGTAATACATGGCAGAAGTGCTGAGCCTTCCTTTGAGATCTAATCTAGTCTTAAACTATGCCAGCACTGGGCTTAAAAATACTCATGTGCACTGGTCTTCCTTGAAGACTAGTGAGTGAATCATGATCTGCTAGAAAGATGTGATCACCAAAAATAAACCAGAAAATCCTGAGCTCCTCTCATAAAAAAATATCTCCTTTTGCAGTAAGCCATAATCACTAAATTTAAAAAGTTGTCTGATTTATCTGCCTGCCTGTTGTTTCTGAAAATCTTGTCAGTTTTGATATAGACTGTTTTCTTAGCTCTGCATAAGGAAAGGGGGAAGAGCAGTGGGCCATCATGGCCAGCTCAGTGGAAGTAAAATTACAGCTTTTATAAGTGGGATTTTAGAAATCAGTTTCCAAGTTTTGTTCTTCTAAGACCCAGAGATGGAGGAAAAGGGAGAACTGGTGTTTGACAGTGGTAGAAGAAAAAATTGATTGATTGTACAAGAAATTTTATGTGTCAGGAGTTAGACTTTCATGAAAGAATATCACCACTGCATGTAAATAAAAAGATAAATTATTTTTTAAAATTAACAAATGAGTAATTTTTGTAGTCTAGTATAATCTCCTACTTCATTTTAAATAGGAGGAAAATTTCTGCTTTAATTTCTTAAAGAAGTCTCATGCTTGTTGAGAGATTTTTGCTTTAGTGCTGTTATTCATAAGCTATAAAGCACCTTAAAAACCTGTTCCAAAGAACTGTTCTTCTGAGAACCATTTCTTTCTTTATTTTATATCTGCAGAGACAGATTATTCTTGTGTGAGTTTACAGCAATGTAACTCAACACTCCTGGCAGTTTATCAGAGTTGGTCCCTGACCAAGACCATTGTATTTCAGCATGGATGCATTTGTGTCTGAGAGGGAAACAGCTGGTTTAGGGGTAGTGCCCCTTAAAGAAATGAGTGGTGGCTGCAAGAGGTCCTGTGCTGGGACCAGTGCTAAACCAGCAGGTCAGAAAGGATAACTGACCTGGAGTGTTCCAGTGGAATACTGGAATTAGTAGGAGCTCACCCTACTGGGCACGTGTGACCAGAGAGATGTTCTCCAGTGTCAGCAGGAAGCTGCACAATTGTGAGAACAAAAGGAAGGGAAAAATGTGATAGATATAAAACTGGGGGGTTTCACTGGTCAGAAGGCAACTGCTCCTCACATCTAGAGATTATCCTATTAGAAAAACTTGTTAGAAAAACTTGTAAATGCCCAGCTCAGTTCATTTTGAGCTGATTCAAATCACGTTTCTGGTGCAATGGCAGAACCACACAACTTCTGCATTGCTGATGGCAGACAGCAATGACTTGCTGATCTCTCCATACTCAAAATGGGATCTTACTACTTTTGATTTGTGATGCAGCTTTCTACTTCTTTCTAAATAATTTATAATTCATTTTCATCAAAACCACAGCTCTGGCACAATAATCATAATGTTTCAGTTGGCTTCTCTTAAACTAAGATTTATTTTTGCCCTTGGTTTCCAGGAAAACTTTCTATCCTGTTTTTCTTCCTTCTGGTAAAGATAAATACAATGCAGAGGGAGGATCATATTCATGATTTTGTGTCTGTCTTTCCATCTAAGAAACAAGTGTAATCTGTGTTGCTTGCTGGAATAGATACAGGAATAATCATTTTAAATAAGTCTAGATGCTGCTAATAATAGTGCTAATGCTTGCACAGAGGAATGCTTTCTTCCACCTAATGTTCTGTGTGGGCTGCCTGAAAATCACTCAGTGACATCTCATTTTCTTGGCCTATTTCTATGACTTTTTCCCCACCATGGAACAAGGGGCATTGTGGATATCAAGATGATGTTCCTGCCTGTGAGAGAGGCAGCAAACTAATTCCACAACATGGACATCATGGTCCATATTCCCACACAGAGGCAGCTATTCTGAATACCTCAGGGTTTGGATATAGGATTTAAGGCACTCTTAATGCAGCTGAGTTCAGACAGTTTCACTGTATCCTATAAATCTTTACTTTCTAGCATAAGTTTGTTGTAGTGGTTCCAACAATACAGGAGGAAAAAATTGGTCATTAGCAGTAGACTGGTTTAGATTCACTGTGTGATATCAAATTTTCAGATTCAGGGGTCTTCCAAATACATCAGAAAGTAAGGTTTGGTTTCATGTCTTGGAAAGGGGTATTATGGGGAACTTTAAAAAATCTGGAGGGTTCTTAGTGAAGGATTTTTTTTTTTTTAAAGAGATTTTTGGAGTGCTCAAATCTTGAAATGCCGTGTTTCCATTTCCTTGCATTTCTTTTCTACTTGTTAAAAAATGTCTTTATATGCCTTTTCTCTTTGTTAAAGTCTTATTGTTATGGTTTTCCAGAAGTGGAATAAAGAAAAGGTCAGATTATAAATGTGGGTTTATTTAGTTTAAATTAGATTTTTTTCCACCTTCATTTGTATTTCTAAAAATACATTAAATACTTAAATTTGCCTACTGTATGCTAATGGCAAAGGTAGTTTTTATTAAAAACCATTTAGAGAAGTCTTTTCAATGTATAAGAATATATTTTTGATTTTGAATAGATGGTTACTAAAGGAAGAGGTTTCATAGGGTACATTAGCTCCTATTTATGAGATTTCTGATGGCAAAAATCTCTTTTTAGTATGTGGGATAATCTCTTTCTTGGGATGTTTTTGTCTCCTTCTCAAGAAGGAAGCGCATTTTTTCTGAATTAAAATGATTATAATAAACTAATTCATGACTGCTATGATGTGTCATGGAGAGCCAAGTTAGAGGCTCCAGCCATAGAACAGGAAAAATTGTTTGAGATTTTGGGTTTTTTTTTTGTTTTTTTTTTAAAGGAGCTTCTCTCTAGAGGTTCTTTTTCTAAAGACAACCAGTGCTAAAAGGATTTTCTCGAGGAACTTCTGACACCTTCTTAGGTAATTCACACTGAGAGAAAGTGAGTAGGAAATCAAAATCTCTTTGAAACCAACTTGGAAATGCTGCCATATGTCTTATTCTTGAGATGATACAGGGCTGTTTAAAAAAAAGAAAGAAAGAAAGAAAGAAATTCAGTCTCCAGCTTTCAACTGTGACATCCTTCAACCAGACAGTTCTGGGATCTGTTAAACGAAATCTCCATCCACCACACTTTGCAACTTGTGAATTGATAGATGATACAGCTTCCTGTGGTGGTATTTAAGTTTACCATGGGAACAGCTAAATCAGAGACAGCAGCAATAAGAAGGCACTGAATATATTTTTTCAGCTTACAGCCAGCTGACTTTCACATTCTTATTCAGCAACCTGATAAGGCTACGGTAAAATGAATTATGCAGTGTTTGAGTGTGAGCAGAGGTGCTGGCAAAGCAAGGAGGACAGAAAGGTTTTGGGATAATGGGCTATGACCTGAATTTTTAAGGGAAGGTTTTTTTTAAAGTGTCTGCCATCTCTTGACTTGTTAATAAACAAAACAATAAATTGAGTGAAGTTTTAGAGGTTTTTTTTTTACAATTGCTAGAACATTTTGTATCTTTCCACTTTGGACACGGACAATTAAGGTTTCTTTTTTTATCTCTACTGTAAGTAAACTGAGCCAAATTCTCCTGGATTTTATGTGTGTCTCTGTTCTCTGGCAGAAGTGTAGAGCTGTAACCAAAGATAGATCTTATCCTCCTGTGGCTATGCATTTAAAGCATTAAGTTGTACAAATGGTTGTCCTTTGTGCTGCAGGCAGTCTCCTTGTCATTCTCTTGGCTCTCCACAGATTTTGGTTGGACCCAATGCTCCTTGTGCTGTGCACAGGTTTCTAGATGAGTTTTGTCAGTGCTAGGAGAACTTACCTGATGCCTTAGAATATCCACAGGTGGTACCACTGGTGTGAAGACAGGCTCAGTGCTAAATGGAAGACAGACACAGCGCTGGAATAATAAGAGAAAAATTAAATCTACAATCATTCCAAGAGTTGTTTTGTCTCTGTTTTCATTGCCTGATTTACTTTCTGGATAGTAGGGAGAAAGCTGTTTGGATCTTGAAGTATTTTACTTGTTCTTTGTTCTGGAGAAGAAAAGAAAATAATTCAGAGACTTTTTTGTTGGTTTTTTTGGGTGGTTTGTTTTTTTTTTTAGTTCATTTTCTCTCTCAGATACAGATACACAGCCCAGAGTTTAGCAAGTATTTTTCTTGAAAGACTTCTAGTTTTAAGAGATTTGAGAAGAAAGTTTTCTCCTGCACACATTTATTCTTATATGAAGTCTTCACATATATTCTGCAAGTCAACCTTCAGTGGGTGCTGAGGGCATTTGTTAGTACTGAACTGCTTTCTGTTTTGGGAAGTAGCAAAAGGTGACTTGTGGAAGGAGAAGAGCTAGAAAAGCTGACTTTCTGTACCTGTTCTTATGCATAAATATAGTTTAAATTAGCTTTAACTATCATGAATCTAAATACACAACATCTGTGTTGGGGTTTTTTAAGTTAGTTGTTTCAGTGAATTTGATTGACAATATCTTTGGGAAAACCTTAGCAGTCTAACATATTTTCTTTCATCATGAAAATATCCCCCCTGTTAGAGCACTCTAAGACAAGTATTTAGATCCCTGTGGATCTAAGCATGTCTCTTGAGTGCTTTTCTGTAGCTAACTCTGCACAAATATATCTGCTAGTTCTTAGGTATGAGCTTCCTCTAATAAGGAGAGTTAACTTTTCTGTTCAGCAAGTGAGTAGAAAGGGAATTAATTGATTAACAATAACTCTGAGCTCAGATTGCCCTTGGAGTGTGGGCCATTGACAGATGTGAGCTGTGCTGCTCACAGTTCATCCTTCAGGGAGGAAAGGGAGCATTCTCTCATGTGCTCTCTTTCATCAGCCCTATGCTCCCTATTATTACTCCCTCCTTGTTCTTTCACATCCCATTTTCTCTGAGTTTTCTTTCTCCAAGTGAGAGGTTTAAAGCTCTGTTAGATTCCATTTTGGTCTCTCTTTTTTTTCCCCTCTCTCAATTCCTATGCTAAGTCACCTCATCATCCAACATCCCACTCTTCACACTTGCCAGCTGCTTCCATCAGTAAGTTTTTAAGCATTCCTGAATTTTACATCAATTTTAGAGAACTATGAAAAACAAAATACATCTCAATCAACACATCTGTTGCCTCTTTGAAGGCTTTTGGCCAATTCTTTTCCTCTGTGAGTGTACTTTTTATTAGAGGCTTCATCTGCCATAGGTCAGGTAAAACATTTCAGGTCCTACTAGGTTCCTTCAAGCAGATGATGCTTCAACATTTTTCTGACATTCTGACTCAGTTAGAAATTAGGTGGCCAGTTACACATATTTTCATATGCCAGAAGCATTTTGCATTTCATGTGAATGTTTGAGCCACATGCTCACCAAATCACTGAAAATGAGGAAGACACCAATGCATCTGTTTTACCAAAGGCTGGGGAATAAGGGCTAAATGAACTTTGCAGCTAGGACATTTGGAATCTAAAGAAAAAAAAGCAAAAGTTAGAAATAAGTACACTTTTAGAACTTGGCTCAGAGTCTTGTCTTTTACCCATTTGTGTGTCCTATACAGTAAGACACAAAGTGAATCCAGCTCTAGTGGGTTGACCCCAGCCAGGTTCCCACAAAATCTCTCTGCTATTCCCCTCTGTAGCAGGACAGGGGAAAAGAGTACTACCAAAGGCTCATGGATTGAGAAAAGGACAGGAAGACTCTGTGGGGAGAGTGTTTTAAGGGCAAAACAAACTTAAAGTTCTTGCCCATCAAATCAGAGAAGCACAATGACAAATAAAACCAGATCTTGAAAGATTTTCCCCTCACTCCTCCTGTTTTGCCAGGCTCAGCTTCTTAAACCCCAGATCCTCTACATGGCTTCCAGTGGCACAGCAGGACAGGGAATGGGGGCTGCATCAGTTCCATCACACATTTTCTCTTGGGCTCTTTCCTACTCAGGGGGAGGGCTCCTCACACTCTTCCACTGCTCCTGTATGCAATCAGACCATCAGGAACTTGCCCAACATGAATCCTTTCCACTGCTTCACAAACTGCTTCAGCATGTGTCCCTTCCATCAGTCCTGCCAGCAAACCTGCTGCAGCATGCACTTCCCTTGCCATGGGTCTCCACATCCTACTGGGATCCTGCTCTTGCACAGGCTTCTTATGGGCTCACAGCCTCCTTTAGGCATCCACCTGCCCCAGTGTGGGGCTGTCCATAGGCTGCAGGTGGATCTGAGCTCAACTGTGAACCTCCATGGGCTACAGGGAAATGGGCTCTTCACCAGGGGCTGCAGGGGAGTCTTTGCTGTGGCACCCAAAGCACCTTCTTCCCTTCCTCCTTCACTGCAGCCTTGTTTCTCCCACATATTCTCACTTCTTTCTCTGCCTGCTGTTGCACAGTGGGGGTTTTTTCTCACCTTCTTAAATACTTGAAGCCAGAGGTGCTGCCCCTGCTGCTGATGGGCTCAGCCTCAGCTAGCATGGATCTGTCATGAGCCAGCTGGTGATACCAGTGGGTACAGGGGGAGCTTCTAGCACCACCAAAACCTGCCCTGTGAGCCCCATACTGATTTGTATTCATGTATTCAGTGTAGGGAGACAAGCACAATTTTTCATAATATATTTGGGGTGTGCACTTGCATCAGATTTTTCAAGGGTTCCTACATAACCTGAGGCTAGACCTGTGTTGCATAGTTTAACAAGAGCCAGGCTTCTCATTTGATGTGTATTTCAGCAGGCACACTGTACAAAACCTCAAGTGCTGCAAAATTTTGCTGGGAATCCTAAAAACAAAACCTGGGGAGAGATCCCTTTACTGCTCTTTTGGACAGAGACCTGTAAAAAATCAGCATTATATTTATAGGTAGCAATCTGATATTACAAATCAGAGGAGGTGATGGATCTGGTAGGAACTGCATGGTAGGACCCAGGTTCCTTCTAGAATGAGTTAACACTCTGATTTCCCCTCATTTCTCTATTTTTTATTGTGGTGGAGTGTTTGAACAATAAAATATTCTCTGTATTGAAACCCAAATCAAATGAGAAAGGCATTAAAGCTTCTCTTATTTAATCTTGTCACTGGGAAATGCTTCTTCTGCCAACAATAGGTTATGAGGGGATGTCATGACAAGAACAAGGGGTCATCTCCTTGTTCCTGTCACGTCTCAATCACCCCCCAGAAAAATCCTATATAATACATTCAGGTTCTACTGACAACACACAGACCCATCATCTGCAATTCCCTCATGATGCTGTGTCCATAAGCCTGGCAAGGAGAAAGAGCATCCTGTTTAGCTCATGTGTCCATTTTTACCATGCATGGATTACATCATGCAGGGCATGTAAACAGTGCTTTAAATATTGGAAAATTCCCTTTGCAATCCATGGCAGAGTGAATATGCTCTTTTTTATGGCCATATCCAGAAATGCTTGGTTGGACTGGGGTGTGAAAGTGGTATGCTGATAATAAATCATATTGAGTACTTCAGGATTTGCATAAGGAATTCATTACTGCTTTCTGAGTGGAAATTTGTAGTAATGTATGTAATGTTGAAGGACAGAGCTGTGAGAGTTGCCTTAATAGCACTGCTTGTGAGTCAGAGATGTTCTTAATTAAGCTTTTGTCGTGTGCTTGGGGGGGATGTTGGAATAAGGAAAATTCCTCCCACATTTGCAAGAAAGACAGAGGAAAGAGGGAAGGAGTTCTTTTGCTGCTGAGTTTTGTCTCTTGCAATTGATTGCAAGAGCTGCCCACTTAAGAAATGGGCAAGATGAGTCTGTTGGTGCAGGGTGACAAGATTGCCATAACATAGTCCTTGCCAACAGATAAACTAGAAAGAGTAGTGACATGTTGGGACACCGGTTTAAGTGTGTTAGGGGTTGTATACTGGGCCAAAAATGGAAAAAATTTTGTCAGATGTTATTTTTTTATGATAGCTGCATTGGAGAACAGCCCTTTTGAGGCATAACACTAATATCTTTCACTTGTTTTGTTCAGTTCATCAGTAGAGCTGTGAAAAATTAAATCCAGTGGTTTGATTGCCTTGTTTTGATATGTCTTACTGCTTGTGATCAAATCCTCTTTTATTAGATATATAACTAAACCCATCAGTGGTTTATCTACATGAAGTACAGCTACTTTCTGTCTTACTGCTTTAGTACTGTTGGAAGGGAGGAGTAAGGTCCAAATTTTGAAGTCTGTATTTTTATTAGTTGAAGAAATAGCGTTATCATTACCTGAAAGTATAAGGAAAAAAATCTGCATAAATAAAATATAATATTTCACTGCCATTCTCCCTGTCCTTGAAGCTTCTTCTGGCTTTCATTAGCATTTTTGAGCAAAGTAATGAGGATTCTGTGCTTTTTATTTTATACCAAAATCTGTACATTGAAAGGATTCTTCCTGCTTGGGAAAAGGAAGCTGCTATGCAATCTTGTCTGGCTGTCTCAGTTATTAGACAGGCACTGGGGGAGGTTCTCTGAATCACAGTCAGTTCTGCAGTGGGCTCTTCCTGCCCTGTGAAGGATGCAAGCAAACAGTCAGTGCTTTATTGGGAAAAAAAAAATAAAATAAAATAAAAGCAAAACCACTTCTCTAATTGTAGGTAAGATTTCACTGCCACTGTGAAGTACTTTGAATCTGTGTAATTTAATCTGTGTAATCAGCAGGCTTGAGCTAGCTGAAGGTACAACCTTTATAAAACCATGTTTTGAAAGCCACCTTCTCTGACCTATGTAGGTTATGCCCCATAGAACCTTAATGTGCTTATATGGAATTCTAATATATAAATTTTAAGTGCAAGGGTGCTTTGTTACATGCATTTCAAAGCTTGGATAGAAACAAATTTTTGCTATCAGTATGGGGATCTGGAAATGCAATCAGCCAGGCAACTCTGAGATTTAGTGACCTAAGGCAGTAAGTAATTTTCATTCCCTTTTTTGCCTTCAGATGCCATGACTTTCCTGTAGCTAGCATGTGACTGGGATATCTGCAGGGTCCTGTGTGGGGCAAAGGAGTTTCTGTCTTGCTGTGACTGAGAACCATACAGAATTTGTGCAGCCCTCTTTTCTGTGAGATCTTGCTGTGCCTCTGGCCTTTTGCATGGTACCCTCGCTACGGATGCTCCAGCAGTTCCTGGGCTGGCCAAAACTCACTTTTTCAGGGTACCATCACCCACCCAACTTATTGCAAAAGGACTGAGGTTGAACATTAGAAAAACAGCCTGCCTGCCAAAGTAGTGAAACAAGATACACGAGTGTGTTGTGGAATTTCTTGAGAAGCATCAAAAAAATGGAAGCTGAGGATGCCTGAAGTACAAGGGACCCTTCCCTGCTGCAGGAGACTGAGCTCAGCCATCTCCTAGGTGCCTGCCACTTGGGCTTCTGTTGTTCTGTGGGAAAGGAACAAAGCTAGAGTTAAACAAATATTTAAGATACAACTTCTAAAGACTAGAATCCCAGCCATACAAGGTTCTGTTTCATCATAATGTGTGTAGCTTTTGCAAGTATTAGAAAGAGACTGCTGAACTGCTCTAATCTACCACAAACACTCGCTTAAAATAACATCATTTGGGATCTGACTGGTTTAATAGTTACCTCTGGGAAAGGAGCTTTGTCCTGAAGTTTTCACAATGCTTGTTTTCCTTCTTCACATCACAGCCCTGTTTCCTTTCCAGGAAGCTGACGAGAGCCAGCAGCTCAGGTGTTGACCCTGCAGAGAGGTCATTGAGCCTGCAGATAGTTCCACAGCCTGGAGCTCTGCTAAAATAAGCATGGCTGTGTGCTGCTGTGGAAGCTCACCACCCAGCACAGCCCTGCCTGGCATGGTTTGTCTCACCCTCCTTCTTTCACAGAGGGCAAAGCCCAGCCAGTGTGAGCGTGTGTCACCCGAGCAGCGGCCACCAGCTCTGCCACCAGCAGGGGCTGAGGAGCGTGGTGCAGCAGGGACAGCAGAGAGGGCAACTCCCAAGGAGAGCTCTTCTGATCAATACAATAAATTTATAATAACAATCAAATCTATTATGTATGCAGTTTCTTCATTTAGAAGATTTTCTGCTTTTATACCTCTAGTAAGTAGTTGACTTAATGTGAGATGTTTCATTTTGTTAGTCTGTCAAGTGCTTGACACTAACAATGCTCATACCAGGCTGCTAATACTGCTCATTACTAACACTGTAACAACATGATCTGACTCTTACTGACATCAACTAATTTCATTTTCTGCCTGCAAGTTTATCAAGTCAAGTTACGGCACTAAAATTGTTCTGTGTTTTGTAAATTATTACTTTGCTAGTTAGGACATGAATAGACACATGAAATTTCATGGAGTGAGCTTTTCCTCATGAATAGTAGCTTTAGTATTTGCCATATGTAGAATGCATTTCCACTTCTTTAATTTCAATTGCAGATTTGTTGACATAAGGGCATTGTGTTTAGAGTGAGGCTGTTTCTTCCTCCTGAAAAATAAGACTGAAAGACTGAAATGACATTAGTTAGCGTTGTTTTTTGCTCCTGTTGCCTGTGACATCTCCTTTACAACTGAAAAAGCACTCATGTCTGGATTGTGGGAAAAGGTTTGGAAGTTGAAACTTTATTTTAAAAACCTTGAGATGTGAAATTCACTTTTCAAAAAACCTGCCACAGAACAATAATTTCTGTGTGGTATTTCTACTGATATAACTTCCTTTGTCAAATAAATTGTAGTAAGAAAATTGTAGTTACAAGTTGTTACATTGTTTCAGGAATACCATTTTTCTTTAAATCATTAATGTTACTAATAAAGAAATTGAGAGGAAGTAGGAGGCATTCATCTCTGATTTGCTTGCTTTGTGGATCTGACAGCTGTTTAAGTACAGAAATTGCTACATTCACCCTCCAAAATGAGGTCAGTACCCCATCATCTGTGTGAGGTCCCAGGAATCTAAAAACCAAACTGCATATTTATATCCATCCCCTACCAGTGGTCCAGTTTCCATAAAACAGAATTCTGTTTGCTAAATATTAGATTTATTAAACCATGCTGCATGGTCACTGAAGATGCCCATGTGTAATTCCATCTTAAGCTTGTGTAAATTGTCACTAATTCTGTGGGCAGTGTGGAGATCAGGTGCAGAAAACTTGAGGGCTTATCTTGAAGATTTTGTTAAGGAAAGTCTCTGAGTCATTTCAAGGAAAATTTTGTCTGAGCAGCCCAGGCTCTGCTGCAGCCAAGTGGAAGGGCTGCAGTGCAGCAGAGGCAGCACTGGGGGCTCACCCAGTCTCTTCAAGGACCTCACTCCTGGTTTTGAACACTTGGTCCAAATTATTGCCAGCCACTGAGGCTGGGACATTTCTGAAAACTAAATTGGACTTCTGTGTATGCTGAAATTGCCATTGGACTACCAGTATCTATTTAGTACTTCTATCTCTTTAATACTTCTGGACATTAAGTCCTCCTTTATTAAGTGTATGGAATGTGGAAGTATTTCTGTTTGAAAGATGTGGGGAGTTATTGTTGTCCCTTCAGCTTTGAGTGAGCTTATGAATCTGCTCCTGATAATAATTAAGTATGTCAAAAAACTTTGAATCATGTGTAAGTAATCATTGGGTAGCTTTATATATATGTGTATATATATATATACATATATATAGGTTTGGGCTCTTTTTAAAAAAAAAGGAAAATAACAGAAGCCCTCAAACAGAAATAAGTGCCTGTGACACCCCAAATCAACTTTGTGTGTGTCTCAAGGGAAATTTAAAAATACGTATAGGCAGAATCTCTCTTTTAGACAAGAATTTAATTATTTGAAGGTAAGCATGTGTTTGAAGGCAGATATATTTGAGCCTCAGCCCATGCTACAAAGCCACCCACCATCTTTGGGATGATATACTTTAAAATGGAATTTATTCTGCAGTGCATTTAGTAAATAGCTGGTGTTAGCAGGCATGTCTAGACACACATCTCTTTTAAAACTCACACATTCTGTGAGCATTTTTTTCATTTCTTTAGTAGCACTCAGCATCTTAGTTTTTGTTAACAATACAGTGTTATTGAAGGATCTGATTCTCCTCTCAAATGAGAAAATTCCTCTTGGATCTCCTAAATAAAGCAGATTTGAGATACAGCAAAACCTGTATGCTTTTTCTTTGTTTAAGAAGTAGTCTGGAAACATAATACTTCTAGAAAAAGACACAGAAAATTTTCATGCTCTTTCTGTGACTGTGGTAAACTATCCACATCATTTCTGTGCCCATCAGTAACAGCTTTATGATCTATTATAGCCCTTACCTTACTTTTTTTTCTCTAAAAGGTATGGAATTAATTTGTAGCATGTGTTACTGCTAAACAAGACTTTACCAAAAGAAAGGATATAGAAATGTAAATATATGGGGGTGTTTAGCTTTTGTTCGTGGTGGATTTTTGTTGTTTTGGGTTGGTTTGGGTTTTTTTCCCATTAAAATAGATTAAATTCTTAAATGCAAAATCCTGTAATGATTTCTGCCTGGAGAAATCTTAATGGCAGTATAATATGCTTCTACTGTACAGCCCAGAATAGAGTTTGGGAATAATCCTTTGAGACCTTATTTTGATGCATAATAATCTGGTTACATGCACTCCATTCTGAATCCTGAGAAGTCCTGGACATTGTTTCTGCCCCTTCTCACTTTCCAACATATTTTTGGACAAATTGTCTCTCCTGCTTCGATCAATATCCTTCCTCTGTTTAGACATTATGCAGTGCTAAAATAAAAGCTCTATTACAGTACATACATACTGCTTAAAGTGATCAGGCTTAAATATGATACAAAAGCTGTTAGTTTTCATCTTCAGCAATGAAACATCAGCACAACCATTGTTCCTTTGAATTTGTTGTTTATTTAGGGTCAGGTGTAATTATTAAAGGTTGATGCTAAACTAGCTGTCTGGATGGTGCTGGTAAGGTGGGGATGACAGCAATGTGACACCCAGGAGATGCCCAGGGTGAAAAGGCCCTTGTGCCAGAAGTGCCATGAGGGGTCGGGGTTCTCTTGCAAGGATTTACCTGGCAGCATCACCAGTTTCCATGTTACTGTCATACATGGCCAAGCTCTGGCTTTGACAGGGCAGAAGCCATTTAACTAAAGTTTAATTGGTTTTTTCCCTTCCCCAAACACTGACAGTTTGGTAACAATCACCTCCAGATTGAGGGAAGGGAGCAGCATTGCTCCTGTTTAGAAGTCAGCATTGCCAGCAACAAGAAATGCTGGATAACCCCTCTGTTTGTGTGCAAGCTCTCTTGCTCTTTTTCTGCCTTATTTTTTGCATTCTTTTGGTTGTTGTCAGAATTGTGTAAGTACTCAGAGCATTGAAGGTAAGTCATGGCTATGCAGGATAATCTTGGTGCAGTTAGTGCTCCACATTGAGCCCTTCTCATTTATGCTGGAACTGTTTTAGTATGAAACAAGACCTGACATGGTTGAGCCTTTGATATTTGGTGTGCAGGCCTTACTCCCCCAGTCTTGTTTCCTTTGAAGAGTGCTGAGCGTTATGCAGTTCTTTCCTTTCTTTTAAATTTTAAGAAATTACTTTTAAGTTGTGACTTATAATTGATGCTTAATGGATACTACACAATGAACAGCATTAAATGTAGTTCATACCTCCATTTTGCAGGTATTTATGAGTTTTGTGCAATTTTTCATGCCAGATGCTTCTGAGTTTTGTAACACTTCCCTTAGAGCTTGGATTTAAGCATGCAAGTCTTTTGAGCCTTTAAAATTGTAGGCATTGTGTATGTATGTACATATGAGAATATAAATGCAATTATATGCTATTGTTTTTCAAAAACTCAAGAATTACTCTTGGCTCAGTGAAAAGAAGTAGTAGCATGACTGGTTATGATTTTGAAATAAAATTAGTTTTAAGTTTGCCAGTTCTCAAGTACCATCATATGAAGCCTAAACTCAATGTGCTCCACTGACAGCATTCTCCATGAACACTTGGAAATTGTCATCATTTCTTACTCCTTTTGAAAATGTAACAAATCTTTTGAAAATGTAACAAATGCATTTCAAAAGGATAAACTGAATAGTACAGGAGACAGGACTCAAAACCAAAACAGGGAACAGAATGTACATTGCATAAAGAACCAGCCTTTACTGAGGAAACTCTAACCCTCTGTGACTATTTAGTAGAAATACCATAAGAAGAAATTGTTTGTATTGAAACTTGCTAGCATTCTGACTATGAAAAATTCACTTTATTTTAACTCCTTTGCCAAGAATAGAAATGCCATGCACAGTATGCAGTCTGCTAATGATATTTTCTAGAACCTACCACATACCTCTGTAAGACTTTCAAAAATATCTTTTAAAGGCCAAGTTTGTTTGGGATGCTAGTATTTTCAAAAGAATGCATTGAAAACACTAGTTGCCTACATCATCCAGATGTTGGGGGTTTTCCCAAATACTCCCTGCTTTCTGCTAGCATTTACTAATCTTTGCTTTCCTGCTTGTAAATGATGAGAGATTTTTGGGGAGAGCAGTGTAGCTCCCTTCCAAAGCAGGTGTCTTCAGACAGATAAATTAACATCTCTAGCACGAGTGTTCAGTATGAGATAAATGGATTTTAATTTAAATACAGACTATTGTGAGTTCTGCTAGAAATAAGTGGTTCACAACCCTGGGTATGAGCCAGAACAGATGTGATCATCTGCTTCTGAGTCACCTGGGACAGTTCCTGCCTGATTTTATGCCTGTGGCCCAAAACAGCAGTGTGAATCACAGGATTGTTCAGGTTGGAAAAGACCTTTGAGGTCACCAAGTCTGCCTGCTAACCCAGCACCTCCATGCTCAGCACTAAACCATGTACTTGAGTGCCAGATGCACACATTTTTGGGATGCTTCCAGGAATGGTGACTCCACCACATCATGGCCTGTGCCAATGCCTGACCATCTTTTCAGCAGAAAGCCTTCCCTTAAATCCAGTCTTATGCAAGATGTGGCAGAATGTTCCTTGGGGACTGTGGGAAAGCATTGTTTGTATGTCACAGTAGAGGGTCACAGTGAAGAAGTGACTGAACTTAATGTTAACTTGAAGTTGTTGTTGTTGAGCTTGTGGGTGAGCTAATTTCTCCTGTGACTTCATCTGCTGTGATGAAAGGCTCATGTCCAGTCATCCAGTGGTCAGTCAGGCACTCTAATGTCAGCTGCTTGTTGAGCCTGAGAGGAGACCTTTCTGTTCTCTAGGAGGGTGGAGTGATGTGGGAGCTGGTTCTCCCAAAAAACAATTGGTAGAAAAGGAAATGCTATCAAGTTGTACCAGGGGATGACTAGATTGGAAAACTTTCTAAACAAATTGTGTAGTGGTGTGTTAGAAGAGGCTGCCTGGGGAAGTCATCATCCTTGGAGATACTTAGAAGACCTGTAGGTGTAGCAGTTAGGGACATGGTTTAGTGGTGGCTTTGGCAGTGCTGGGTTAGTGGTTGAACCAAGAGATCTTAGAGGTCTTTTCCAGTCTCAATGGTTCCATGATTGATTCTATTCTGCTCCAAGCCCTCTAAACGAGTCCTGCTGCTCACTGACAGGTTGGGAATTGCACACAGGGTGCAATGAGAGGTGAGGTGTTGGCAGAGCCAGTGCTCTCCAACATGCAGCTCCTCTGGGCACTCCCAGCCTAAAGCAGGGCACTGTGCATGGATTTGGCCAAGTGCAGGTCTTCAGTGACAAAAGGGGAATAGCAGACTGACACAGAGACTGTTTGGGGGCAGCTGGCTAATGGACCTCCAGCATCATCCAAGACAGACCAAGAAAAGTACATCTTCTAACTACAGGTAGAGGATCCTTCTCACACACAGTGATGCTGTTTGTGTGGGAGTGATTTTTTGATAATCGAGGCCTGACATTTAATCTGATGCTTTCAGATGCATTGCTTGTATCTGTTTTCAAGTCAGTGCATTTCTGAAAAGGATACTGTTTCATTATATTATTTAATCTGTAAGTATTAGAGGGGAAAAATGGAATTACTTTAAAGAACTAAATATAGAATTGATACTAATGCAGTGAAAGTAGGTTTAAAACTTTGTTAGTAGAAACAAAGCAAACAAACAAAAAAAGCCCAGTGTCATGATACTGCTTTTATGTAGCTAGAACAAGAGGAGGATTTTACATGCTCTGTAAAATTACAGGTGCTTTATCTGTGAAGAATTGCACTTAAGATGAAAAAATGTGAAAAACAGTACTGTAGACTGAATATCATATCAAATGTGTATTGTGCACTGTCAGAACATCTTGTTCATTACATGTAAGCACATAACTTCTTGGGAAACCTTTCCAGAAGAGTTGGATTTTTGGAGGAAACCTTTCCAGAGGAGTTGGACTTTAATTTTCTCACATTCAGGTTGTGCATACTTTAGCAAAGTCTACAATCTGGATGATAACCAAAAGAGCAGATCTGTATTAATACAGAATTATTTCCTATAATAGCTTTTAAAAGATTTCCAGCAGCTTTGTAAAGTCAGTAAGTGATTCAAGAAGCTGGAAAAATGAATATTTTGTTGGATTTTCAACTATTTGTTACATATTGACAATATAAAAATAAACATCGTTGGTAACTGTCGGGGATTTCTTATCTCTTTCTCAAAGGGCAACCTACATCCATGTCTATTTGGTTGTTCTCCAGCATAAATAAAAGGGGTAGCTTTGTGTACAAGGCTGTGTTTATTTACTGAGGGCTCACTTTAGAATAGGAGTGCCACTCTGGCCATCCCACAGATGTGTCATCTTAGGGTGAAAACCGACTCTGAGTATGAAGTGTTTGTAAAGCATTAATGGGTATGGAGCTTAGCCTCTTCTGTGCATGAATAAATTTGCTGTCAAGCAGTCAAGGAGTTTAGCCTTTGCTCTGCAGTGAAAGACATTGGTCTCTGTTTGTTCATCTGTGCTCTGTTTTTTTCCCAAGATGTCCATCCATTGGTTTAAGACAATTTTCTAGAAATTCTTTAATCATACCTTTTATATTTAAAAACCCTCAAAATGAGGGTTTATTCCAATGTTTGTAAAAGAATTTGAGACTTTTTTTAAATTGAGCTGTTCTCAGACTTTGAATTTTCTATTAAGCACTGTTGCTTGGACAGCTCAGTCTTGTACAGAAAAGCTGGCAGCAGACCAGAGTTGGTGTTTTTAGGCCATTGTAACGATTCACAGTAGCTGAAATTCAAAGAATGACAGGTGTTAACTGCAGATCAAAGTGTTATATGCACCAAAGTATTGAGTGCATAGATTCAGCTGGCAATGAATGACTGAATATGGTCCTCTCCAAGTCTTATAGTCTAGTTTGCCAAAGCATGAATGGCTCAGGAAATGTCTGTAAAATCTCTTTTTCATTAAAAATTGTGAGCTGTTCTTTTTTGCTAATTCATCCTCATCTTTTGCTTAATGCATACAGAATGTTATGATGGTGCTAGTGGTATTAAAAAAAAAAAACATTAAGGAAAAGACCCAATGCACTCTGAAGATTTTTTTTCAAAATGTTTTTACTCGGAGTTATATCAAGTTCATTTTATACTTCCTCTACCATTAAATATCATGTACAATTGGACCAGGAATTGGTTAAGAAGAACAACTTCCTTCCCTTGAACATTTTGCTGAGCATGTATTAGTATCAAAGTGGGTTATTAAAGCCTGAAGCTCAGATCACAATCAGGAATTCTAATAAGTAGTCAAGTCTGGATGGATTTTTTGCGTTCTGCTTGATAATAAGTATTTTTACTCTGATTTCTTGCACTTGTATCAGCACTTTCTGAATGTACAGGCACATGGGGGTGTTGGGATCTTTTTCTTCTCCTGGAGTCTGATCTGTTAGGAGAATCTAACTGTATAATTACTGTAAGAGGCTGTCAGTGTGCTTGATAGTGATAAAGTGTAGAGGACTTAATCCCAATTTAACATGAATTTACAGATGAAGCTTTAAAAGAACTAGAAGTTCCTGTGCTAAGCAATGAAAACCTTTGCCCTCTGCTAATTGATGCTAAAAATGAATAAAAATTACGCAAAATGTAAGGAAGTTATTTTATGTTGTCTCGTTCACTGGGGCTCCAGGATGAGGGAAGAGACGAGAAAATTGACTCCATGTATCAGAAGGCTTGATTTATTATTCTAAGATAGATAATATATTAAAACTATACTAAAAGAATAGAGGAAAGGATTTCACTACAAGGCTAAGCTAAGAATAGAAAGGAATTGAAAACAAATGTCTTCTCCCAGACTGAGACCGGCCGGACAGGTGAACTGTGGTTGGCTCTTAATTGGAAACATCCTGAGGAGGCCAATCACAGATTCCCCTGTTGCATTCCACAGCAGCAGATAAGAATTGTTTACAGTTTGTTCCTGAGGCCTCTCAGCTTCTCAGGAGGGGAGAAATCCTAAGGAAAGGATTTTTCATAAAACATGGTGACAATTTTGCAGTGCGGGGTACCGAGGATTATTTTTATTTTTGAAGAATATCTACCAATGCATAGCATTGGAGTTTCCCCAGACCTGTGTGTGTGACAGCCAGTGCTCTTTGTCTTTCCCTGTGTTTCAGCCCCCAAGGACAATGAAGAGCGTGTGTTCCGCGAGCGGATGCGCCCCAGGAAGCGCCAAGGTGCCGTGCGGCGCCGGGTGCACCAGGTTAATGGACACAAGTTCATGGCCACCTACCTTAGACAGCCAACCTACTGCTCACACTGCAGAGACTTTATATGGTATGGAGCAGCTTGGGCTTTGCTTTCTTTGCAGCTTTGGGCTGGGGAGTTGGCACGCCTTCCTGTTGGCACACCTTCCTGTTTTGCTGCAGTGAAAATGGTACAGAGCAGCTTCTTTTCCTCTTTATTTTGGCATTTACCTGTCAACAGCGTTGCAGATGATAACAGAAGGCTGTTAAACCTCCTTCACAAATATTAGAATGGGTTGTATTTGGGGTTCTTCTCCTTTGAGCCACAAAGTTCCATATTGCCCTGTCTAATGCACACTAAATTCCAGGTAGACAACCAGTCTGTATTATGTAAGGCCTAAGTATGGATTCAGACTTAATATTAGACCTTTACATTTTGTCACAATGGCAGAATTCTTTGTGACATGATTAAGAATCACCATCTTTCTTCTAAGAAATGCAAAGCTTCTTTACAAAGTTTCCTACTGAAGTTAATGGAATATGGAATGGAAGAGTTAATGGAATAACTTCTAATGACACAGAGATTTTGGTGCTCAGTGTACAGGGTCTTTATTATTACAATGTACACCAAGAACTCCCTTTTAGAACTTATCTGAATTATTTTGAGTATTTTCAATTTTCAGGTAGGGGGAAGTGGTGGAGACATTCAGTTTTCAGTTGTTTTTCAGGAACTCCTGATATTTTCCAAAGTGACCTCGAGATACTCATTTGCACAGAAGATCTGATGAGATCAACAGTGAATATTTCTTAGGAGTGTGTAATAAATCAGTCTTTCTTAGTGTAAAATGACATGAAGTGTGCATAAAGTCAATTCTGCATTCCTCTAAAAAGTGCCTGGGGGTTATACTTTATGTTGGCTAAGGTGATTTCAAGCAATGCTGACAAATGCAATCTGTCCATTTAGAGGTCTGCTTGGTGATGATTTACCATTTTGTCCCCTTTCCATGCACCCTTTGGCTTTGTCTGTTTCACTGTAGTAAATCTGTCTGTACTTCTGACTTCTTTCATGGTCTCTCCTCCTTCCTGTTACCTCTCAGCACCTGAAATGTTCCTACTTGGACCTGATCTCAGTCCAGGCATGCAATTATCAGATGATTGGTTATGAAAAGCTTTTCTTTATACATGTGCACATCTAGTAAAGGGAAGGAAAAAATATTTTTATTTTTAAGAATATTTCCTCTTAATTTTCTGAAACGCTTTATTATTTTTCAGGGGTGTAATAGGAAAACAGGGATACCAATGTCAAGGTAAGAGAAATTCTACATAAGGACAGTTTAAATATATTTATTATGTTATATAAGTCATGGGATATTTTTATCAGGCATCATTTATGCACGATGCTAAAAATTTAGCACACGATGATCAGAATAATTTTGTCTCAGCAAGTATACAATCTTTGCACCAAGTCACAGTAATTTTTTCCAAAACTGTTGGTCTTAAGCATTATATATGGAGTAGGAGCTCAGCTAACAGCCCTGAACATCAGATCCCAGATATATCTTCATGTATATCCATCTAGGGAACCATATCTGCGGATCTTGGCTTCTTCATTTTTCAAGTCTTGCATTTTAAAATTGAGAGCTCTTTGTTCTGCTTAAGATTCTGTGTTAAAAAATTCCAGGTAGTTGCAAAGACTGTAGTTTAAATAGATGAGATAATTATAGAGGTCATCATTAGAGAAGGTTATAGCTAAGACTGCACAAGTGCTTCATTTTCATCTCCCATTTTTCAACTAGATTTCTTGTACTCCTACTTCTTTATGCCTCTTGGGATGATGTGTTAGTACTTAAGTCTCATCTAACAAGTAGGAACCATCAAATTAGTGATGACTTTTCAGTTAGAAAAGACTTGCTGCAATCTCATTTTAAAAAAGTAAATGCCATTTTTTCAATAGAGCTTTACATGCTTTAATAAGAATTATTGTATTAAATCTCATAGTAAATAAGTAAATGCCTTTTTTTATAGATCATTACATGCTATTATACTGAATTAACACAGAGAGGTATCTGGAGAGGTACCTTGACTTGTGATCTAATTTTTTTTTCTTACAACACTGACCAAAACTGGAGAAAATAAAATTTTTTATTTCACTATGAGGGTTTTTACTTTGCTTAATGACCTTGAATTTTCAGTATGATAGACCTAGTAATTGTTTATCTTATCTGTCATATCTGCAAGTGTTATTCATTGACTAAGTAATCAGGATGTATATTGGCAAAACATTTTTGCCTCCTGAAACCTTTTACTGCTATCAACTTAGGATAATGCATTACAGAAAGAATATTTGACTTTTTTTTTCTCCTGTTCTTTTGACTTTTACAATGACTTATCTTCATATCTGTTTTCTTTTGAAAGCTCTTTAAACAGGAATTGTTTTTGTTACTTTGTCTCATGTAATGTGGAGATCATGGACTCCATCAGATAAACAAATCACATATGTAAAAACTGAGAAAAATTGTGGTTAACATTTCAGAAGGTACTTTGTAGTATTACATATGAGATATTTGGTGGATATGCTTTAGTTATCTTAAAATTCTTTGGTCTTTTGAAAGTCCATTATCTTCTGGTTTTCTAAACCAGCTTATTTCACAGGACTCACCAAATCACCACCAGTCACTCTCACACTTTCAAGTCCCAGTGGTTCTAGTCTTCTGAGATCAGACTTCTGCTTTAAAATTAATCTTCATGAAATCTCATTCTCTTATCTGTTTTGTCTTTCTAGTTTGCACTTGTGTAGTTCACAAGAGATGCCATGAACTTATAATAACGAAGTGTGCTGGCTTAAAAAAACAGGAAACTCACGATGAGGTAAATGTTTATAAATTCATTTTCCTATATAAAATTCTGTCTTTGATCTGTTCAAAATAATATCATCTCCTCTGTTTAAGCAATAGATGTTACATACTTTTTTGGTGCCCTTCTGGTCATGTTGTGGTACTTTGGAATGCAAGATTGCTATCACAGTTTTATTTACATTTACATAAAATTTCATAATTTTATTTGTTGAAAATCTACATTCATAGGATTGAAAAAGCCTGCCTTTAAGTTACAAATCAGAGTTGTATGTAACAGGGCAGTTGTATTCTTTAGACTATTCTTTAGACTTCAGCATGAGTTTGACTGAGGCACTAAGTCATGAGCTCATTTTTTCTGTGCCATTCACTAGCATTTTCCTTACTGGGACCATTCTGTAATACCTGGTCCACAACCAGTGTTTTACATCCAAAATATGATCATGTGCATACAATTGTGATCAGGGAGTGTGTTGGGCTAGTGCTGGTTTTGTGTAGTAGTCACAGGAATATACAAAATCTTGTGCAGGTTTATATTCCCAGGCTCCAGACTGGTGGAGACTTGCATGCTTTGCTGATGGTCTCATTGTTTAGAAGGGGTACTAGATCACTGGAGAAAAGCCAGCAGTAATAGAAAAGGGAAGGAAACACATAAAAATAAATCTCCTGCAGTGCAATGGCCGCTCTGAAAACTTATCAATGACATCCTTTAATTAGCAAATAATCATACCTTGGAATCCCTGAACACAACCAGTTATCATTGTCATTAGCATGATCCAAAGAAGAGTGGGATATGAAAAGGTAAAGGGTTTATGATATATTTCTTTCTCTAGTCCTGTATTAGTTTGGCCTCGTGTTCCTAAAACAATTGGGAGTGACTTCCTTGCCTTCCACATTGAGATCTTTCCTGATAGCTATGTATTTGTTGTTCTAGGAAGTAGACTTTAGTCTTTATCTCTTGGACAGCAGCAGCCCTTCCCTCTCTTTTCCCCAGATAAAGTAGTGAAAAGAATTCTGGAGTATATTTAATGTGATGGTCATAATCTGAGCAGAGATCTATTTCATCTCATTTGAATTCTGTGTGGTTTCAAAATGCAGCAGGGCCTCAGCATACAGTGATTGCAAAGAAATTAATTAAAATGAAACATGCTGTGCTGTCCTTTTTCAGCAAGTGGGATCCCAGCGTTTCAGTGTCAACATGCCTCACAAGTTCAGCATTCACAATTACAAAGTGCCCACCTTCTGTGACCACTGTGGTTCATTGCTCTGGGGTCTTTTGAGACAAGGTTTACAATGCAAAGGTAAGGCACCACTTCAGAGCTTTTCTTTTTCTTTGTGAGCAGCTTGGAGACTTGGAAAGACTTCATGAGACTATGTCAGCATGTACAGAAGTAAATAGAAAATAAGTAGTGGAGCAATGTAAGGATTTCCATCATGGTTACCCTGTTGGCAGCCCCAGTCAGTAACAGAGGCAGAGGTCAGACATTAAGAAACACATTTTGCACTCATTCCTGTGTGGGTTTATTTCCACTCAGGATATTAGAAGTCAACAGAAAATGATGAGCGTGACAATTTACATCTCTTCAGTTTAAATGCCTTCTGTGTTTTCAGGTTTGTTAAACTTTTTAAACATCAATATTCAATATACTTTTCCCCTTAAAACCACTTTCAAAAATTGCTGGTTTGTATTGGTAGAACCAGTCCTGTGTGCCCAGGTCCATAATATGAGGTGTTCTGATACCCAGCTAAATCATCCTTTGTGATGGTCTGCTTAGCCCCTCTGCTCCAGAAAATAAAGGATTCATTATGTTCAGCCACTTGAGGACTATGTACTCTGTACAGGATCTATATGTGAAAATCTGGCTGGAAGGTGCATCTGTGCCATTTTAGTAGTCCAAAATCTTGGGTTCCATATCTCATTGTTCCAAGCACATCTATGTAATGGGTGAGAAAAGAGTATGAACAATCGCAAAGCAAAGTAATATTTTAGAAATAGGTAATAAAATACTTCCATTTGTAAGTGGAAGGAAAAGATATCATGAAGGAAATGATTATCAGGTCCTTAGCAAGTAGTGCCTAGTGGAATAATAAGCATTTTCATTTTGTTATGCCTTAGGAATGGATAGGTCCATCTTCATGAGTACAAAAATCACGTTGTTTACATGTTCTCAACAGCAGAAACATGGGTTCACATGTATAAATAGGTTATCTATAAAAATCCATCCTTTGCAGTATTTAGGATGACACATAACTATAAGTGAAGGTGAGACCTGCTCACAAGTTGCTGAGCAGTCAGAGAAAAAAGAAATTTCATTCACAGCAAAGTTATACACAGTGAGACTTCTGAAGTTCAGCCTTCCCTTGTGGTTCCAGCTAGTGAACAGTGAGGAAATGTTAGGATCTGAATGCTATTATTTTCCAGCTATTGAAGATTTTGCTCAAGTTCTGTCTTAATTATGACGGAGGTGCATTCAGAGAAGACTTTTCAATTCAGTCTGGGCTTTTTCCAACAAGTGCTGAGTGACTCCCTTCTTCAGAGGTGTTCTTCCTTGCCCAGGGTGGTTATTAACACCATAAGAAGCATATAACAGATATTTATTCTTCTTCAGGTTTTTATCACTGGTTATTCCTGTGCATCTTTTTACAAAATCCATTCATGAAGTGGGACTGAACAACATTTTCCTGCTATTTTAAGCAGTTTGACTCCTCAATATCCACTTCCATGGATCCTAGCTCAAACGTTTTACCTACTGCTGAGGTTTTGTCACTGAATGCATTCACTGAAAATGCCATGTTTAGCTGTTTCTTTTTGCTCTTCCTGTGAGCTGAAATGTACTTAAAAAGGAAAGTCACCAGCTTTCTGAAGTGCATGGTTATTGTCAGATTCAGTGCCTTGGTACAGTCTCAGAGGCAAATGTGGTTTTTTTCTTTAGGGGCTGTACAATGAAAGCTTTGTTGATGAAAAATATAATGAAATGCAACTTTATAAATACATATTTTTATAATTTCCTTTTCTCTAAAAAATAAAGAAGTGAGAAATTTGAACAATTGGATATTAGTCTAGGATTTAATCACACTTGCAGCTGTTCTCTCTTTGTGTCTTGCTCCACAAGAGGGCACTGAAGTCTCAGATAAAATATCTCATCTGCTCCTAACAAATCCACACTCCACGAGTTTTAATGGAGCTGTTCTTGCTTCTGCCTCGTAATCTGGAAGAAAAGTAACCTTTTTCTTCCCCTCATAACTATATAATAGTTTCAGGAGATTTAAGGGAAAGAGCTTAGTAACAGGATTGCCATCTAAATAAAGTAGGTGTTTAACCCTTAATTTTTATTAAAACCTAAAGTGCTGTCAGATTTGTGGCTGCCTACATAAGAAGTTAATCTATTTCAGTAAAATAGTATGAGAAGCAATAATGCATAAGGATTTAATGTTGTGCTTTCCATAGTGGAGAGTTAAAATCCAAGATCTGAAGGACTTTTCTTTTAATTCAAATGAATTTAAGATAATTTGATTGTTTCATTTGTTCTTCTGTCTGTTCTGGGCACTGTATGAAAATAGAACTCTACATTATCATATCAGAAGAATGATAATCAGGTTAATAACTTTAGCATTGAAATATACCTTCAAATTCAGCCAAGTGTTTTCCTACTGAGATTCTATTTATTTGAAGAAGTTATTGATAGGTTTAGGTAAGGCAAATGCATGCCAAGATAGAATTTAATTTACTGTATTACTGTGTATTTCATTGCAGTTTGCAAGATGAATGTACATCGACGCTGTGAAACAAATGTGGCACCAAACTGTGGAGTGGATGCTAGAGGCATAGCTAAAGTACTGGCAGATCTTGGAGTCACTCCAGATAAGATCACTAATAGTGGGCAAAGGAGGAAAAAGGTAATTTTACTTTATATTGTCACATTTTAAAAAATCAGACAGGTATGACTGTATTGTAACTTTAGTAGTTGGAATCCAGTCCTACTCAAATGACTTGCACAGTAACTATTTAAAATGTCAGTACAGAGCTAAGACTTCAAGTTTTGTAAGTGTAAATCATCCATTCTGAACTTTGATATGAAATTTATTTTGACCTGGTTCAATGTTGCAGATTTTGAGTCTATAACTTCTGGAAGGATTTTGAGGAAGGACATTTGACAGACAATGTCTGGCAACAATTAAAAACATAAATGCCTGTTATGGCTCAGAATAGGCATTGAAGAATTGATTGATTGATTGATTGGCAGACAGCACTGCTCCATAGTGTTGGAAATGTTGATAAAAAGCAATGTGCTGATTCTCATGAAGAGGAGATGTTTGCCAGATTGCAGTTCTGGAGTTATCATGCCTTTTGTAGGAATAACCAGGCTGTTGTAGAAATAAAAAGCATAGGTCACCCCAAGTACATCCAAAACTGATGGAGTTATACCTGAGTGATGATGTGTATCCTGGATGAGAATGGGCTCACATGTGGCATCTCTCTTTGCATGATTGTCACAGCAGAGCCATTGGTCTCACAGAAAAAGGCAATTTGTGCCATAATTTCTTTAAACATTGACAGTTGCTTCTGTTCATTTTCCTGCTTATTGCACACTGGGATCCCCTGTAAGCTGTTTTAAAATGTTACAGAAATGTAGGAAACTCGAGGATGAATTAATTCATCTGACATTCCTTGGAAAAGGTGTGGTCATGTTGTTACTGCATGAGGTAGTTTGCAGTGATTGTTGATACCTATTGCAATTAAATATATTTACTGGCTGAATTTACATGGCTTCTCAAAACTTTCCCACTCACTGGATATCTGCACTATGTTTATTTCATCATAAGAATCTGTTTTTCTGTCAATTGCCTGGTTTTTCTCTCTTTGTACCATGGCTTCCATTCCGTGTGATGCCATCTACTGCATGGCTGAGGTTCTGCCAGTAGGAATCCACAGGGGTAGAAAATCTTCACTTTCCTTCATAGTTCTACTTCTTAACTAAAGTTGTTGAGTTACATTTCCCTGTGGCAGAGGCAGATCACCCATTTTGGAATTGTTCTCAGCTCATTGCAGGTGCAGAGACTCAACCGCCGGTTCCGGGATGCGCGTCATCAGAAGAAGATAGGTCGAAATCAGCACCAACATCTCCATGTGATCAAGGTCCAACAGATCTTTTTATTTCCTATCTAACATCTTTTGTCACCCTTTGTCCTGGAGTAAAAAAAAAAAAATCCATGGTCTTGAGCCTCTGTAGATGCAAATCAATAAATCAATAAAGCAGTTGCCACCAGAAATTGAAGCATTTAAAGTTATGAACTGTAAAAACTTTTTTAAAAGGTCCTGTTTCTCATTTGATTGAAATCTGTGAAATTAGGTGTCTTTTAAAGGGAAAATTATAAAACAGTCAATTTAAGATATTATTAAGTTTACTACATGGGTCCTTGTAAACAAAATATATTTATAAAAGTAGTTTAGATATTCTGTTGTGAGACAGGAAAATGTTTTTAGTAGTAACACAGAACTTGAGAGAGAGAGCCTTTATTTACCTGAAAACCCATCTGTTAGTAACTTTTTGAGATAAAATTTACTCCTTTCAATTCCACATTAGTAATAATAAATCTTGCATCCAGACAGGCTATGCTGGCATGTCCATGTGATCTCTAGAGGCTTCTTAAAACCACGTCTCCTTTCAGCAATTTATTTTATGCATAGATTTGCACACAGGCATTTTAATCCTCCATGAAATGACCTGATTTCATTGAGCTGAGCAGCTGACTGACAGGATGTGTATGTCAGCAGCATTTTTTTGAGTCTGATCAAATTGTTTTTAATTAGAAATCTGTGACCTCTGAATCCAGAACTGATATAAACTTGTCAACCTTTTGGTTTCGCAAAACATTGTTTCCATAAAATCATTATTTTTAAAAAGATCTGATGTTTTGTTTAAAATAAGAACAAAGAATTTGTCGAAATTCTCTCTTTAATTTGACCTTTATAGCTGTGCAGCAAAGCTGTTGCTTCCAGGGCCATCAGGCAGAAGTACCATGCAGGAGCTCGGGGCAGACCCTGAGAACTGTCAGTCACCAGGGCTCTCTGTGGCTAATACTGAGAAACCTTCAGAACCATTTTGCACATCTACACAGTTGCTGCTTGAAGCAGCACTAGGAAGTGGTCAAACACTTTATTGGCAGGCATCTGATAACAGCTGGAGCTGAATAAGATGCTCCATTCATGTTGACTTCAAGGACTGGGAGGCCCAACTGTCCTTTGAACTTTTGGAGACACAGCTCTAAAATACTGAAGCAGGAAGATGAGTAAGTACTGCAGGAAGATAGGGACATTCAAAACAAAGTGCTTCTCTGTGGTACAGGAACACCCAAAGTCACTGGAACAACTATTTGGCTACTATTCTGACTTATCTTTCAAGTTTGGGATATGTCATCTTCTTAAGTTCATTTTAAAAGGCCACCCTTCCTGTCAGAGCAGGGGTTTGGCTGATTACTGTAAGGTGGAGAAGCACTTTGCTAAATGTGTGTTCTTAACCACAGAATGCTCTGGAACACAGCAATCAGAGGTGATGAATGTCCCTTCCCACGCTGATACAGACTAACACAGGCTGGTTTTCTGACAGTTGGTCAAAACTAACTTTTCTTCACATTTCCACAGAAATCAAAGAGCTGGAAAACAACATTAGGAAAGCATTATCTTTTGACAATCGGGGAGAGGAACACAGAGCAACAGCTACAACATCAACAGACAACCAGCTTAACAAACCTGGGGAGAATGGTGAAAATGGGGAGGTCAAACAGGCCCAGAGCAAGAGAATAGGTCTTGAAGAGTTCAACTTCATCAAAGTATTAGGAAAAGGCAGCTTTGGAAAGGTGGGTAACTTTTTTTTCCCCTTCTTTTCTTCTTTTATTTTTTTTTTAAGCTAGTATTCAGGGGTGGTTTTGACTGTACCTATTTGGAAGTGTTATATTGACATTCAGGAAGTGCTTCCAGCCTAGGGGTTTTCTTTTACCCAACAGATCAAAAGTATCAGTCTCCTGGTGAGCTGGCCTTGTCTGTGCTTTAGCTCACTTTGTTAACTACAGTCAAGCCTTTTGGAACAAAATGTCAGTGCTTCATTGCAGTTACATACATACTGTTCAACAAAATTGCTTGTGGTCAAGCAGGAAAAATCAGGTCAGGAATAATGCTGTGGGGTTAATTCACTTTCTTGATAATTCCCAGTGCAAGTTTACTTATTTGACAGAGCATTGTGCATACTTGTTTTTCCTCAGTGGGTGTGTTCAGTGCTGGAGGAAGCAGAACTGAAGCATTTCCACTCAGATATGGCAGGGCTCAGACAGCTGCCCAAAATACAGATGAGATGTAACTCACCAGAGCTCCCATGGCAGGGAATTGGTGAGGCTGGAAGGGGCATTGCTGTGGTTACAGGGCTTACAGGTTTTCTTTCCACACTGTTGTGCACCATGGAATCAAAGAGGAGGACTGAAATATGAATCTGTTTCACAAGTGCACTCTTCCTTCCTTGATATTACGGGAACTTCACATGCAGGGGAACAGGGCTGAAGCAGTTCTTTTGTGTCCCTGGTTTCTAATCCTTTCTCTGAAGATTATCCTGGCTCCAAGCCAGAAGTGACCTTAAACAGAATATAGGGCCTGAACCTTAAACAATAGTAGTAGTTAAAATCAACAGCTTGAAAGCAGCTGGAATGGTAACTTTGGATTGTGTACAAAGTCCGTCCCACTCAAATCTCACTACCAGAAGTGGGAGATAAAAGTGGGAAATAAATTTCTGCTTTACATCAACTTCCTTCCTTGTTTAGTTTTTGAGACCTCACTAATAGGTACTCTTTAAGATACTTAACTAACAAACAGAACAGATACATTCTGTTTCAAATTTAAATAATACCAGAGGTATATGCTTCTAGAATTACAGTACTTTACTTTTGTTTTATAAATTGCAGCTTTATTTAGACAAGTATGTAACTGTCTTTCTGTTTTCAGTGCAGTCAAACTCATATGAAACCCTGCATTTATGGCATCTGTTCCTCATCCATAAAGAGAATTTTTCTTTGGTTTAGGTAATGTTAGCTGAGCTAAAAGGAAAAGATGAAGTATATGCAGTGAAAGTCTTGAAGAAAGATGTCATACTTCAAGATGATGATGTAGACTGTACAATGACAGAAAAGAGAATTCTGGCATTGGC
Source organism: Serinus canaria (assembly GCF_022539315.1). NCBI lineage: Eukaryota > Metazoa > Chordata > Aves > Passeriformes > Fringillidae > Serinus > Serinus canaria. The sequence goes on from NC_066316.1 coordinate 26,959,690, forward strand.
ACGGAAACATCCCTATTTAACACAACTTTACTGCTGCTTCCAGACAAAGGTAAGCTACATGGGTCTTTTACCAGTTTCTGCCCTAGAAATAACATTGCTTATTTCCAGAAAACAGCATTAAAAGTACAGCAATATTTTGAAAATATTACAGGTAAGTTTTTCAGCACTTCTGTGGTATTTTACAGGAGTACTTGCTGCTGTTGAAAACCATAACTACTATTACCTTGTAAGTACCAGGAGATGGCAGTAAATGAGTTAAAAAATTTTAAAAACCCACATGCATAAACTACCCAAAAAACGCACCTACTGAGGTGCCTTTTTCTGTTTCTTTGGTACATTTTAATTCAACAAATGATACAGGGTGTATCATTTGTTGAATTAAGTACAAATGTTTTTAGCATCCAGTGTGCAATACTTGTGTGTAGAACTGCAGAAAAGCAATGACTAAAAGATCATCTAGCAAAATTGACAGGAAGGATGAATAATGCAGTTAACAAGCCATAGGAAAATGGCTGGTAGGATCAAGATTATAGTGGTGTGAACATAGAAACAGCAAACAATTAATAGGTTTATACAGTTCTTAAAATAGTGAAAATGTGCTAGCATTTTTTATGCTTTGAAGTTGGCACAAAGCAGTGGCCCAGGAAGGTGTGTATGTCTGTGGAGGGTGTTTCACATTCAGCACTTTATTATATGTGTGAACATACTCTTAAAATGGTTTAATATATTCTTTTAAAATTTATAACTAGAATTAAGCATGTTGCTTTAGATGAAAGAAGTTATTAAAGGATTGTAGTGGGGTGAGGTATAAACTCTGGGAACAGAAAGAGACTTTTAGGACTGAGTGCACTCCTTGGAGTGTAAATAAATATATCAGCAGCCTGATGTGAATCAGAACATTTGTAAAGATCAGTAGTACATTAAGTAAATTATGACAGAAGATTCTTCTGCTACTCTTCTGATTTCCTGGAGATTCCTTTTCTTTTGTATTTTTGGTCAGCTCTTCTCTCTTTTCTGTACCATGCCTTCTGCCTTCCTCCTTGCTCCTCAGAGCCATTCATCAAAGATATTCAGAAGTTCTTCTGCCTGTCCTCTCTCTTCCTAGATCTCTTAACAGAGAAAAACTGTAGTTTGTGGCTTTTCTTGAGCTCAGAGGAGCTCATACTGAAGTGGCTAATAGTTACAAGTTGTAAGCTAGTGTTTCTTGTCAAACAATCAAAACTACACCTAGTGATGCCTAATCAAATTAAAAATCCATAGCTGAAAAATAGAAGGGTTTTCTTGAGCATGAAAATTTACAAATAAGTCTTCTAAAGAATGAAAATACCAAACACCAAAATATATGAAAAAGCAAAAGCAATATATCTGCTAAGAGTCCACATGATTTATGAATGGCAACAAATGAAAATGTACCAAGTAAATTAGTCACTGAATATTTTTCTTAGGCTCAGTAGAACAACAGGTAGAGAAACTTGCTTGAACAAACATATTCTGTGGTTAAAATATCTTCATTGAGACAGAGGCTGTAGTACAATAGGTTTTAAGTGTGTTTCACAGTAGGATATAGGTACTTACACTGCTATTGTGTGCCATGGCATGGTGGCTGTACTTGGCAGAACTGGTCCCTGAACTGATCATGCTGGAATTAAATTTTACATTTCAAGAGGAGTGTATTTGTTGTATACACCCAGACTTAATGGGAAGGTTGAGTCAGTAATCATTGTCAAAGCACTCAGAGGTTGTCTTTAATTAATGAGATTATTTGCTTTGTTCCTCTTCCACAAAAATGCAGTTGTAGAAGTTTGACTTTGTATGCTGCAGAGTTGTCCTTCGGTAATCAGCTGAACACACTGCAGAAAATGTGCCTAATATGCTTTTTACAGTATCTATATTTCAGTATTATTTATTTTTTACATGGAGCAGACTTTTCATTAGTGTCCCTTGCTGAATGAATCTATTATTATCATGGCAAGTAAGGGATAATATTTTAAATTTCTTTGGATTACAGAAATTGTGCCAAATAATGCCTAACACTGACATATATTATATGTCATACATTATATGTACATACATAATGCACACATAGTGTACATTAATGTGCACATATCTGTACACATATTGTATGTGTGGTTTTAGCCTTACATATCTAATTTCTTTTAAGAATTCCATCTAGCTTCCTTACTTTAAAGAAATACTCTTGGGACTGATATTTCTCATGTTCCTGCTTAATACAAAAGCAGACTTTGATCAAACCACTTTGCTTTAACCCGTCAAAAAATGAGCCACTACCACCCCCTGCCCCATCAACACTTTAGTTCCATTTAAAAAGATACAAATTTTTTTGAGTATTGTATTTCAGGAATAGTTTTGAAATTCTCTACAGTGATCTGGAAGTTGAGAGAGTTCCAAAGCTTGGGATAAAGTGTGCAAAGCTGATACAGGATGTTTTGTCTGCAATAGTTTGAGGAATGAGCTCCACAAGCCAGTCCTACACATCAGAAAGAGGGTAAAACCTACAGGCAGGACATCAGCTGATCTGGAATTTTATGTGCAAGGAGCTTAACTCTTTTAGTGCAGCACATCTTGTAAAGCTGTGTCACCCTTGGACAGTATTTTCCAACACTCTTACACTCTGGCAGGGCATGGTTTTGCCAGGGGATGCTCACTGTGTCTGTCAGCATGTTCAGAGGTTTCAGTTGTGTTTTCCTGGGGTCTCTCAGTAAGAATATGAATGCTGAAAGCTGCATTCTGTATTTGCCACTCCCATGGCAGAGCCTGCCCAAGGCCGAACATCCAGGGTACAACATTTTGTAACAAATGACCTTGGCTGATCACCATCTTTGGTTTGTTCAGGACTTCATTGTGTAGCTATTGTTTCCTCAATAAAGGTATTGAGAAAACATGGGGCATTTTCAGGGTTTAATTTTGTTTCCACTCTTGCTCATATCTTCTCTTTTTTCATGTGTTGGTCCTTTGATTTTTCAGCAAGGGCTATCTTACCTGGCAGTAATCTGATGCTGCCCAGTTCCCCTCTTCAGTGTCCTCTTCCCTCCCAGACCATACCCTGCTTCAGGGATCAACTATAGAACAATATTAACATGAGGTTTTATTGATAATGCTTCAATTAGGTGTCTGACAAAGGCCATGTAAATGTTTCCAGACATGTTTTCAGAGAAAATTTCCTTGTCTTCATTCAGTTGGATGTTTCTGAACGGTGAGAATTTAAGTGCTTTTTATGGAAACGTTTAGAAAATATAAGAAGCTTCATTTAATTCCTCCTACACCCCTGTCAACTTTCTTCATAAGTACTTAAAATTTTCTAGACCTCTACCCTATGAGATGCATACACATCTATGTGCACACCCTATAATTTATAATGAATTATCCTAATAAATACTTAAGAAATAAAATGGGGTTTAAATTATTTAAGGCAATGAAAGCTTTATTATGATAATTCAGTATAAAATTAGAAGACTAGAGAGCTGCTGGTTTTAACATCTGCCATTTAATTTTTTTTTTTAATCCAACTTCATAAAATCAGATAAATTTGAAAATAGTCCTCACCTTTTCTTTTCAAAGCACTGTGTTTAGCAGACATAGTAGAGAGTATTTTTAGTGCACAAGAATGTTGCTGTTGAATGATAGAGCTGCAAAACTTGTAAAGGAGGCTTAGTCAACATTATAGCAATTTCTCTAAGGAGAAAGAAGTAGTGAAAGGAAGAGTAGACAAAGTCAGTCACTACAGGTGAAGAGTCAGACTTATGCCACCCATAAAAACATTAGGATTGTCAGTTCTGTGGTTCAGTGCTACTCCTTTCTGCTGTTTGCACTGCACCTAGCCCACTCTGAGTAAGGCTAGAAGTCTGGTGTGTATAAAGCTGAAAGTCAGGATGTCCTTTTCCATTTCAGCTATCATGATGTCCCTTTGTTATTCTGAAAAATCCCTGAACCTCTTTCTGCATCAGACCCCTCTAAAAACCCAGAGTAATTAGTCTTCCTTCCTATGGCTTGTATTTAATATATTTCCAAAAAGGGTTTGCAAGTCCAGTGGGAAGGTATAAAATGGAGTTCTGTTTTTAAAGTGATTTATTTTGTAAGAAACTAGAACAAAAGAAAGGGAAAGACAATCATCATGCTTATGATTTCTCTAAGTCATGTTTTCTAAGTTAATTTAGGAAGAATCCTTGTAGCATGTGACCACAACTGTTATTGGTAAGGTTAAATAAAGTCTTATTTCTCTTATGTGTATTTGTACCAAAAAAATTTGAATGTCTTCTGCCATTATAGCTCACAGGAGTGTCATTTATGATATACAGTGCAAATTAACCTAACTGACTTGCCACTGTTGCATTCATCTGGGACTAATCAGAGCTTATAATCCATTTTATCTGGTATTCTTGTACTTTTGTTGCTAAGCAGCTAAAGCCATTATACAGATATTGCTATAGGGGTGTAATCAGTTTAACACAAGTTTGCATTGCCTTTTATTACTGATTAGTGTCAAATTAGAACTTTTCAGGGCCCAATTCTGTTGGTTATTATCCCTGCTTCAGTGGATTTGTACGTGTGAGACAAAAGACTGAATTAACCCCTGCATTTTTAGCTATTTTAATGCTAAAATATTATAATGCAATTTAAATATAAAATTATTGTCAAAGATTTCTTATAGATAAGTGTTAACTATGGTAAAAAAGGTAGAATAAAATGCTAGGTCAGCATAGAGTGATGTTATTTATACTGTTTCTATTATGGTACCTATTTATATACATTTATACACATTTGTATTCAAACCTAATTTAAATATTTGATTTTCCTGTGCTGCTATATGTGCACATACACATGTGCACATATGGCAGCATATAGACCATGTACAACAGTAGGTATTTTAAAATTCCAAATCCTAGTTTATACAGGCAGTTCATGCCATAGGAAATTAAAATATACTGATTTTGGCTCTTTCTTTAGAGTATTTCCTGAAGCACTTGAAGTTAGAATAGTACCTGGTGGTGTTTCGTGTATCATGCAGTTCAGAGGTTATGTAAAGATAGAAAATTTTGGCAGAATAAGGTTTTTCAGGTATTTGTGTCATGTATATGTTAAATTTAGCTTTCCCAGTTGCTGCTACCCAGTGTGGATGAGATGACCACGATCCCTGGATTGTCTGAAAGTAGACACTATGAAGAATAACTATCAAGAATAGTTGGAACAGTGAAGCTGATGATTAAATACTGCAATCATTGTCTCTCTCTCTCACACACCAGCCCCTGTTCCCAGCATGATGACCCCATTTGGGCAAAGTTGCTATTATGCAGCTCAGTTATTGCTATTGCTCTTGCAGGATCATTAAAGCCTGGTTAGCTCACTGAAGGTTCATTGTTCACATCAGTCCCTTTAGTGTTAAACCTCAAGGCAGGCTAGCAGTGCAGCCAGGCTCATCCATGGCCAGCAGGAGAAATTACTCCTCCAGCATCAATCAGAGGAGTCTCAATGCTCCTCTTTCACACAGGAAGGACTTTCCTCTTGTCATGCAGCACCCAAAGTGAACAGGACTCTTTCACACCCTCTCAAAGCTGGGGCTTGTTCCTAGTTTGCGTGTGTGCGAGGCAGTGCTGCAGCTGCAGCTGCATGGGTTGCTTTGCTGTAACCAGCGGAGGCCCCGACAATCCCGGGAATAATCCCAGGACTCTGCAAGTGCCACCATGGAATAGGTGAGGGTGAGCTGCAGTTGGTGCTGCCTGATTTATTCCCTTGTTAGGGCTTTAGAGTTAACTGTGTCAGTAGTTCACTGTGTTAAAGACATCTTAGCACAGCCAAGCATAAAATTCAGCGTCAGGGTTTTAATGCTGATCTGATCGTGTGCAGACAGGAGGTTTTTAGGATAACAGGTAGAGCTGAGGGCCTGTAAGGTGCTGTTTTCATATCTCTTGGACAGAGTAGCTGGAATTACACATTAAGTACTTCTGATCTTGGCAAAAGTGTGTTTTTCCAGTTGAGGCATGCTTGAAAGGAGGAATTTTCAGAGTATGTACCCAGATGCTCTGCCACTGAGTTCCCTGGCAAGTCTGTCTATCTTTTAGCAGAGATTAGAGGAGAGGGGAACACTGGCATCCAAACAGGGTGAAGGGGGTAGGAGACTTTCAAACTGAAGTAGTCCCCTCACTTTCTGGTTCCACACAATCCTTGTATTATCTTTTGCTATGGATGTGTTAACATCATTCAGGTTGGTTCCTGATCTGGCATTCTGAATTTTACAGCTCTTGTGGAAACACAGCACTGCTCCTCATCTAGCAGCATAATTTAATATTGCTGCTTTGAATGAAGTGCTGTGTGTTAAAGCTGTATTGTGGCTTTCAGTTTAATTTTGTCTTGGGAGAGTGGGAAGGATAAGGATAATATGGCTTGTGGCAGCGTTGCTTGGAAGGAGCTGGTTTATAACAGGATCTGTCACTCTGCAGACATCTGCTGTGACCTTCTTTCTGTCCTTCCTGTGCACCTATATCCTGAGACCATCCTCACAACTGTTGTAGGTTCCCTCATTTGGACAAAAGAGCCCTGAGTATATGACCCACTGATCCCTTCTCCTAGCACCCTCTGAGCTTTACTTGTATTTTATGGCCATAAAACACTCTTCCCAATTTGCCCCTAAAAGGCTCAGGATAAAAATAAGTTTGCAACGATAAAACCTATCTTTGAAATAGGTGAAAATAATAATGCTCACATGGCTAGCTGTTGGGATGCCTGTTTATGCCAGCTGACTGTTTGAAATGCTATTTAAAGAAAGCCCATGACACACAAGAGGTTGTGGGGAAACATTTTATACTGTGTTTGGTAGGTGCTGCTCTTACAAGTAAACAGCTAATGCACCCCAAAGGAAGAGTCAGGAAAAAGGAAACTGCATATAAAATTTGATTCTCCTGCAACTTCTTTTCTAAATGCAGGAAATGATTCTCTTTGGAATTCATTTGGGCACTTTAATAGAACTTTTTTTTTGGTAACAACAGTAAGCTTAATAAATTATAATTGTACACAAGAGAGTTTCACCATGGGAATGAAGTGGCATTTACAAAACATCTGAGTTTGCAAGTTTAGTATTATTTTCCTTGCTCTTTTAGCGTCTACACAGAGTAATTTTGGCATTACATATCTTCTGCTCCATACACCACACATGGGCCAAACCTGGGTAGGGTATAGCTGCAAGTATGCTTCATGCCCTCTGCTCAAAACCATACCACCAGATTTTTTTCATTGTTCATGCTATTTTATCTCACTTGTGGGTGAGTAGTTTTAGCAAAACCAACCATGGGGTTTGATGCAGGGTTTATTCTTGCACAGTTGCTGTGGGCTAAGAGTAGCCATGCCCAGTCCACAGTCTCGTGCTTGCATCATGGAAGGAGCATGTAGGGACCCTCTCTGTGCTCCCACACAAGGGGAGCCCAAGGCCATGCTGTGAGCTGAGAAGTGTTCAGCACATGGTTCTGTCTCCTTAAAGTTGTGACAAAGGTGATTTATAACATCACCTCAGCCTTTTAGAGAAGTGTCTCTCACTTGTGGGCCTGTGAGTCCCAGTGTCTTCACCTGAAACACTTTGTGAAGAGTGTTTACAACTGCCACAAACAGTAGGAAACACTAAGCAGAAATGTAAACAATGTGTACAGGTAAAAGGTGTCTCATTGTTAAGGCTTTCTGTTCTCTTCTAGTCAATTGATCAGTCATTAAAAAGTGATTGTTCAGGAAAATTGAATAATAAAAGACTCCTTCCAAATCTTGGCTCTGCTTGTTAATCCATAGTTCATAGCAATGCAAAGAGTGTTTATAGAAGGCATTCTGAAGGTCAAGGTACAAACTTAGCTGCTTTGATTGTGCACAGGATTATACCAGCTGGAAGTAAGTCTGCATATTTCCACAATCTAGAGAAATCACCCCATTTTGCCCTTAATACAGCCAGGACAGACCCAGTTGCAGCTCTTTCTTTCAGAGTTCACAAGAAGGAAAATTGTCCTTTAAGGTATTTCACTTTGCATTCAGCCTATAGAAGTACAAATGGGATCCATTTCATAAGCTTCTCTAAGTAAGTTTTTCCAAGCTTCACAGAATCACACAAAATAACTAACTTGGAATACTCTTGCTGGTAAGTAGTTTATTGAAAAGTCTGTGGTGATACTTATTTTCTCTTTTCTGTTTTCAGAAACCCAATATTAAAATCACCCAGAATTCTGCTACTTAAAACTGCTTTGTGAATTGTAGAAAAAAAACTATGCCCTGAAAATAAAACACACTATTTTCTTCTGTGCTGCTTTACTCATTTCAGAGGGTTTAAGATGGCTTAAATGATAGCAGAATTTTGGACAGTGTTTCTTGTTGTCTAACTAATTTATACCCGTGAATTGTCAGAGTTTTCAGCTGTGTGAAGCATATACTTTGCCAAAAATTAATCAAGTTCTGGAAACAGGAAAGTATGGGAAATAAAGCAGATACAATTAATGCTTTTAAAGGTCACTGTTGCATTTATAGAACTGCAGAAATCCAGACAGTGAAGAGAGGTGTATGAAAAATGACTTTCAGTAGGTATTAAAAAAGCCTGGCTCAGGTAACTCATGTTTTTCATAAGAGCAAAACAAGGTAGTATGTGGGGCTTACAGATCAATGGATATTCAGAGAGACCTTCATCTTCAGGAAGGGTTCTGAAAACATGTTGAACAGGGAATGTTATATGTAGACTAGGGATTTTGCATATATGTATAGGTTTTCATTAATCCTGTGTGCTCATGTAGTTTTTGCTTGAAATGTGAATTTTAAACCTCTTGCTTGATTCCTTTCATCCCCTTTTGAGAACTGCTTTGTATAAAGGGCCAAAGAAAAGCCAAAACTGAATTCTGTTCTCATGAAGTTCTGCATCAGTCATATGAGCAGAGTGCCCAGCACCACGCCTGGCCCAGTCTCTGACAGTGCCAAAGCAGATGTCCAGGAAGAATGCAGAGCATATCGTGACATTTTTCCAGACTACTATCCCAATGTCATGAGATTGATGGCTTGGGCATTTCCTGAGCCAAAGATGGCAGGTTTGCATGTAATCAGATGGCTCTTTACATATAATAATTTTTTTTGTGGTAGGTGTGAAAAGTGAGAAGCTGTTTGGAAATGTAACTGTTGGTGAATGTTGCATTTTGTTCACCCACGTGGAGCAGAGAAATCCTCTTAATCCTACATCTGCAAACAGACAGCCCTATGATGCAGTATAAATATTTGCACCTTTTTAAGTGGTATTTCTGAAAGTATTGTCTCTGCCATTAAAAATCTCAAAACTAAGGTAGCTACACTATGTCTTCATCATCTTCTAGAATAGTGAAATAATGTGTCTGAGCACCTGGAAACACCAGCTATAATTCTGAGTGAGGTTTGTCAGATAGAAGAAACTCAGGGTTCCCTGCAGGTGTTTCAGTATGCATGTCAATAATGTTTTGTTCTCCACACATAACATAGAAAAAGCATTGCATGTTGTAAAGCAGGTAAACAGTGTATAGTAAATTTGATAGAACACTTCTCAAGTTGCTTTTTCCATTGCTGAGAGGAAAGGTAGTGAAAGAAAGAGAGAAGTGTTGCACCATCCTCTGCTGTGCCATCAGGAGCATGAGCAGTGAACCACAGCTGGCAATGCCATGCCAGAGCCAAAAGGGCATCAAGCACAATGCAATAGACCTAATTAAGAAACATGCCCAAGAGTGATGCCATCCTCTTTCAAATTACCAGTCTGCAGTGTTTCTTGACTTTCTGAAGTAGGAATCACAGTATCACAAAATAGGCTGAGTTGGAAGGGACCTACAAGGGTCATCCAGTCCAAATGAAGTAAGGCTTTTTTAAAACTTGATTCAGCCACTTTTAACACATTTACCTGAGCATTTCTTAATGAAATGATTGGGTATAGACAACTTTCAGAAGGGAAAGTGTGTTGGGTATATTTATGACTATAACACATTATTTATTTGTGGACCCATACAGTAGGGGACAGATTTTAAAAGAGAAATTAATTAGGTTATTTGGGCATGCAAGAAATCTCTCTTGTTGTATTTTTAGATAATCAAAGAGTAAAAATAAGGTTTGGCCAGGAAGAGGGTCTGTGTTCAGGACTTTAAAATCCTGTGTAGCTCTGTGGTGTGATTAACTGCTGGTAAGTCCTTTTTGGTTGCACTGAGATGTGAGAAGCTTGGTGGTCTTGTTCCTGAAGTCTCAGCCTTTCTTTCTTGTGCCACACGCTCTCATGCTTGCAGTATTCCAGAACAAGTCTTTAATGGCAACTGTGTGTTGCAGCAGCAATAGGAAAGGAAGCTTGCAGAGCTTTTCCAGCATAATGAGAAAGGGGAAGATCATATCTAATGAGATTTCTGGATCAGAAATGAGGGGGTTTTAGATAGGAATCTGAATTTAAAGAAGCTTAAACTCACCAAACCTCTGAACTTTTGGAAATTTGCCATGAATCTGTGGGAAAAGTTAGGAAGGAATTGTTGCTGGGTGATATGCCTGAGGAGATTAACTGCTTTCTACAGTGCTCTTCAATGTGGTATTATTATATAAAACACTCAAAGTGGTTCAAATATCCCTTAGGCTAACGTGTAATCTCAGCCACATGTGTAACCTAATATCTGAGTATTGTTTCACTCTGCTTTTTAACTGGATTTAGACTGATGATTTGGGTCTCTGAAGCCACAGGCAGCTCCCCAGAACCTAAACATCACCAAGTCCAGGATTTGATAGCCAATGCAGACTTCATTAAAATTTGTTAACCATTATCTGATTGCACAGTTACCATCATTCTGCAAATAGCATTGACAGAAAGGGGGTTTATTTACTGGCCTAGCACAGAGAAAAGTCATGTTTTATCCATTAGTAGTGTGTTGTTTTTAAAGCTGTTTACATTCTTTGAGGAAATGAGGAAGCTACTGCTTGAAGAGGTTAGAGGACACACGAGTTTATGGGTTCTTTTTGAAAATGTTCTTGAAATAAATGCTAAATTAAATTATTCAAGTAATGGCAGAGAGAACATAATGTCTTGGCAAGCTGAATTCGCTCTGTTATATTTGAATAAAGAAATCTTAACTCTGGGGGGGAAAAGAGGTTGTCAGATCTTATCATGATACAATGAAGAATTATTTAATTTTTTGGTCCTACCCATGAGTTTTGCTTGCAAGTTACTGCCTTTGTCAAGTTACTGATAGTCTCAGAAAGATAAGCAGAGTACAAATAAAATTATTGGATGGTTCAAGTAGAATGCTTGAAAGGTTAAAAACATGATAATCTGTTGAGGAAAAAATCTGAGGTCTTAAATTATTTTTGCTTTTCCTTTTTTTCCCCTGTAAGAATAGATGTCTGTTAATTTAAAAAGTAGTAATTTGTGACCATTCCTCAAAGCTCTCCTTTGAATTGTGTGAATCCTTGTCCCATAGAAACCTTAGGTTATAAACTTCAAAGGAGCCTCACGAAGCCTCGAGGTGAAAGTTGGTGAAATTTTCAAAAGTTTTTCTCTCCCCTATGGAACTAAGACATGGGAAATGGTGTTAGTGGAACTGAAGTTTGCTTTGAAATGCTGGGTTAGCACAACCACAGAGTACTGAATGGGAAGGGTCAAATCACTGCTGATGTATTTACTGAATCACAAAGGCTGAGTTCCTGCAAATTGCTCCCACTGCTCTTTTGTTCCTAATTCCAGAGAATATTTTTTAATGATTCATATACTTTTTCTTAGAATGAAATATAACATTGGGCCTTGCTTGCAGCATGTTATATTCCCTGGACGTGTTTTAGTCCAGGAACAATTGTAGAAATGCAACATAAAACCAGTGGGGCAAATACAAACTATGTGTTCAACATTTTGTAATCATGTAGAGAAAACCATATCCCACTGGTGTTCTTGTTCTCCTGAAACATGACATTTATTTTTAAGTCTGGTCAGTTATCAGAAACTGGTTGCATCATTCTGCTTTACTGCCTTGCTGTGTGGGTCTGTCAGTTCAGCTCTTGTGGCCTCTGTGTGGGTTTTGATCCTGAACTAAGAAAGACAAAGACTTTGCCCTCTCTTTGCCTTCACACAACCCTTCAACTGCCATAAAAAATAAGATAAATACTTTGGAAGTTACTGCATATAGGGAGTGTTATTATTTATTTTTAAAATAATTCTGTGGGCCTTTGACAGAATTTTTAATTGAGCAGCCTGGTCTAGTGGGAAGTGTCCCTGTTCATGGCACAGGGATCAGAACTAGATAAACTTTAGGGGCACTTCCAGCCCATTGTTTTATTTTATAGTTTTATAAAAATGCTGCTCACTAATTATTGTTTTCTAGAGACTGATGAGTGTGAGGAAGAGCTTGTTTATATATTATATTCTTCAATGTGCTGAAAAGTTTTGCTGCTTCAGGGACAGAACACTCCAGTTTAAATTTTAATTATAAATAAATAAATGTAAAAACCTGAGATTAGAAAAATAAACATGATCATGCTTCTTTCTGACACATAGAGTAAAAATCAGTTAATTGATAGTAGAAAGAAAAACAGCCTGTTTATTTTTTTAAAACCTTAAATTTGAATACATTTGTCCACCAGAAAGGATAGAGAGATTGTATGTGTCACCAATCTTTTGTACTACTAGGGGTTTTCCTTAGAAATTCACTAAATACTTGTTATGGGTGGTCTTATAAAATTTTTTGTTGCAATCCTGTTTGCATTATCCAAAGAGAATGCATTATCCATGCATTATGTAAGGAAAAGCATTTTGCCTTAACTTTGCATGTGTGGTGAAAAAAAATCCTGAAAGGAATTTTTCGTGTCTTCTTGAAGTATGATGAGGCTGCCATCACTCCACTGTTTGTAAATACCATGGACCTTTTCAGAGCTGCTGCTTGTAATCTCACCAAGGCACCAGCCATTTCTGCTCATTTTCTTAGTATAAAACAATATTGAACCTACTTTAAAAATTTCTGTTGTTCTACAAATGGTATTTGTGGCAGGTAAGAATCAAAACTGAGTCTATAGATATTCTTCATTTTAACTTCATATCAAAACCTGTAATTACCTGTAATTATCTTTGCATGTTTGCAGAAATGCCAAATTTACATGTTCTTTATAGTCAGCCTTGATATTGAGAAAAGGGTGCTGAAAACTCTGTCTTTAAAGCCATGTATTAAAAATAAACTTCACATTCCTTACATTATTCTTATTTGCATGGAGCAATAAATTGATGCCACAGAAATTGAAACTGGAATTGTGATTCCATCCAGATCTCATTGAATTCATTTTGCCTTTGATTAGGCTCACAAAGATGAAGTAGAATACTGTGTGATGGCACTAGATAGATTTTAAGGGTGTCCTATAATGTTTTACTGATGCAGCGTGTAACCTGATGAGAATGTTTATGGAAAGATACTGAAAATGTACTCAGCCTGCATCTGCCAGACAGGTATAAATAATTGAAAACTTTTCTCAGGATATTGCCCAAATTGTGTGGTGTCAGGGAATCAGGTTTGTTTTGTTTTAGTAGTGAAGACCTTTAATTTATGAAGCTGAAAAAGTGAAGTTAAGTACTGAGGGGTGGAAAATGGAAAGCAAAATATTTGGATCTGTTTGTACAGAAATGAAAGGCATTTTACTCTGGGCTGTTTGGAACACTGACCAACCCATATTGCAGTGTGATGATAGGTGTACACTGATCTGAGGCTGGGTTGCTGCTGGAGGATGAGGATGTCTTGCCCTCTGCTCCCTCTTGCTGGGTCTGCCCAGTCTTTCCATTGTACCTGACTCCAGTAAACCCTTGCGTGGATGAGTTGAGTGGGTTTTCTGCTAGAGCTGGAAACTGAAGTAGCAAAAAACAACCTGTATGTCATTGAGGAACTCTAACCTGCCTGATACTCACTGGTGCTTGTGAGGCAGCAGGCGTGGAAGAGGCTGTCACTTCCCTCAGTGGCAGTGCACTGCTGGGACAGTAAGCCAGCTGAGAAATCCCATGTAGCCCTGCTTATCCAGACAGCAATGGATTTTCTTCTTAAAAGAGCAAAAAGAAAACCTGAACTGCAGTTTTTTCACAGTTTCTTGGTGTTTCTTGGCCGTAATCACCTTAGAAGTGATCCTAAACTCTTTATTCTCATGATTGCTATTAAGTTGTTCATGAGAATGGAAAACAAGATTTGTGGGTCAGTTTTGATCCTTTTGAAGATAATGGTTATATTCCTCCTGACTTCAGAAGGGTCAGAAACATTAGCCTTCTCTTTTTTTGCTGTGTCCAGAAAGAAGTATGTGTTGCAGATGAGATGTGTCATTTTGTCATCTGTTAGAAATTTGGGTTTTGGCACTGCAGCTATGTGAGCAGCATGTGCAGTTGCTGTTTTGTTTCTGGGTTTTGGTGGATTTTTTTTTTGTTTTGTTTGTTGGTCTAGTGTTTGTAGTCAATGAAGCCTCAGCAGTACCTGTTACACACAAATTGATTAGAGTCTTAAGGTGACACCCTGTCATTTTCCATGTCTATCTTTGGAAGTAATTGTTTCCCTTCTGCCCAGCATTAGATTATGTGGATTAGACAGTATGTTACCTATGCAGCAGAGGGTTTATAATGGCTGATCCCAAATGGAATGTAAAATATCCCAACACACATATTTAAAGAATGGGGGAAAATTGGCCAGTAGCTTTCTATGTGTCAAATGCAGCATTTAATTTGGAGAACAGCTGGAGATTGCTGAGCATTTGTAGAAAAATGTACCCTGGTGTGAGCACTCTCCAGACACATCCATCTTTTGGGAACTTGCAAATCCTTGTGTCTTCTCTTTTCTTCGGGCAATTTTCCCTGAACTTTCTGAGATATCCCGTGCCTGCCTGTCCCTGTCTTCTCCCAGGGCTGTGAGCTCTCTAGGCAGGATCAGCCCTGCTCTCTGACCACTGCTCTGCTTTGCATCACTGCCAAGGGCATGGCTGCAGGTTTCAAGTCTGCAGTCTTGACATCCTGTGCTTGAACAAGACCTGGCTCAGTCAGATAGATACAAGTCTGAACCTGTTGGCTACACTTTCTTGGTGCCCTGCTCACTGTTAGTTTGTGGGATGAAATGGGAAGAACAGGAGAGTTGAATAGACACCGTAATTTGAAAGGCACTCACAGGAGAGTTTGCTGTGTTTGCTGAGTTTGTCTGTGTATTGTGAGGCTGTATCTGTACACACTCTGGACAACTTTTGAAACAGTTTCTGCCTTCTCTTTCAAATCAGAAAAGAGGATTCAGGACAGCTTGTTTCAGGAGGCAGAAACAGGTTAATCTACCACTGTTTTTCTGGCCAAGCCATGTGTATAAAACATGTGCAGCAACATGTTTGTGTATTTGTGTACTCAAAGCACATACAGTTTTTCTATAATATATTTCTGTCCTGGTAGTTCAGTGTTCATCCAGCTTCACCCATGTTCATATCAGTTATTTCCGTAAACCTTCTCTAATATGTCTGCCTTAATTTTAGAATTAGGAACTGCTTAAGGACTTTTTCCCTTCTTTTTTTTTTTTTTAATTTCCCCAAAAGCTTGGCCTTTTTTTCTTAAGTTGATTTGAATTTTCATATGTGCTTTTTTATATACATATATATCTTTGTGATTAAAACTGCATTCACATTACAGATGAAAGTTAGATCCACTGCAATGATTTTAAATGTGGATTCTACTTAAATTAATATGTACTAATATAAGAATTTTTTTTAACATTTCTGTTTGACCAAATGCTAGAGAAATAGTTCAAATCCCACATTCAAGTGCTTTGGACTGCAAAAAACTCAGTGAATCTCTTTGGCACTTGGAAGAAGAGTGCTCAGTGTTGATGATGCATGGAAATGATACCTGCTGGTCATCATGTAGCAAGAGGAGAGTCACCACAGGTGTCCATGGGGTTACTCCTCCATGTTACAACACTGGCAGATTTTTAACACAGAGAGAAATGATCTGTGTGAAGAGAAATACAGGGAGTATTTTATATTTGTAAGCAGTTCATTCCAGCAGAAAGGCTCCTTTCCTTTTGCTGGAAACCAACACTGTACATGCTGGAGGCTAGGTGACTTCAGTTTTCTTCCAGTCGTCAAACCACAGAGTCTTTTAGCTTACTGTTTCCAGCACTCAGTATGTTAAAGTAAATATCAAGCTCTATCTTCAGACAACTTTCAAGATCTATGAAAGTATGGATTGAGATGAATTCTGTGTGGATCAAGTCTTGTGTACATCCAAGTTATTGCTGTAAGAAATTTTAGGAAGTTTTTTCCCCTAAGGATTCATGTAAATTTCTTAGTTCTATGTCCTTCCATATAATTACTTTAGATCTAGATACACCACAGGCATTTTGAGTCAGACTTGCTAACAGATTTTTTTTTGTCCTTTTTTTTGATCCATTTTTGTTATTCCTTACTGCATACATCAGTACTGTCATTATTCCCTGTTAAAGGTGCTTGTTAAGAGCAAAATCTTATGTTGTACATGTTGAACTGAGTGTGGTTTAAAGAAAAAAAATCTAGGTTTGCACTTTTAATGACCCAAACTTTCATTCATCATAGAATTCTGTGCTTAATCTGTTCTAGGATCTCTGCCATAATCTTATCGCTTTAATTATAGTCCCCAAAAATGCAAAAAATGTTATATAACTCTTTCTGAACTTGTTTGGGCTTCTTATAGACATGCTTATATGGCAGGAAAAATATTAGGCAGTCCAACCGTGGCATAGGGGAAAAGTCATGCAAGCAACAATGAGGATCTGATTTTCTAAAAAGAAACTTGCAGAGATACTCTGTTGACAAGAAATACACAAAGAAGAGTTTCAGTACAGTTTTCTGAAAAATACAGACTTCCAACAACTGGAGTTGAGTGAATTTCACTTTGTCAAATTGAAGTTATTGTAAACTTTCTGGTTTTTTTTCTTATGTGGTCAGGGTTTAACAGATTAAATGTGTGTTTTAAAAATGATTTGCATGATCCTCTATCTGCAATTTAGAAAATTGTCAGTTCATTTTTTTCCTATAGAGCTAAAAACCATTTGGGATTTATGCATGTTGTAAAAATCTATGTGTGTAGGTGTTACTTGGCTAGAGTCAGAACTGCTTTCTGTCTTTTCACATTGTAAAGGGTGTTTGAATTTCCTTTTGTGGGGTCCCTGAAAGAAGGAAAGGTTTGTCATTAATGTTGTCATAATGCTAAAGGCAAGAAAAAATAGGAGGAACACTTTTTTATTTTCAGTTAACAAATTCTTTGTGTGGGTGTGTATTAAATGTCTATAAGGGCACTTTTGTAAGAACTACTGACCTCTGAATTGTTCATTAACTATTTTTAAGTTCCCTTGTTGATTTGCACATGCTTTTTTCTATGTCTTCAGACTCAATTTTATTTTAAATCTGTCATATTTTATTTTTTTTTTAATGTCAAATAACAGGTCATAAAATCATGGTAAAATTTAGGCTGAGAAGGGACTTTTCTACTCCTCATGCATTGATGTGCACAGCACACACAGGCACATGCACACTGAAAAGCAGTGACTGACCAGCTTGATCAGTCTGCCCAGAGCCACAAAGTCTCTCTCCTTGACAGCACCAGCAAATCTTAACGTGAGAATAAGTTCTGGGGATTTACAAAACTCTTTTGTTGGGAGCATAATAAAAGCAGTTTATGTAGGGTTAGCCTTAGGAGGGATGTTAAAGTGTCCTAAGAAATCCCATCATGCATCAGAAACCTGTCAGCTGCTGAATAATTCCACCCAAATGGTTTGTAGTTGGAGATATTTGTGTTAACACAAATGTCACAGACAGGAGTGTTGAAATGAAACCCATGTATGAGCATTTTTACTGGTGTTCAGGCCATCTGAACTCTTGGAAAATATTGCATGTGTTTTGGACCTGATCAATCATTCTTGGTGAATGGTACATATGTTTTAGAACCTGAGAAATTGTCTGGACTCAAAAAAACCTAAATGTCAGAGCTGGCATTAAGCCACCACCTCTGTCACATTAATGTGTAACTCTTGTGGTTATGAACTCCACATTTATAATGTACAGGACACAAAACTTGTTGATATTTAGGAACAGCCTGCTTGAATGGGTATATTGGTTATTTTAGTAGATATCCAGACTTCCAGTCCTTGTGTGTTTTGTCTTTGAAGTTTCTGGATTACAGTCAAGAATAATCTGGGCATTTTGAGGGATATGCCACATTTTCATTTTGATAATGGGAACTGCTTGTGTAACTTCTTGACTTTGATGGCTGCTACGTCAGAGTTTTATTGAAGATCACAGTAACACAGAAAACCATTGTTTTATTTCCTCTTTCTTAGAGCTTCAAAATTCTCCCATGTGTAATTAGTGATAGTGAGCTGCAGTGCAAGTCACATCCCTGTAGCACCAACAGGAGCCCAGGAGCTTCCAGATTTCTTCTCCAGGGGACTTTCCTGGCCAGGTCTCCAACTGTGCTTCAGTTTGTAATCCTCTCTCCATTAGTGATAGGTGTCCATCTGGGAAGAGGCTCCATTCCAGCTGTAAAACCCTCTCTGTGCAGTTGGCACTCTCCTCTGAAATGGACTTTTAAGAACTTTTTTGGAGAAAGACTGTCAGGAGTTTGGCTGCTGCTTTCAGGCTGCAAAGATCATCTTCATTTATTTTTGGAGTGTATGTACACTTTATCTTCTCATATCAGGGCTATTTCTTAACAGGCAACCTTTCAGTATTTTTTTACTCTCTTAGCAGTTTTGTTTTGGCTTGGAATACGTAGGAGTAACGTGTAGTAGCAGTATTTGGGAAGATCACTCAGGAGTTTGAATTTCTAGCCAATAGTTGTATCTGAATTACTGCCTCTGAGTGGAGACAGTGACTTCTGAGCTCTTCAAAGCTGCTAGAACATTCATTTTGGTCCTCTCCAGTCCAGCTTTTTTCCCTTCTATTTTGATCAACATAAAATAAATGTTCCTGAGGTATCCAAGAACCATGGGGGGCTGGGGGGGGAGGGCAGTTTCTCTGACTGTATCTCCTAACATGGCACTTATCACAATAGTGCTTGTGCTAAAAATTCCTCTTCTATGAGGCAGCATCATGACATTTAGTTGCTTTTTATTTCTCAGAAACAATTTTTGCAACACTTTGGAATTGCTCAAACTCTCAGTTTTTCTGTGGCAACAAGTTTGGAGAGGAAGAGATTCCAGCCATGAATAGCTTCTAGAAACTATGCTGGCATACAAAGTATCTTATATAAAAAGTCAGATCTTGGTCTTGATTTTTTTCTTCCTCCCTTTTCTGCCCAGCCCCTTTTCTGTGCTAGTGAAGGCCTTTGTTATAGCAATAGCCCAGCTGGATGCTACTTCCTCTGCTTAAGTGAAGTTCAAGAAACCAGCTGCTGCTTAAAAGAAAACTGCTTATTGTTAAATTCCCCTTCTTCCCCCTGCCAAGGTTAAACATGTCCCTTCTCCGTCAGCACCTCCAGTGTAATGTGTCCCCAGATATTGGTGGGCACGCCTTCAAGGACATAAACTTGTCCCTACCAAGCTACCTGCTGACGAGGCAAAATGATGGACAACAGCTTTTAAAGTTGTCTTAATGTTAGCCAGTCACACCAAGAACAGCTTCCCTTCCTTTAGAGGTTGTTTCCTATCCCCAGAGCAGTGCAAGGTAAATTACAGGGACTGAGAACTTTTAGGAAGATGTTAATTTTAGTTTGCTTACTCTTGCCTGATTGTTTTCATTACTGCTGTAATGAGCAATATTTTTTCCTTCCTCCATTATAAGTCTCTGAAGATTCTGTATAAAATATTGTACTTTGAAATTTTTAATGTGAGAATTTGCATGATAGCTCCCAAGAAGTTTTTAGTCCTGTGATTTGCCCACACTTATATCTAGTAGGAAATGATTGGCAAAGAATAAATTAATAGCTTCCCCTTATTTTTAAGCAGCTATTTGAAAGAAGCTGATCACTAAGGCCTTGAAATGCCTGGCTGAAAAAGATGAACTCTATAACCTGTTTTCAGAAGTGTATTGTGCAACACTGAGATAAAGTCACACAGCCAAACACAATTTAGGAAAATTCACTGCTGTACTGACATTTCCTGTAAAATCAGCTTTCTGACTATTGTGTATGGTGCATTCCCTAATTCCATGATTATGTGCAGAGGAGATCTCTTTTTCTATGTCTGTGATAATCTGTGCAATATCTTCTTTAGGATACTTTCTCGAAAAAAAACAGTAATTTACATGATTTCTTTAATTTTTCCTGTATTAATAAACTGGGGTTTCAGAAGAAAATGTTGTCATCATATATGTAAACACTATCAATCTGCAGTATAAAGAGGCAGATTGGCAATAGACCAAGGTAAAAAACCATTCTTAAATCTGGAATTTCTTGGATTTTGCATATTTGACTGCTTCTGTAATGCTCTTTTCCACATTCTTGTGCAGGTTTTTTATTTATGAGTGATGCATGTCCTTTTGTATGCATATATATATTCACAGTGATGGGAAATCAAGCTTAGTCCTTCAGCCCTGAATCCAGCCTTTACTGTTATATGCAATTTTACTTACTTCAGGGAGGTACATAATGTGGCCCTTGTTTTATCTGCTTCTTGTTTTTAAGCAGTTTCACATATATATACTGTTTATTTTCTCTAGGGAGAGCTATTCTTTGGCTTACCTTGGCTGGATTTGCTGGATCTGTTGTAAGTCTCCAGTAAAGTGAAGTCTAGAGCAATATCTGAAGCCTACCATGAATTCCTTTATCAGAGTGATTTCAGTAATGTGTGGGCTGTTGTGTGATAAATGGCTCATGATTTGATGACAGAAGGGTTTAAGTGTTATTGTCACATCCTAGTCACTTCATCACATCTATTCAGACACAAGGGAACTGAGAGGTAAAATTAAAAGATTTTCCCAGATCTTTTAATTGGTTGTTTCCAGTGTAGGAATGGATACAAATATTTTATCTGATATTCATATGATGGTTCATTACATCCATCATTCTGTATGTTTTCAAGAGAAACATCATTCTGTGTGTGTTTTCATAATTAATAATATGTAACATGAGAAACTTGTGTGGAGCAGGGCTTGCTGTAAATTTGCAGCACATGTCCTTCACAGTATTGTTTGCAGTCCTGCCATCTATCTTGGGCTTGTATCTTCTCTTGAGGACACTGTTTCTAAAGCCACATCTCTCCTAGAGAATCACAACAGCTCCTTTGTATCTCCCATGGAATCCTGAGAATGCTGTCTAAAGTGTTAGTTTACTTTATCTGTAATGAGGGGGGGAAAAAAGCCATCCCCAAACTTGCTTGCTTTTTCTAAACTTGTGTTTAGAACCAGGTGTTCCCACCTGGCCAGTGGGAGATAGCAGGCAGAGCTGCCACTGAATGTACATCTCTGTTGCACTGTCATTGAAATGAGAGGGGAGTGAAGCTATGTCTAGTAAGTCTTTCTGATATTCCTCAAAGGCTAAAAAAAAAACCCCAAAAAGGCCTCTTAAGCAACATATAATTTTGAAATCACTGGGTTTGAGTGTAGCTGATCTGTTTTTCTTAAAATATTTCTGGAGCTGCATGTGAGCTGTAGTTGAAGATTTTTAAGACTTAATTTCCTAAAGCCAAGTTCCTAAAAGATAGCTAAGCAAGCATCCAAGTCATTGAACAGTTATGAAAATTCCAGTGTTTGAATCCAGCATGACAGAAATTTAAGTATTATTATATATAACTGGCAGTTATTTTATACAGAAGATTTTGACAGATTAATATTGCATCATAGCACTGATCATTTGAAGTCAGTTGTCCAAACAAGGCAAATCCAGGTGCAAATTCATCAGTACCTACCACCCTGATGCTGTGCTCAGTGGTAAAATATATGGATGGTAAAAGTGTTGATGTTATTATTTTTAGCCATTCCTCAGACTGTTTCATGAATGGGAAAAAAAAGGAATAAGCCTATGAAGACAAAAACTGTGAAACTCAGTAAGAAAGCAATAGTTAAAAAAAAAAAAAGAAGAAGTTTGCTGTGATGTACTATCTCAGAGATAAATAGTTCTCTAAATTTATCTGCTAAGCTCTCCAGAAGAGAGCCTGCCCAGCCAGTGACTGTGTCATGAACACTTCAGGAATAAGATGGCTTTGCAAGCAAAATTTAAAGAAAAACAAATCCCCATTTTCTATTTAAACCCAAAATCACACTTGAAATACAGTCAGCTCAGTTAAATGATGGACACCTAGAATAGAAGCTATCAAGCTAATAATTTCCAGTTGCCAGAATGCTGTATAAAGCATGAGCTAGAAATATTGAAAAATAGGTCAAATGTTTCTTAATAATGTGCTAACTGCAGGAGAACTGAGCCCAGGAAATCAAACAGTGAATTCCTCTGGCTCTCACCTGTGAGACAGCCTTCATGTAGGAATGGATGACAGAACTTAGGGAAAATATTTGCCTGATTTTTCCACATGGAAGCAATGTTGGTTCACCTTGCCAAAATGCTGCAGAGCACTTGGTGGCTTAATCAGAACTGTTCCGAGAGCATGTGACTCTTTGGGGTTGGATCCACAAATAGGTGATCCTTGAAGCCTACTGAAAAGAGAAGCAGCAATCAGGGTTACATCACACTTGAATTTGTGTGTTTTTCTTATTTCTGCAGCCTAAACTGATGGTGATGGGATGTGTAGTCTCACCAAGATGTGTAGTATCTGTTGAAACTTATATATTAGTTTTCCTCTGCTGGAAGAAGAGTTGTTTTCTTCTGCTAGAAGAAAGTTGTTTTCTGTTCACAAAGAAATCAATAGTGCCAAGTCTGGCTGTGTAACTAGTGAAATTTCTTGGGTCTGGAGAACATTGTACTGCATGTTTATTCCTCAGCTACTTCTCTTCTTCACCCGCTCTCTGTCATGCCAGATGACAAAGGGTCTGCCTCAAAATGTAACTCTGCTTCTCCCCAGGTAAATTACATCACAAGGTTATCATTCTTTCAGCAACTCAATTTTCTTTTTGTACCAGGAAAAAGAATTTATAGTAAAAAAAATCATGTAGCATTCTTCTAGCTGGGCAAATACTAAGTAGGTATAACTTTATAATTGATCATGTGAATCTCAATAAATTGTCATAGAAATAGAAGAAATTGAACTTGCTACAAGAAAAAATGGAAACAAGTTTTGGGTTGTCAGAATGCTTAGTTTCAACATATTGATTCCAATCTTGCTAGGTTTTTTAATTTTATAGTTTTTGAACAAAGGTTTTCTTTCTCTTTTGGATTTAATCAGGGTGAAAAGCTTTTAGAGTTTTGTAAAGTTTTAAATAGGTGGAAAAAACAAGGAGTGATTGATTTAGTACAGAATAGAAATGTTTTCATTCTCCATCTCAAGAACAAATCATGTAAGAGTATTTTCCCTGTCTAGCTGGAGTAAAACAAAAAAAATTATTCATTTTCTTGTGTAACTGCTTTGCTGCCAGTCCTCAGCAAAGTAATAAAATTGCAAAATGAAAACAGAAAAAAAAAAATCCTAACCTTCAAAGGAAGGTTCAATTTAGGTATTTTATAAAGGCTTGAGTCAGTATTTTGTCCCATTCAGCTTAATGTTTGCACACAGACAATAGTATCAAGTAGCAGTACTCTAGCAGTTCACTTGTGCAGTGTCCAGTGCTGTTAAACACAATATATCAGCTTCATGGCAGGGCCATGGAATCACAGATCCATTGATTCAAGAAACTTTTGACTGGCTCATACCAGTGAATAGGCTATTTTTTTTATATGAGATCATATTACTAAAAGCTTGCCAAGAACTGAATACCACATTGGGGTTAGATTTGTGGAAGCTTACTACATCTTGTGACCTCCATTTACTTAAACTTGCATGTTTTCTACTCTGGTAAGACATAAATAAACCAGCACTGGAACACTGTGCAAGCTGCAGAGAGCACAGTGCAGCTCAGGACACTTCCATGGCCACCCCTTTTGGAAGGTTAAGCACCTTGTCCTTCCAAGAAGCCAAAATCCCTGGCTAAAGTCCAGCAGCTCATTGTGTTGTGATGGAAAGAAACACTTGGAAGCAACTAATTCACTGTCCAGGATGGTAGATATTTTTTCAATAAAACAAGACTAAATTGAAGTAAAGTAAAAGGGCTAACTTCTAAGCCTCAGTAGGGAAAAAGTTGTGAGACCCCTTTTGCTGGCTGACACAGAGTTTAAGCAAAAATGATTATTTAAACCAGGTCCACCCTGTCTCACTCTGTTCAACCATCATATCCTCTAGTTTCTGTATAATTAAAATTAGTAGCTTTTCTCTCCTTTTTTTTTTTTTTCATCATTTAGTAACATTAAGCCTAAGGAGAATCTTCCTGGGTTTGGTTTTATTTCCATGCTGTAGTAGAATCTCATGTAACAGACCTGAGGAGGGCTGGGATCCCTGTTTTGCTTGCTGTGAAGAGGCTGCTTTGAGGCCTTAGAAGGAGCAGGATGAAGAATAACACACTCCTGCAATCACCAGGTGGTGAATGGACCCTTGGTGATTTTTGCCAGACTGCCTTTAGGGCTCTTGAGGAAACCTTTGATATTAGACTTAGACTCTTTCTGGCAGGGTGGATTTAGCTAAGGTTTGGTGGCTGGAAAAGAAGGGCATCTGCTTTCAGTCTCTTGTGGAGCATTATATTGTTGACACTTGGTCAAAATCAACTACTTTGCAGTATTTATGGTTTATGGATGTGGAGTGTGTGGAATTCAAAGTTTAAAATGTTTAGTAAAAGGAGTTGTTTTGTCACTATTGTCTTGGTAAGAGTAAGACTGCTGTCTCACCATCAAGGATAACAGGAAAAGTACAAAAGAGGCTGATGATGTTGACTCTGATTCCTTGGTAACTTACACTAAAGTGGAAATTCAGCCCAGTGGTGCACTGGTTTCAAAAATGAAAAGAACTTGGGAAATTAAAAGTCTAAAAAAGGTTCTAGAGAAGTATTTAATTGCTTATTTTTCTTCTAGCTAGACAGGACATAAAAATGGTGCTTCAAATGATGTTCAAATAAAGGAATTATTTCATCCCCATTCTGATGCAAACATCATCTTATGGCTGGACTTGCCAGACAGGGAAGACTTTCCCTGCTGCTGTGCTCTTGAAGTACTTTCAAAATCTCTTCATATTCTGTAGAATTCCAGCATTAATGCAACATTAAAGCACTGCACATACCCTCAGAAAATGCACATCCCTAAGTGCTGTCAGTGCCCTTGCTCCCAGACTTGCTTCCCTCTCATAACAGCATGACCAGAGTGATGGGGCCAGAAAGCACTTTGAAGCTAGCAAAGCAAAATCATCCTAAAAAATAACTTGTTAAATAGTAATGAAGGTCTTTTCCTAGCTAAGTCATAGCTGTTTCTAGCAGTGTAATAAATGTAGAGAAAGAAAAAAAGTGATAGAAACTCCAAGCTTTCTTTTTTACTCTGGCATTGTGTTTTTGTTTTACTTCCTGAATTCCAGCAGCTGAAATAATTTTTGTTGTTTTATTCCTGTAGATGTAGAAATATGTTTTGTTTGGATTTGAAGTTAGAATGAAAAAAAAAAAATCCAAAAAAGCCCACCTTATGTGGGAATGGAAGCGCTTTTTGTGAATCAGTGCCAACTTTTTTCCATTGAACAGCAAGAAGCTAAAGGTGATCCCATGCTAGAAAAGCAAAATGCAGGTATTTTTAAAAATACTTCAGAAACAAAGGTGAGAGGTTTTTTTGTTTGGTTTGGTTTTGGTAGGTTTTTTTGAAATTACTTTAGAATATTCCTGTCATTTGCAGTTTCAAGTGTTCTCCTAGGAGGATAATCTTGAATAACCCTAATGTTTCAATACATCATATGAATGTGTGTAAAAGTCCCATTGACATAAATACCTTCACTTTGAAAGACTGATTGGTTTTGTTTGGTTTTGGGATTTTTTTGGTGAACTGGATCAATCTATACCCAGGTATACATCCCTGGCTTTGTTCCCAGTATGCCAATTTGATCAGAAAATATGTACAGGGGAAAGAGACAGTAAAAATATTAGGTCCCACTGTGCAGTTGAATCTATCCAAATTGTCATTCAATCAGTGCAGAACCTATAAATCCATCTGATTGGAGGGTTGAAACAATAATTATTTTATTCACAACATGATATTCAAAAATAGATGTTGTTTATTATCCCACTGCATTCTTGAAAGCACAGGCTTTTAATGAAAGCTTGTCCTTGATCAGTGGAGCTTTTTTCACTAGGTTTCTACATTTGATCTGAATTGTTGCACATTAGCAGATGTCACAGGTCATTGATAGATGCAAAGGGAAAGGCTTTGAAATTCTTTTACAAGGTTTGAAGGCTTATTACACACAGCTCCTGTTCATTCTTTTCTTTTTAATATTTTCACACACTGATATTAGTTCATGAATCCTAAATGAAAAATGTTCAGAGCCTGACAGCCCAAAACAAGGTATCTTCAGGGTTTTTTCCCAGAATAAACATGACCCTTATGTTTTAGGCTGTCATTCTTCTTTCAAGCTGCTGCAATCACACTTTGAATCCTTCTTCAGATTCTATCAAAAGAATTGTTTTATTAATGTAGTTACTCTTCAGGTACATTGCTGCCTTTGCTAGGATCATGATCATTTAAAAAATTCCATTTTCTGAATGTCTTTGTATACAGATATCAATCACCTATTTTTTTTTTGCAACCTGTGAAAATAGAAAGTGTCCTGCCAAGTAAGTCTAATCCATTCTGTTGCTACTGACACAATGCAATGAAAGAGGTTATTTAGAGGGGGCATGAACATGCTGCTCTCTGCAGGCTGTTCCCTTCATACTCCAGCAGCATCCAGAGTTGTAGAAGGGTGTTAAAATGGGCTATGCCACCTTATCCCTTTTAGTATCTGCTGATGTATCTGTTCTCCATAAATGTTTCTAATTCATATTTGGAGTAGCTGGTGCAGTCTGCCTCCACAGCTACAGCAGCCAACTCCTATGAAGGAACACTTATTTTACCCATTTTACTGCATAACAATGTCCCAGTTCTAATATTGGATTTGATAAATAGCAGTTGCACCTTCATCTCACCATCTGTGTGATGATTTTTATCTCACTCAAATTGTTACTCTCCTTTGTGCAGTGGACTTGCTGCTCTAGGAGTCCTGCACACGCTACTGCAACTCACCTTGAGAGGAACCTGGACTTTACATTAGACAAGTTTACATTTCATTTCTTTGAGATTACTAAATAAAAATTGCTTTTGAGGGGACTTTATTTCTAGTATTTACTGAAATTGCTGAGCAGTGTATGTCTGTTAGCTTCATGAACCACAGACAGGTTCTGAGGTTAATTTTTCCCATCTGTTTTTTGCATTTTCTGCTTGTCATGGCACCAGATGGTTGAAAATTTTGTGATGGTAGAAATAGCAAGAATCTAGTGTAAGTAGAATGTTTCCACCTTGTAATTTCTCTTTCTTGTGATTTGAAGCATGTTACATCTTTTATTTAACCTGGAATGAAACTTTTCTGACTTGGATCCATGCTGTCATCTCTTTAAGTATTTTCCAAAAACATCTTTCCTTCTAGATAGGCAAAAGAAGTGGTACCACTTCAGCTATTTCAGTAAATGTCAAAATAGGAACTTTACTGCATTCATGCACATACACATTCCTTTTTCAGTTTATCTTATAGTGCAACACATTCTGCAAATTCCTGATGCACACATCTTTCTTTTTTATGGGCATTCTGCAGAGAAGTAAACTGCCAGGCTATTCTGTAATCATCTTTGATGTTGCAATAAATGCTGTGTTCTTTAAAGCTTTTTAACCTTTAACCAGCTAAAGAACAAATCAAAGAAGCAGTTTTCTAGATAATTTGGAAAGAGTATAGACACAGTAGATAAGTTGCAGTCTCGTGTTTGCTGTGTATCAAAAGATTTTCCTCCAAAGGAAGATAGAAATCCATTGAGCAGCCAGCAAGCTTAACTCCATTTGGAGACCTCATCAATAAGATAAATGTGTATTCAAAATGTGCAGTCATTTCCACACACAAGCACAGGACTGATGTTTTCAGCTAACCATGCTTCAGGATGCACTGAGGTTGCCCTGTGAATGCAACCCAAACCTCCATTCATACACTGGTCCAACAGCAGGTGCAAATCTGATCTCACAAAAGCTTTGCCCAAATCAGGGGTCAGTGACTGTTGGGGATGTCCTCAAGGCATCCCTTACTCTGTGTGTCCCTGCTCTTTGCTTCAGGGGAAACTTGCTGACCTGTTTTTAAAAGCTACAAATATTTTACTGAGACACAGGGGGAGATCAGCCTCATTCAGTCCAGACTAAAGTTCTCATCTGTAACCTCAAAGGGAGCTGGCACCTGCACAGCAATCCATCTGTCCTTCCACTGTCCTTCCCAGAAGCAGCTTGGCTAGTGATTAAGTCATGCAGGGGACCACATGTGCTAAAGAGAGAAAATCTTCCTGTACCTGGAATTCCTGGGCATCACATTGTGCCAACATCAATTGTCTTCCTTTGAGTGTATAAATTGAATCACCACTGGTTTAAACTTGTTCATAGCTTTGGAAATGGGTACAGGCTGTCAGTGAGAGCAAGGCCACTCTCACCAGCCCTAGCTGCAGGCTCCAGATGTGACAAGCACAGCTGTCTGTTGGTCAGGGTGTCCTGTGACAGCCCCCAGCAGGGTGGGGGGATGACACAGGGCCAGGGTTCTCTGGAGAGCCAGAGGTGCACAGCTGTAGCTCTGGGCTGGTGCCAAGTGCAGTGTTCAGGGGATGTCCCTCCCCAGGCAAGACTGGACAGGGCCACTGGGGCCTGGCAGTGCCCTCAGCACCCTGAGCTCTGTCATTAGCAATTCTGTAAGTGCAAGAAGGATAGAAGTGCTTCATTGGAGGCTGCAGCAGATGACAGAGCTCAGCTTAGCTGAGGGTCCTATGTTGAGGTAGTCTGTCATGGTCCTCATTTCTTTGTATCAGTTCCTGTTGTAGTGCTCTCTATTTCAGTCTCTTACTATTTTCTGGATGAATAGGAGAAGCTGTCCATATATGAGTTATTTTGAAGTAGACAGATCTATTTGAATTTGTATTTATCATGTTTAATATTAACTTGGTCAGTTTTTATTCACTGTCATAATTTCATTTTCCCTTTTTGTTGTGTGGTTTTCTCCTACATGAGATCAAATCAGAGCATGAAACACTGAGTCTGTGGGTGGAACAGTGGTGTGTACAAGAGGTAGAAGAGAGAGCATATGAAGGTTAAGTTTCCCTCTCTGGCAGCTGCTCTCTAGCAGAGCAGGTTATCTGCTTTCTGCTTAGCAACAGAGGCAGTACAGGGATTTGCTCAGAATATTTACCCAGGGCACAAGCTCTGTCTGGGAGCTGCTCTTCATGCTGACCTCCATCTCCCCATGACAAGGGATTTTTCATGTTGTCATGTTTCCACAGCAAGGTTTCAGGAAGAACACTGAAAAACTTGAGAAACAATGATATATTATCATTATTTAATGAAACTTCTGCTAACAGTTACCTAGGACAGCCTAGGAATAAAAAAGGTGCTGCATGAGGAGACAAAGAGAGGAGAATTTTGTGTCTGCCCTTGCACTAGCCATGAAGTTAGGAACTTTTAGCCTCTCTCTTCCTAAATGACCTCATTCAGTGGCAGCTTTGTGTTATCCTGTCTCAACAAAGGTTGCACTTCCCCAAGTGTGGATGAGAATCTTTTCTTCCATTGCTGCAGTCAGTGTGCTGAAGCTTGCTCAGTGGGAAGCAAGGTGGGCATCTGAAAAAGTCAGGTGTAACATGCAAGCCCTGGAGCTGGTTCCTGAGGCTTCATCAGTGGCTCCAGTATTCAGCAAATGATGCAACTCACTCACTTTACCCTGCAATCACTTTTTCTAATGTTTCTTTGTCTATTTGCCATGCTATTTCTCCCTGTACATCCTAATTCTATCCCTTCTTGGCATATACCAAGTACTGATGCAGAGAAGATTTCAGTCTGTATTACTAAGTGCAGTATCAGCAGAAAGTTGGTCTTCGATTTGGTCTTTTTATGGCATTTAATAACAATTATTAATAATATATGTTTGAGATTAATTTTTTTAAAATATGTCCAGTGTAAAGAATCAAGTTTGAGTTTGAGCAAATAAGCATCAGCATGATAATGTGCCTGTCAGAGTACTACGAGTCAACACCTGGAAGAAAAGAGGGGTCCTGAATAAAAATCTGGAATTGGAAATTTCTGAATGGAAACATCTCTTAACTTACATCAGAAAAGCAACACCTTATTTTGGCTGTCATAATTATTTTGTTTTGGCTTAGCCAAGTTCCCAAAAAGAAGTCTCTTTGGTAAAAACAGGAAAACAAACTGCTGGGATTTTTTGTATGAACAGGGACAGAGTTACTCAATGCAAATGTCTCATTTGAAGAAACTTAAAATCCTCAGGAAGGTTTTGTTAGTACAAATGCAACTACTTTTTCTATTTGGAACATCATGTTCAAGTAGGCTTTAGACTTTTAGTTATTTCTGGCATCCAGGGCATAGTTTGTGAACTGATATGACAGTATCTCATATAAATTTTCCATCTGGATGATCACAGTGCAATACAAGTTTCTTGCTGTGTTGTCAAGCTAGAACCAACTGTTGTCACTGGCTGACCTTCGTTTTTAAGAACGTGGGAACATTGCTGAAACACTTCACATAATACAGAAGAGCTGTTTCTCTGGACTGAGTATCTTTATGTTGCCAAAGACTTCATTCATCGTCTCTTGAAAGGAGCACAGGATTCCCTGGCCTCCCCCATCCTAAACTTGCTAAAAGTGTAAGTCAGTTCCTTAACGCTTAATCTCACAAAGGGTCTGTAGGAGTCAGTGGCCTGGTCTAATGTACAAAAGTTAGAAAATCAAGTCCTAAAACAAGGCCAGAGAATGTGTTGTTGTGCTCTGACTTGTGTAAAATTGCTGAATACAAAATATGTAGTTCTTCTAGGTACATCAGTGAATAATCATGGGCTTTTTTTCCTTAGTGCAAAGTGACTGAGTTGGTGTAAGAGTAAGGAGGAACATGCAAAAGAGCACTCTGATGGAAACATGAATTATTAGTGACTTATACAGACTGTGGAATTATCAAAGTAAGAAGCTCATACTGTGAAATCACTAAAATCCCTCTCCTTAATGCTCACACTTTGTTTTCCTAGTTTCATTTGGTTTCTCTTTTTCGGGAAAAAAAATTCTGTGGAGAAAGTACCAGCCTTTTCACTGTCCCTTTTTTTTTACTTAGGTAGAAATAACAATTTTAAAACTGTAAAGAATATCTGGTAGCAAATGTCTGTAACACATAGAGCATCATAAAAGGAATACTTAGGGAGGAGGTAAAGAAGCTGGCCCTGCTGCAACACAGTTTTTTCAGCACTCATTCCTACATTACAAGGAAAGAAGTTTGAAAGCTGTTGGAGAATTCTGGCTTCTTAATAAATGCATTAGGGTTTTGGAGAATTCTTCTTTCTTAATAAATGCTTTAGTGTTTATATCAAGCTTCTGTTGGGCAAGTTAACTTACAGGATGACATAACAAATGTTTGAATAACTTTTTGCACCTGTTGGCTTTGCCTTCTTTCCCTCTGAATTGGCCAATACTCTGTCCCTGGGCAAGTAGAATTCTGAGCTGGGAAAAGGAGCAGGTTTTCCCAGTGCTGAATTCTGTAATGCAAGAAAACTCTTCTTTCACAGGCTGGTGCAATGGCAAGAATTTGTCCTTGCATGGGAAGAGAGGAAATACCTATACATTTATGCTTTCTTTTCCAACAAAGTCTGAAAATTCAAACTGAGAAACTTCAATCTAAAATGTCCTCCTGTATTTCTGCTGTGGTCTGCCCATTTTGGTTCAGTATGCCTGGTCCTGATATATGTGACTAGAAGTCATTTCTCAGCAGATAACTTTTGATAGCTTGTATACAAGTAACTCATTGCTAAAGTCATTGTAGACTTCTCCAGGCTCACAACTGGCAGCTGTGTGGATCTGGGAAGACAACTTCTGCCTTTCAGTCAGCTGATTGCATTCCTAGAAACAAAGAGCTCTGTTGACAGTGTGTCCTGACTGTGATACAAGAACTTGCCCACTCAGCTGACGACTTCTGGTTGGGTTTTTTTTTTTTTTTTTTGCAATACTGGATAATTTCAGAGAAACTCGTTGCCGGATGAGCATTTTGTCCTGTCACTTTCATTATCATCTTTAACTGGGTTCATTTTCCTTCTGATATCACTGGCTGCATTCCAGTGTTCCCTGTT
Organism: Serinus canaria; assembly: GCF_022539315.1. NCBI lineage: Eukaryota > Metazoa > Chordata > Aves > Passeriformes > Fringillidae > Serinus > Serinus canaria. The sequence continues at coordinate 26,991,942 of NC_066316.1, forward strand.
AGTTCTGTAGCTTCTGATATGTTTCCCTGTGTGCTCAAAGACACAAAGTAAATGCCCAAACAGAGTAAGAAAACAGGAATTGCGAAGACAAGGAAGGTACCAGAGCCAGGAGTTGAGGAGACACCTAGGACATGTGACATCTCTAAGCTCCTTGGTAGAATATAAGCAGGTTAAAAGTTGTTCCTAGAAATTCTGAGGTGGCTTCAAAAACTTTATAGTTAGTTCTATTAGGATGACAGTATTTATATTTTTTCCTATAAGAATCAGAACAAAGGAATATTAATAGCTGCCTGCACATTGTAACATTTTCTGCATAATGACATTTTACAGGCTTGATATAATTTTCTGCCATGTGCATCAGGCCATTAAATGAGAGGTCTTTAAAATTATCTCACCAGAACAGTTCTTTTTTCCAAACAACACCAAAAGAAGATGAGATCAAAGAATTTCATAAAAGGCGCTTTTCACAGCTTATCTGTCATCAAATGAAGGTATTAGGAAAATGGCCTGAGAAGCTTTTCCTACTTGATACCCCTTTTGAAGTGACTAGAACTACAAAACATGCCATTTCTGCAGAGGATTCCAGTTGTGTTTCTCCCTCATATGAGAGGAAGGGCACAAGAACCACATTACAGCAGCTGGGACCCTTCTGGGGTCCTTGCTCTTGGAGCTTGCTCAGGTTTTCAGGGGCAGGCAGGGAGCAGGGTGGGTACCCAGGGAGCTCCCTTCCCTGAGCTCACCATGGAGCTCACAACCACCAACACTGCAGCGGGGGGCACACAGAAAGGTTTGCCCCAACTCCCAGAAAAATCCAGTGACAACACATATCCATCCAGGATAATTTGGGGTTGAAGATCTTCCCAAATTCAAAAGTCTTTTTCTTCATCTCTAAGGTTAGGAGGTTTGGGATTGAATTGATGAAATGCAAATGGACACAATTTGTTCAGCATTTTCGTTGCATGCCCTGGTCTAATAAATTCCACATATTACAGCATTAAAAATTTAATCCTGATCTCAAGCCCTATTGAACTAAAGAGAGTCTCACCACTAAGCTCTGTAGGTACTGTGTCAGTAGATGAGATACTCTGTTATAGGTGTCACATAGAAAACATTCACTTGGGGAGAAGGTAAAATATCCATCAGTGACCAAGAACAGAAACCAAATTGGAATTCTTAATTTAAAGGAGGAAGGAAGTAAAACAATGAACATTTTTACTCTCACATTTTTGGGTCTTAATGTGAATTTTTGTCTATTTGAGCAACTCAGAACTAGAATGTTATGTCATATTCTCAGTGAGTAAAATGGGAGCTCTATGGAGGAAAGCAGGCTGACCACTCTCCACCTGCTCTTTCTGTGCAACATTGAACCACTCTAAATTTCATCTTTTTCAGAAAACAGGAATCATCAAATTTTGGGTTTTTTTTTTTTTCCTAGCCCTCAAATGAGTGCCATACACCAGCTAATCCATTGCATAGTAAGTTTGGTCCAGATAGTAACACGACAAAATTGATTATCTGGAGAAAACATTAGGTAGACTGTATTCAAGACCAGGTGTTCATAAATTGCACAGGAAAAAGGTCTGTGTGAGGGGGTCTAATGTTCATCTGTGATTCTGAGCTAGATATGATTGCTGGTTGCAGAGTCTAAGCTATAGATTTTTTTCATAACCTTGCTTTCTCATATTCCAGCATTTATTTAGAAGACCTGCACATTTCAAAAGTGATGCCAATGTCAGTGAATTTTGCTTGCCACAGTAATGTAGGATTAGAGTCTTTCAATATTTGAAACATTCAACTAAACTTTCCTGGAAATATTAGTGCTAAGATGATAAAGGGCACAGTTTTTACACTCTCAATGAATTCAGGACAGGCTGGCTTCTCTTCACTTTGGACAGTTTTAGAGTTGTTGGATATGTCTTTGGAACTGCCATAAATAAAATTTTCTTCTTGAGTGCTGGTCTTGGTAAAATTTAATGGTCCCTGGAACGTTTTGCAAAGAATGGGTGAGGTCCTGGATAACATCTCCTGCTTTGAATCATTAACTTGTTACTTCCATGCTTCTGTGACCTACTGCTTGCACATAGTAAGTCCCTACCCCAAGCCTGCCAATTTGTCTCAAGATGCTTAACACTAGCCACGTTTCCCCTGTTGAGTAGTACTATGGGATGTGTTATGGGCATGAAAAGCATGTTAAGAACCCCACTTTGTTCCAGTATCCATGGATATTCCATAAGGAGACAACATAAATCTCCCATGACAAAAGTGAACCTACCAGGACTGCTCTATGGCATACAGAGATCTCAGACAAACATCTTGCTTGCAAACCCCTGTGCAGCAGCTCACATTATAGCTGAGTGAATGCTGCAAGGCAGGTCTTTGCAGTAATGCACTGTAAAGGATTTGAGAATCTCCATGCAGATTCTGGAAGCACTGTTTGAAAACTAATTGCACTTGATTTGTAGCTTTCTCTGGCCATTCACATGGTATGCTATGATAGGGTACAGAGGGATTTTTGAGTGTCTCAAAACAGGCCAGCTATTTTTGAAACCATTCTCAAGGCTTTAGAAGTGGTTTTTCTCCAACAGGCTCTCTCTAACATAATGTCTGATGTCTCTACAAACAGAATAGAAATATTCTGTTATCAATTTTGCAAAATCAAGAAAAACCAGAAAACAGTTCTTTTAATAAAAACAAGGGTGGAAAGCACAGCATTGTTTCTCTAAAGGCATTATATAATTTCCAGCACAATTAGGAATTGATACTTTGAGTAGGGTTAGAGTAAGAAGTAACACAGATGATTTGCAGCAGTGAAAGAGCTCCCAGTGATATCTTCTGCAAGTACTGAAACAGGCTGCCAGAGGAGGTGAAGGAGTGCTTATCAGTGGTGATTTTTAAGAGAAGGTCAGTTTATTTTCAGCAACTGATGCGATTTTTTGACCTGTGAGCTGAGTATGTTCAAGGAATATCATTCAGTACTGGCTTTTGCTGGTGACAGGGGGACTGAGAGGAGAGCAGGGCATTTCTGGCAGAAATGAGACTCCACTGCAGTGGAATGCAGACAAACCCATTTGCCCTCTGGCAGACCAGATTAGCAGAGGCTCCTGCTTCCAGGTCTTTGTGGGCCAAATGGAGTCCATTCAGCAGGGCTGTTCAGGTTCACAGTTTTAGATCTGTCAAAGGCCAGAGACTGCCTTGCAGCACTGAAAAGGTTAGTTCCCCTTAGGTTAGGTACAGTTGATCCTGCCTGTCAGTGGGATAAGCTAGATGACCTCGCAAGATTTCCTTATCCAGTTTTGTGTGCTTCTCGGATTCTCTCTGGTCTATGTTTTACCTTTGAGGCAATTCTTCCAAAGGCAAAAAAAAAAAAAAAAAAAAAAAAGGATTTGAAATTACTGGGCAAAGCTGAGTAAAACTGATCAACAAGCCCTAACTATAATAGGTCCTCACCAGCATGAGAGAAATTTGGAGTGTGGAGTTTTGGCTGATGAAAAAATCCTCTAATACAAAATCTGAACACGTGCATTTTGTGTTAAGTGAAAGATGCATGCATGTCATGTGAAATTTAAGATAGCAGTTCCTATGTACAGGACATTTCTTCCAAGAAATATGGGATTCGTAGAAATTGTTCCCCTCTTCTTTGGAACTCCTTGAAAGCCCTGGTACAAAACAGGAAAAACAACACAATTAGCCCTGAGTATAAACACTGAAATCAGAGACAGATAACATGTCATAGTGTCCTGTTGGAGATTGTTAACTTCAAAAAGGAATTACAAGAACAGGAGAGAGCTTCTTGTTGTTTTCTTTAGTGCTGTACCTGGTTTTCCTCTTGGATTTATATTTGCCCCTCCTAATGCTGGGATTGTGGAAAATGAATCTGCCATCCTGGTTAGTCTTTGTCTCTGGGTGGTGAAGGTTTACACATAGTTTTGTGTACAGTATTCCTGGGCAACTTCCATCAGAAGCAGGGAATGTTTATTTAACTTCAGAGGGGTGGGACAGTTGCTGTAGCTTTAGGTAATTTTAAACAAACTGTTTGAGCATCCTGTTTAAATAGAGTTAAGTAATCACAGTTTTGTATTAGTTGAAGAAGAATTCCATACATGCAAGACATGAATAAAATATCATCTTACTGAGCATACCAAGGTGATATGTTTACCTGACTTCTTGAGCAATAAAAATTGTATGTTTGACTTTTGTTTTGCAACAAGTTTAGTGGCTAAGCATTTTCCCTTATGTAACAGTACTCTTCTAGAATGTGAACTATTTACATTTACCTGTATTTGATACACATATTAGTTTCCTTGATACTTTCAGGGGCCTCTGAGGAAATCTAATTCAAATGCAACTTTGTGAAATTGGGAGAAAAATCTGTATTTATACAAAGAACTTAGTTTAGGGAACTAGTGAGAATCAGAAAGAATTTATTCACAGCCAGTTGTATGAAAACATAAATGAAGGGGAAAATGGTTGTTGGAGTAGGCTGCTCCAACAAAGATTTATCAGTTGTGAATTTTCACATGTTCACTGTCTTTCCTGAATGATTTTAAGTATTATTAAAGTTGCAGCAGAAAACAGAAAGCAGTAGTGAAAAGATTTGTTCTCAGACTTGTGCCATGGATGCACATCTCAGTTTTGAAACTGGGAGACAGATTGCATGTTTTATTTTTGTTTTGTAATGTTTCAGTAATGAGGCTGTCTTGAACTGCATATTGGGTCCCCCAGCTGTTAGGACTCATTTGAAAGAGAAAAAAAGTTTGTATTCTTCAGATGGAAGTGATAATTGTACATGGTTTTATCTCTATCAATGGATTGCCTTTAGACTGCAATTTAATGTTAATGAGATTTTAATTGGAAAACAAACAAAGGACAGACAGGTTAATGACTGATAACAAATTTTTGAAAGTCTTTTAAGATCTACACAATATTTAATGTAAACAATACATCAAAGTCTTTCCATGTCTAACCTTTCATGCAGGGTTTACGTAGAAGTTTGTTCCTTAACAATGGTTTTATTCCACATCCAAACAACAATAGACTGTATAGTGTCATCTGTTAAATCAGAACTGATTGGCAAGATTATCTGGTCTTACTAGTAGGAAAACCTTGGTCATTAATCACACCTCCACAAAGAGGAACTGGATTGAATCTGTTACATCCTTAGATTTTATAGCTGTTGATGTTTCTAGAATTCTCCCCTCCTTTTCCCAAATGAAAACATGCACAATATTCCAAAGGAAAAAAAGGTAGAACCTCTGTCCAGTGAAACTCACAACATCTAAACCTAAGCAAATATAAAGTGGCACGGAGTGCACATAATAAATAGTCAGATGTAAACAGAAAATTATATAAATAAAACTAAAATTCATAGAATGGTCCTAATCACAATAAAGTGTGAAGTATTAGAAGGATTTACAGTAGAGCAGGGAGTGGCTATATTGAATGTCAAGAAATGAAAAGTTAAATTGGGACAAAATTAAAGGAGTGAAATGAGAGAGATGGAACAAGATTTCTAGTTCAACTAGAAAGTGTACTCTGCCATTCAGTGAGAAGGCCAAAGACCAGAAAAAAGGTTGCTTTTTGGTGTCCATTTCTGATGATACAAAGCATGTAAGAGACTCTCAATTAAGAAAGTTGAGAGGTAAGAGTCAAATCATAGAGATATTAAGGCAGCCATTCCAGTATAAGAGTTACATTTATGGTCAGAAAATGCTGCAGAAATACAGAGCAAAACATTTTTTTTTTTTTTTTTTTTTTTTTTTTTTTTTTTTTTTTTTTTACTTCTAGCCTGTTTATTTCCCATCCAGCTTTCTTTTAAAATATCTTATTCATGTGCTGTGCTCTGCTTTGGTTTCCATTTGTTATTTTAAGTATTTTCATTCAACCATATCTTTTGAGAAATTCAAGGAAAAGCAGTTTGATTAAGGGCTAAAATAAACCCTGAAAAAGAATCAAATTACTTCAGAAAACATATTAGTTTGCTTTACTTCAGAAAACATATTAGCTTACTTTGCAGTACTTTCTTTGCTTTCTAGGTGCCAAGAGAGGATTAATCTGTAATGTCTTTGTGATTTTGCCTTTTCTTTTAGTTTATATAATTAAAGAGTTCCCAAGACTGCTTTACATTTATTTTATTCATCAAAGCATACTTCCCAAATGTTCTGTAAACAAAGTTCAAAAATAATGCAGTCCAAACCAAACCCACTCCATTTTCTCTTGGAACACAATTGATAATAAAGTCAAACCTTGCATAGCATTTTTAACTGAGGAAACACTGCATTGTCCCTTCATGTATCATTCTTAAGGGTGCTCACTTTATATTCTCTTACTTCAATGTTTGAATAACTCCTGGTGGTACATGTAGCAAGGTACATATGATCAGCAATAATAGTTCTTTCCCTCCTAGTGGGAGGATTTCATCCTCTCTGCATTGAACTCAGGGGTCTCATTTGGCCTCTTTGTGTGTGTGCCTGCATTATGACAGAAAGGAAGGAGTCAGAGGGTTGGGAACCTGTGTTTTGAACATTATCCTTTGATGAAAGGTATGGAAAAGAGTTCGAGTGCAAAACTCAAGAGTATGTCTGTTTTTGTTGAGGTTGTGGACATAAAAAAGATGGACTTGTCAATCTCAGCTCCTATTCATAAAATATTCTCTCTTCTTGCATCTTCTTTTCAAGTAAAGGTGAGTCTCAGCTGATCACATCATTGTCCTGACTAATAAGAAAGACCAGAGAGTGCTTTTAAGAAAGTAGTTTCCATAGGGACTGAATATATTTCATCAAAAAAATATGATACCTTCTAATGTTGAAATTCTGGTCTGCTGTGCTTGTGCATGTTGTGCATCTTAGTGTTTACTCCATGCTAGTGGACTTTCTCAGATTCACTGTAAACAGAGAGCAGAACTTTCAAACCATGTTTTTTCTCTGTGAATTCTCAGTAGGAAACTGAACTGTTTACTGAGGAAAGCTGGGAAAGTGACTTGAAATGTAGATTTGTAGCAGAAAAATTCAAGAGCACAACAAATTCAACTACTGAGCTGTTAAATGTGCTTTTAGTAGGGATACTTTGGATGAGATTGTCAAGTAAACTGCAGAATATGTCAGAAATACCCTCTCAAATAAGAATGGGATGTGCACAGAAAGGAAGATATAAAAGAGAGAGAGAGAGATGATTGATAGGTATCAGTGTCTAGCTCAGAGAATATTGCTAAACCTTTTGTTCAGACTGTCTGGTGACAAGATCCTCTGCTAAAGAGTCCAGGTTAAATTTTCAGTTAGCTTAACTATAAGTGACCTAAAAAAGCCTGGATTGCAATGAAAGGACTTGAAACTTTAACTAAACACAATTCCTGACATTAATAGTCAGCAATTAGGCATTTAGTGAAGGTCACAAAAAGCATTTGGATCAAACACAGAGTATTTAATATGAGTAAAAACCAGTCTATCCTGACATGTTGGGAAGTGGCCTTCATCTATACAATTGTGTAAATTTTTTTCTGGTGTTATCACTGCTGGGAGCAGCAGCTCCCAGCTCAGTGACAAGTTGAGGGTCACCATTTGGGAGTCACAGCTGTAAAAGGCACAGCAGCAGCACTTTGCATCACTGTTGGGGTTTTTCCTACCTGTGGTAGATGCAGCAAAACGGTAGCAATGTTGGGAATGATTCTGGCTGCTCAGGAGAAGGGGAACTGCAGCTTTGTTTTCCTTGTTGATCCCACTCAAGTCCAGACTGTTGACTTTAGAAAGGTTAAAATAGCAGTGGAAGAAAGTTCAATTTCAACAAGTGTTAGGAGAAGTTACTTTAGGTAAGTGTTAGCTCTCCTCAGCCTGCAGTCCAATAGGTTTTGTGCTTGAAACACTGAACTGAATCCCTGTGAGATAGTCTTAGGGAAAGACCTGCAAAGGGACATTGAAAATGCTCTTCAGAGATACTCTGCATTCTGTGGTGCAGCAGTGAGAAGCCTAACAAAGGACAATGCCCACATCTTTGTAGGGATGTTGTATCCTCTTACATGATGTTCCAGTAGCAGCACAGCTGTGCTTTGGACTGACTTCATCACAAACCTGACTGTATTGGTTGATTGGTGTTATCCCTAAGATTGGTGTTATCCCTAAGCTCTAGCTTCTGAAATCCTAATACTATCTGAGAACTACCAGATTTTCTTTTAAAAGCAAGGCTGTAATTCTTACTGGTTCCAAAGATAAATCAGACAGCCAGCACAGGGACCTGTAATTTTGCTTAAAGAAGCAAAGAGGGTGATAGTTAAACCCTACACTAATGTCAGAAGGTCTGCACTATGATTTAGAACATATCCACAGCACTGAGCATTACAAAAAGCAAAGGCCTGACTCTGAATCCATGCTCTTTTGTGTGTGTGATGCAGCCAGAAGCTTTGATGCTGTTCTTCAGGATGTTTTCCTTCCTAGGGAATGATAAGAAAAAATGTTAGAAAATGTACCAAAGTCATTAGCAATGTTTTACCGAGGATTGCCAGTTCACCTGGCTTTCCAAATTTCATTCAGTCCAGCATTTTCTGTGTTCCCAAGATACAGGAGGAAAGGCACAAAGTTTTTTTTCTGCATCCTCTTTCTGTAATCAGCAAAAAGTCAGACAAACATTTCTAGCCTCCTCCAGGAAGCATCTCTGATAAGTATAACATTTAGGCACTCAATGAGCAGCATTAATGCACACACTGAAGTTCAAGGGTATTTTTAAGTGCTGTGGTCTGAGTCTGAGTTGTTGAGTAGACGATTAAAGACAAGTGACAAACATTTATGAAATTCTGGATTCATATATATAAGCTGTGTAATCTGCAGGCTTGGATTCACTCGGGGGAGGTTAATGAACTTCAATCTTCTGCTGTTTTTCCTTGTCCAAAGCAATGTCCCATCTTGTCTCCTTTTCTTCAGCACAGCTCACGAGACACTAGGAACTAGAGCCAAGCTGCAGTGTGAGATCAGAGCTGCACAGGGATGAAGTCCCATGCACACACACCTGTGAATTGTGACCAGGGAAAGAAATGTCTGTGTCAGGTCACATCAGGATTACCTCCACCTCTACCTAAACTCATGTGCAGATAGCTGTAGATAATGAGCAGTAAGGAAATAAAGAATATGGAGTAGACATTCACCAAGGATGTACAGGCAAGAAGTTGAAGATTTAGGGGTATTAGTATAGACTGGGAAAAATATGAAAATTTGTAAGAAACAGTTAAAATTTGATCTAAATTTTATCAAGTAGGTGTATGTCATTTCTTATGCCTTCACCTGCATTGCCAGCTTGGATAATAAATGGTTCAAGATGCCAAGCACAGGTTTAGTTTGCTGATATTTTCGGTTCTGTTTCAACATGTGCTAACTTTTGGGTTAATGGTGTGACTGCCTGAGAATCTCAGTTGCTATTCTCAAGGAACACTCATTTCTAGTTCTCCATCATGGAATTGAAAGCTTGAATAGGGAAGGGATAAGCATTAGAAGAATATAGAAAGAACCTGATAGATATTTTAACAATGCAGTCATATTTCATTATGAGTGTTTGAGGCAATTGAAAAAAACATATATAAGTGTTTGAGATTGGCAGCACTGGTTTCTGTAGCTTAACAGTTCTAAATAACTTTTTCATTATTTGGGGAAGATGCTTTGCAGACAAAGTAACTGGTAAGAGAGAAGTGCAGAAAGAAGACTGATATGTGCCCAGCATCCTGTTAATAGTTGACAAAATTGACATATCTTTTAATGGGTTACTATGGCTAAATGTTCTAAAACAATGGTTTTCATGGCTAAATTATAAAAGAAATAACATCGTTAAGTATCTCTGTTGTTATATGTACTTGATTATAATTCCATATGTATTTTTGATGTGTGGATGTTTATGTGTGTGTTTTGTTTAGTACAGTATTTTGATTGCCTTTTTCTCATTTCTTACTTTGAGACTCATCTCATTTCCTTTAGGTTTGCTGGGTTTTGGATATCAGCTTTCTCCTTTTTCAGAATCGTAGCATTAGTTTCTTTTACTTCTTTATGTAAATGCTGAAGTCATTTAAAGTGTGGCTTCAAGCAGTCCTTTGTGTCACTAAAAGAAATTAGCTAAATGGCACTGTTTAATTAATTTCAGGACCGCCTCTTTTTCGTCATGGAATATGTAAATGGAGGAGACCTCATGTTCCAAATCCAACGCTCGCGCAAATTTGACGAACCTCGATCCCGCTTTTACGCTGCAGAGGTCACATCAGCACTCATGTTTCTTCACCAACACGGCGTCATCTACAGGTACTTTTTTTGATCAAAAATAAAATATTCTTGGGGCTTTGGGATGGTTTGGCTGAAATCCTCCATCTCTTAGCAACCAGTTTTAGATTAGTTGTTTGTTCCAATTTGCTTACCCAGAACTTTTTTTTTGGCTGTTTATCATTGAGAATGTTAACATTTGAATAGCCTCTGCAGCAGCCGCCAGCTGTGTGTGCCAGGTTTGTGTTCTAGTCCAAATAAAGTGGGTTTGAAAAAGGTTGGCACAGTGCGACCCAGAGGTGACCTCTCTGCAGATCAGCACAATCTCTGCACTTTCCTCCCTGTGCCATAGATTTCCTCTGGGTTTCTAACCCCCTGCCACTTCCTGAGTTTGTTTGTCTTAGTTGTCTCCACTCCGATACAATTGGGATGGTCGTTTGCAATGCTTTGCTTATGCCCCTTCCTCTTGACTGTTTGGGTGAAGGCTTACTCACCAGCAGGAAGTGGCTCTTTGCAGACAATTCTGATTTGCTTTCAAGTGCCCTGCATCTATCTGAACCTCCCTCACTGGCCCCAGTCTCTAATCTTCAACAACCATGCCCACAGAAAGTGCATATTGTTGTGCTGGGATGAAGAATGCATTTAGGGATAGGCTTTATTATTAAAACTAAGGATTCGCTTTGAAAAACTTCACCCTGATGTTAATGTGTTTATTAAATCCTTTATCTTGTCATTTCACACTTCCTCTCTGTTTTTATTTGTTTTTAACAGCCTGTTATTACTTGAGATAAATTCAGGCTTTCACAAGCAACATGCTTAACAGGTTTTGTAATATAAATCTGTCCTGTCTAGTAAAAACTCTGAGTTCTTCAGATCTGACTGAGCTCTGTTTTTTCCCTTGATATTCATACCCTCTTTCAGGTCATCAGGTTTGACTTGAGGTAGTCATCTCAGAGTCAGGCAGTCACAGATTTTGTGAGCCAAACCATCAAGATAAGGATATGGAATTTGTCACATCCCTGGATTCATATAAAGACAGGCCTTTAGAGTATTAGAGATTGAGAAGGAAATATTAATTTTTTAGTAACCAGGGTTGAGCGGTAAGTTCCATTAGAAGCCATTGGCTTTGCCACACACAAAGGGATTCAAAGGCAAATTTCTCAAAGGCCTCTCCTTTCCAGAGACATAGCAAACAGCAGAACATCACAGCTTCTGAGGAGAGTAAATCTCTTTGAGGGTGCTCTTTTCATCAAAAATCTAGTTTTCTTTATAAAACTCTTTGCTAGCTGCAGCTCTTAATCTCCATGTTTTATTAACGCTGGTATGATGTTTGCATACTGGGTTGTACTTTTGGGCCTGACACTTCACATGGGTTTGTTCTCAAGTGCTGAAGATCCAACACATTTCTTACCTTTCCTGCCCATATCATATTTCCTATTCATTGTCTGCATTTTATTTCCAAAGCTAGGCATTTGTACATTCACATAATAGAATGTGGCAACTTCAGAATTTATAAGTATCTGTCATAAGGAAAACAGACAAGCTTGGCACTTTGAAAAGTGAAGGATTTTGAGGATTTGTCTCCATTAAATACTTGAGCTAATTTGCTTCTCCTGGAAACTGGAGGTAGACACCTTGTAATTAGCAGTCATTTTAATGATTTCTGTGAGCCAGCAGGAAAGAATTAGAATAAAATGACATCTCCCTATTTTACATCCTTCACTGCTCCCACCCCTTAACACAAATCCTCCTCTCTCTGCTCTTTCTTTCCTATCTCTTTTCCCTTGTCCTGCAGGCAGCTTCTGCTGAGTGTTGGCTCCCAGCTGCATTGATTTGCTTCGTGTGCATGTGTTCTTTCTATGACCTCATGAGCAGAATGTTTCCATCACAGGAGAAGTGTCATTCTGAGACAGGGTTTGATAATTTAAATTTCACAGTGTACTCACAACTTTTAGTTCAGCCACTATGCTGACATATCTGACATGCATGCTGGAGTATGACACTGCACTTGTAAATGGTGTGTTGTGCTAAGGGTGTGATCAGAAGTCACAGGAGAATATGAGTTGTAGGATGAAAGAGTAAACTATTGAAAGCAAAAACTATTGAAAGCAACAGGAAGAAATTAGGGACAGATTCAGTTGTATTTTGTTTTGACATGAGCTTCTGAATCTTGACATGGCTGTGTCTGTAAGAATAATTCCTTTTCCAAACTGTGAGAAACTAGGAGTTCAAATATTTGTAAAATGAACATCCCAGTTATGCTGTAAAATACAAATAGAAGGAAGAAATTATTTTAAATTAATTAATCATAAGAAAATGTCAGAATTCATTCACAATGTGCCAGGCCTTGGGAGAATGCATTTGTTCATGTCAAGCATGCATAAGAACAGTTGTCTTGCACAGAACAATTTCAGCCTAATTATTCCATACCTGACTGCATTATTTACTACAATGTTAAAAATGCATTGGGATCAAGTCACTCCTTTCCATCTCCAAAGCTCTTATTAGCTGGAAAACAAGGAAAGAAAAAGGGGGCCAAAAAAAAGAAAGTAAAACAACCTTTGCTCCTGAATAACTCCCAGTCATAACTACCTGACATGCCTTCAGATATTTTAATAAAGAATACTTGTCTTCTGTATAATTATATTTCTAGAAAAAACATTGTGGTGTGAAATTAATGGTTATTCTCCAAAATGGGAAATGTTGCTTGTGTGGGCACTACTTCAAGGAAAGTGGGGAATATATAAATAAAGTAAGATGTTTGATGGAAATGTAGGTTTCAAAATAGCTGCTATACCTTCTGATCTTTTTTCAGTCTTGTATGTGGAAGTATTTGTTTGGAGCTAAACAAAGTTATATTTTTGGAAGTAAATAACTAGTTTTAGCTCATGCTTTGGCCTGTTGGTTAGGTTTTTAGAAAGTGCTATGATGATACTAAATGATCATCTTTTATAATAACTGGTTTATCCTCATTTCCCCTGAAGTTCAAAGAGAAAGCCAGCTCCCTGTTTAGCAATAGAAATTATTCTCTGAGTTCACATCTTTGCAGCTAGCCCAACAGTTGTTCCCAGACTTGTCCAATTACCAGTGTGCTCATTGGAATTACATATATTTCCCTTATGTTTATCCTCCTTATGCTTATTGAGTTGAAGTTGGAAATAAAGATGAACCTCACAACTTTTATCTATAAAGATATTCCATTACTGAATGTATGTTTTATGATAGATAAACTTTAGGATAATTTTAAGGGTGGCATTTTTAAAGGTCTGATGTTACTGTTGTGTCAAAAACACTTCAACAGGCTAATAAAAATATTTACATCATCCCTGCCACCTTGCCTCTCATCTGGCATTCAGCTATTCAGGCACATGTCAGACTGGGGCCTGATAATACAAGTAGAGTTAATCGGTTTCAATCCCATTTTCTGGCACTTGTCCTTGTTTGTGTTATGCAATTGCAATTGCACCACTTTGAAAAAATGTATCCAAGCTTCAGGAATTAAGGACTAGGAATCTCTCTTTTTTTTTTTTTTTTTTTTTTTTTTTGTGAGCTGGACTGGAGTTTGAACTTGGTGATGAAAGGTTGTGGACTATGTTCAGTGTCACCTGCCCCTGGAATATGGTGTATTTTAAGTCAGTTTTCATCATATATTAACATATATTATGTTTATATAAAATATATTAGGGTATATTCTCATGTAGGGAAGATGAAACAAACTGTGTGTGTTAAGTAACTGTGAGTTCTGTGCTCCCCTCTTGTGCTGAATTTCAACAGTCCTGTGCTCCTTCTGCAGATATACGTAAATGTGGCATGTTCTTGTTTCACTTGGAGATGCTGGGCTGAGGTCAGGAGTATCTGGCTGCCTGGCTGCTCTCAGTGTGGGAGTTCAAGTGAGGTGACACAAGTGACCTGCTGTGGCCTGAAATACCTACAAAGAACTGCTGTCCCCCCAGGCAGGAAGGCCAGCCCTACAGCAGGGTACCTCTTCAGGAACAGAAATGGCAGTGTCCCCAGTTCATCCATGATTTAGGAAATAACTGTGTGAGCTGTGAGCATTGTTTCAGTAGTTGAGTGTTGCTTGTTCTCTCTTATTCTCCAGAATCATTCAAGTGCTCTCTCTGGAGCACAAAAGAAAAAAACCTAAGTGTATACAATTTCAGTTCACCTGAAAGGATGAAAAATACCTTGACTGGGAAATTGGTGTCACCTGCTTTGGGTTGACTAATGTAGGAGCAAATTTTTTACTTTCAAGTGTAAGATCTGTGAGATGCTGCCTTCAAATCATGCAGCACGATGGAGTCCTTATTCATAACTATGGGTTATTATGTTCCTCAGCAATATGAAGTAATAACCCAGCCTGTAACTTGCTGGAGCTTTCTAAGGCTCTCTACACTCTGTAATTAATGTGTTGGTCATGATGAAGGATTTATTAATGCTGAATTGAGGTAAATGTGGATGTAAATATGCTGATGCCAATCCTTGAGTACCTCCGGGCTTTTTCCATATAGAACTACCCTAAGAACTTGTTTGAACACTAACTGAATTTTTCCCTGGATAATCAGCTTTTCCAGCATTCCTCTTTATCAGGGCAGCACACACCAGTGTTTCAGAAAGAACAACTACCTAAAATTAAAAGCACTTTCATTAGTGTGTTTTTATGTGAAATAAGAATATTTATTTATAAAGTGTGACTTCATTGGTGGTTGTGTGATTCAGTGCAAACTTGGCAGAGTAATGAGGAGTTATATTTACACTGATGAAAATGTTGCATGGTCAGTGGTTAACATGTTAAAAGTCATCATTCTCCCAATTTACCTTACTATGTTATTTCTGAGTGGCAGCAGCCAAATAAAATTCCCCTCCCCCCTATTTTTTTTTTTAAGCAAAACTAGACGTGGAGCATTTTGATTTAAGTATGTAAAGATCAACTTATTGCAACTCTGAATAGTTAAAAGTTAAATTGGTGCTTTAGCTGTGGTCCATGAAAGAGGGCAAGACCTTGCACCCTCACCTGGCATATTCACACCTAAGCACAGGAATATACTGAACACATGGTCCTCTCCACATTAGCTGCCCGTTGCAGCCGTCCACTACAGAGAAGTTACAGTTTGCTTCTGGCCCAAGTGAGCAAAAAACTATTTCCATCACCTTCAGTAAAAATAGGAAGCGAGGAGTGAATTGTGCAGGTTTGTCTGGAGTCCCAGTGTCTCCAGGGACTGCTGCCCAAGCCACTCCACCTGACCAGCGCTCCTGGCCGGGTTTGAGCCCTGGACTACATCCACACTCTCTCTGCTCTGCCTGCTCTAGCTTCTAAAACGGAACATGAGCTCCAACGGGATTTTAGTCAGTGGCCTCCTGCCCTCTTTGCACTTTTTCTTGCTGGATCTGGGCAGATCAACAGTCATGAAATGCATAAATAAGCAGGATGTCTTCCCCGCAGGAAAAGGCAGTGGGCTGGGGTGGAGAGGAGCAGAGCTGAGGGAGATGAGAAGCAGGAAGGAGAGTTGGTTCCCAGGCTTCTGGCATTCGGGCCCAGGGAGTCCACCCTGCCATCTGCCCAGCTTCTGCATTGTGCTAAAGGCTCTGTCGTATAGGAGCGCCTTTGACAAGGTTTCCAGCTGTGGAAGGATGAGTAAAGGCTGTGGGAATAGGATATGAGCCACATGGTCTTGCCAACAGTAGAATGCTTTTTAAATTTCTCCTGGGTTTGGAGCATAAAAAAGTCCTTAGTTGGCTGAGGCGTGGGAGTTGGGTCTGTGGGGGGGCAGTGCTGGGCAGTTAATATTTAGAAGGATTTACCAGCAGCACTGCCCTTATTTGGGGAATGACAAGGTACCTCCAGGGGGACTTCTTGGTAGAGAGGTCAGCATTGTTTTTCTGCTTCGTGTTTGTTTGGTGCAAGATTTTCTTGTTTAATGACCGTTTGTATAGTGCTGAATTGTGTAAATAAAGCTATGACCTTTACCTTCTGATAACAGTATAGGAGTGAGTTAATGTTAAATGAGAGAGTGAGCAGGGAGTGGGAATCTGCCAGGGTTAATGCCAAGTTTACATTCCTCTCAGGGCAGCCATGTTCCAGTACCCTCAACAGAAAGGGCAACAGTACCTCTCAACAGATAATAGCAGTGAAATGTTACAGAACATATTTGTATTTATTTCTGGGTGAATGTCACTGATTTTAGATGATTGATGTTTGTGTCTTTATTTTATAACAGGAAGAAATGTGTGTTATCTCTCAGCGTTTGATAAGAAGATTTTAACTCAGAGAAACATACACAAAATAAAAGTCCAGTAGAGCTGCAGCAGATGTGAAACTGAACTGTTCTGATTCAGAACAAACCCATTAGTTTTTCTAAACTGCTGAGACACAGAGCTCTTTCTGCAGAATCAGGTACACTAGCTCCAAACAAAATCATACTCTGCAAACTATTTTCTAACAGAAGAAAGAGAATGCTTTCTGTGTCACAATGCATTTAAAATCTAAAGGTGCTTCCTACATGTAATTCTGCTGCTAACAGACAAGACTTAGAATTGAATTTTACTGTGCCCTTCAGTCATGTTTGTCTTCAAACAATGAAAAATATTTCTATAACCCAGTTGCAGTGGTGTTGAAACTATGTCACATGAAGGGTGAGGCTTTGCCTTTTTTGTCCTATTCAATGCATCTACAAAAGTTTCATAACAATGGAGAGAAGTGCACAGCAAATGTGGTTCTGAGGTGGTAGGCTTTGAACAAAGATTTTTGTTGTGCTCTCGAGATGCTTCATGCAACAAAGAATTGCTGAATAATGGAACTGTAGAATCACTTGGGTTGGAAGGAAGTGTAAAGATCATCTAGTTTAACACCCTGCCATAGGCAGGGACACCTCCTACTAGACCAGGTTGCTCAGAGCCCCATCCAACCTGGCCACTTCCAGGGATGAGGCATCCACAGCTTCATTGGGCAACTCACTCCAGTGACTCACTGCCTTCATGGTAAAGAATTTCTTCTTAATATCCAAAAATACTGGCAGTTTGAATCCATTCCCCCTTGTCCTGTCACTACATGCTCTGGTAAACAGTCCTCCTCCATCTTTCTCGTAGGCTCCCTTCAGGCACTGGAAAGCCAGAGTCATGCCATTCTGAAGCCTTCTCTTTTCCAGGCTGCACAGTCCCAGTTCTCTCAGCCTTTTCCTCACAGGTACAAGTGCTCCATGCCTCTAATTATCTTGGTGGCCCTCCTCTGGGCTTTCTCCAACAGGCCCATGTCCTCTGGAGACCCAAGAGCTGGATGCAGCACTGCTGGTGGGGTCTCACCAGAGGGGAGCAGAGGGACAAAACCTTCTCCCTGGTCCTGCTGCCCACAGTGCCTTGGGTGCAGCCCAGGATATAATCCACATTCTGGGCTGCAAAGTTGGGAAGTAACGCAAAATGTTAGATGAAAACAAGTAAGGAACTTTATCGAGTTGGGGAGTTTTTAATAGTGATGACAAAAATGCTGAACAACCTTAAAAGAGAATTTGAATTATGCCCTTCAGTAAAGACATTTGCATACAACTTCTATTTTTTTGGCCAGAACCTTGCTACTTTGGGCTCAATGTTTGCATTTATTCTCTTTGCCCATCTTCCCACCCCCTCTTTTATCCACCTCTTTGTTATATAAGAGCTTATCACTTAGACACTGCCCCAGCTAGCATTTCTGCATGCAGATTGCTACTCAAAGGCTGATTTTGATTGTGAGACTATATATGCATGATATCTGCAGCTTCTTGAATGAATTGGGACCTTGGTTTGTCTTCTTAGATAGAAAACATGTTTGTTTTAAAAGAGCAAATCATCCCATTTGAGAAGGCACTGCTATTAAAAACCCTATGTTCTTTTGCTTAAAACTGCAAAAGGCAGTGGAAAATGAAAATTTAGCCAATCCAAAAGCTGACATAACTGAGTTATCACTGAATCCTTTGAAAATTTAAAAAATGTCTGTTTAGCTGTCTGTACTCCAATGGAAGGAAACAGAAATAATATTGTTCACTAGGAGGTTAACAAAATAGGCCTAAAAAACTAAAACAGAGAAAATAGAGCCAGTAAGAGCACCAGCACTTTGGGGAGTGCACCAAAGTCTCTATTGCTACCAGAATAAATAGTGGTAGGATTACATCAGAAAGACCTTGAACAGGCAAGGTGCAGTCTAACCAAGGGAATCAGAAAGTGGAACAGAATGGCTCTGTTGGCCCTGAGAGTGCTAAAAATGAGCAGAAAGGGGAGGGGTAACAAGGCCAGAGTGATAATAAATCCCTTCTTGTGCCAAGAGAATGTGCAGTAATGCATGCCCCTCTCCTTGGCTGCCACTGTGTCACAGAGCCTGGACAAGCAGCTGCCCAGAGCAGCAGACAGTAGGAGAAATAATCACAAGTAGGAGTCTTCATCACCTCAGCAGCATTGAGTACATGTGGAGGAGGCAGATGTGGAGCAGGAATAGCAGTGTTGCCAAGGGCAGCTTCTACCAAGATGGGAGGTTGTGTAGGCTCTGCACTGTTATATCCCCAGCAATGGATGGCTCCAGGGACACACAATTTACTTCCACCACCAAGCTGAGTTTTAGTCCCTCAAGACCACTTATGATGGGGGTACAATATTTTACATTAAAAAACATTTCTACAGTAACATCCAGCTATTGAAAAGAGAGGCTTCTGAGAAGCCCAAGCAATACTTCTCACAAAGTACATGCCCCATGGGTCTTCACTTCTTGCTTCCTGCTTAAAGAATTTGTTTCCAGTAGTCAGCCTTACCAAACAGCAGAGAGAGACTGCAAATAAACAGGAGAGGCCAGCAAATTAAAGCATGTGATTGCCCCTTCAAGGGAAGGGAAGGATGGGATGGCAGGAGTAGATTGCCAGTACAGCAGTCACTATGGGTGCACTTTGGTATGAAACTGAGTAACGCAGAAGCAGCACCTAAAAAATTGACTGAAGAAAGCTTGGTCACTAATAACCTGAACAGAGGAACTTTATAGGTTCAAAACATGGAATATAAAGTATAAAATTAAATGGTCACAAATAAACATTATAGCACTTCACCAGGTATTTACTAGATTTATTATAGGGTTTCCAAGGGAGATCCTGTGGTCTACTAAGACCCATTTTAAAAAATGCCTAAATATATTCTAACACAAATAATGAGTCAGATGGAATTGCTATGGTCAGTTAAGTGTGTAATGGATATTTAAAAGCATTCAAACATCAATAAATCTGAAAGAGCTCTAACAGAGTACTTGTAGAGCCAAAATAATTGACACTTAAGAAACTGCCTGAGTGTGTAGCTGTGTAACCTTAACTACCAGTGAGAGGACAGCAAGTGTTTATGGCACTGTATACTGAGGATATAAAAGGAATACCAAATGCCTGCCAGTTCATTTGCTGATAATCTGTAATGGGTCCAGAGAGGCCATAACTATTATCAAGAAGCTCTGATTCTCATTTATATGAAAGTCTTTAAATATCTGCTAGCATAAAAAGATCCTCAGGTTGTGCAGGAAGAGAGTAGACAGCAGCTCAGCAGCACATATGCCTTGCACGAGGCTGAAGGTATCTGCTGCAATCTCATTGAAGCTGCCTCTGCTAAAACCCTGCATTTTAATTTCCACAGACACTGAGTGAGAAATGCCCCAAGGAGAGCAGAAAGAAACCCTTTGGACAACCCTGGTTTTTAGGCAGGTTCTCTTTCCACCTTTTGAAAATTCACAAAAGAAAAAGAAGGAAATATTTTGCCAGCTCCAATCAGAGCTAATGGTGTGTTTGCAAGCAAAGTAGGGCAAAAGTTTGGGGTTTCTGAGGATGTCACAAGAGGAAGAGGATTTCACCATAATTTCTAAAACATCTGCAGATTGAGTCGTTGTTTTGTCCATGAGCAAGAGGGCTTGAAGAAATTTTGAAACAGCATCCTGGAAATTCTCTCAGTAATAACAACAAAACATTAATTTGTATTAGCGAGCTATAGCTTATAAAGCCAGACACAGTTTGATGACAAATCTGGTATAAATCATTACCACTACAGACTTTTCTCCCCTGGCTCAGATTTGTGTGCTCTTAGTTAGGGCAAAGCAATATAAGCCATATCCAAGACAGATTACACTAAAATCAAAAATTGTGCCCATAGCACAAGTAATAACAGGGTTTGGTTTTTACACACCTTATGTAATGGAATCCATTTTAAAAGCAGTCAAACATAGTTATGTTTGCCTAATTACAGCAGCAGAATTATGGGGATGGGAAGACAGCAGAAGGATTTGCCCACTCAGTCTGGGGCTGAGTGGGCAGTAAAGGATGAAAGGGTGGAAGGGTATCATTGCTAATAGAGTATTTTGTGTCATCATTTAATGAGTCTGAGTTGAGAATCACTGTGCTCCTTAATATTTTTTTGCTACACTATCAAGACTTAATGCAATACTATAAATTGGCTACAGAGACTAAAATCTAATACCCTTATTTGTTTCAGGGTTGGGCACTGGTGAGTTTAATATATCGTATTAGAGATACAGTACAGCTTCTGCAACTTCTCTCCCATTCTGCTTGAAAAGCATTTGGATAATCTTTCTCAGAGATTTGTTTGTTCATGGAGTTTTATTTGGAATTCAAAATGTGATAATAGATAATAAAAATATGTTGTAAATACGACTATGACATGGCATGGGAGTAGAGAAGCCACTATCTGGTGTATAAGTGACTCTTTCTTTAAAAATCTCTGATTTACAATAAAACCTCTTTCCAACACCAGAAGAAGAAAAGCAATTTTACAATGGAATTAAATTGTACTCAGTGTGCTCAATTAAGGCTGTCAGAAGGATGCAAAGAGACTTTATTGTGCATTATAATTTAATTAAACTTTATGTGTAAGCTGTATAATTAGGTTCCTTGCTAGTCTTTGCCCACATAACTATCTGGGAGCTTTATGGGATAATTTCTGCTCTTGTCAGAACATAAAGTCTTGTTGGCAGGTCTCGGAAGAGGCTTGGCATGCAGAAGTTGCAAAGATAATTCCTCAGGCCCAAAATAGGTTTTTCACATTCACAAAATTGTTCAAGAACAGCCTAGACTGATCAATAGTTAATATTATAATCCTACTGAAGTTAATATTTACATGCAGTGACTACCCAGTAAGTACCAAATGTCAGAGATTAAAATCACATTTTAGCTCCTCAAATCTTTAATCAGAAGTGTCTCTCTTGCATTTGGGCTGGACTGGTGCTTCCCTTGGTAGTCTGTCTTCACAGCTGAAGGCAAATTGCTACTGCAATTTGATGTTGGCAAAAGTGAGTACACTGTAAATTTCCTAAGTCATGCCATGTTTTATTTCATGTGAATGACTCATGAGTCATCTTTCCATTGCATTCATATTCATTAAAAATCGTGAGGTGCCTTGTATAAGTAGATTTTCAGTGGTGACATTATAAGTTGGAACTACAGCCCAAATAGCTTTCCCAAGTACATTTTCTGGAGGAGATGGGGGAAGGCTGCAGGAGCTACATTGGAAACAATGCTGGAGTTGAAACTTCCTGCACATGAAAAGATTGTCTAGAAATGTTTGTGGAGCTTCCTGGCAGAGACTGGGGGCAAAAGTAATTTGATTTTGCTAAACAATTCTAATTTTAAAATAATATCTTATAAAATATAGTTCTGTGCATTAACATACATAGCCCTTTTTAATTACAGATCCAAGCAAGCACTGGATGTTGAACCATCAGATTCTATGACCTCTGTCTGGAAGCAGTATTAGGAATTTATTTCATGCACAGATCAACATATAAGTGCAAACAACTCCCATTTTTTCAGGCGTCTTCTTCACGCCTTTCGGACAAATAATATTCTTCTTAATTTTGCCAGAATCCCTCCACTGCAGTGATCTTCCATCCAACATTGTAGAAAATTGTTAATTCTACAGAGTTTTGAACAGACAAATCTCTCTGTATATCTCTCTGCTTTTAGAAAATTAAAGGACAAAATAAATTTCACTCACAGTTTACAAGAATTTCTGCCGAAATTGGTTGAACTGCTGTTGACTGCTGCTGTTTTGATCCCAGATAAACACAGCAGGGTTAGAAAAGGTTTTAAATGAAAAGTCTGCATACCCTTCCCAAGTTCAGACCACGTGATCGGTTAAAAACATGTTTAGGCATGTGAACTATGCCACTGAAATCAGAATAGAAGCAAAAATTACTAAAATCTTTCTTCTACTTATTCCATATAAGTAAACATTTTGTTGGAAGCAACATTCTCCCTGTATTACATCATTTCATTTATGCTATATAATTTGTTTAATCCTTTCTGTGTAATATTGCAGGCACCACTCTGTGGAAATGCTTTCCATAAAAAGACCAAAGTGAGTTTGGAAAAAATCAGTGTCTGTACAAAAGTTCACTGCAGAGTTTTTCTGTTCTGAATAAGAAAGCATTTTTCTCCATGGAAACACGATATGGAGCTTAACAGGAGTCCGCTTACTGCTGGGAGCTGTGTTTGTTCCCTGCTAAGGACACCCTTGGGAGCATAGGGAAGAGGATTCTTTTCAATTGGTTTATTTTATAAAAAGAAACATTTTTGTAAAAACCTCCAGCAACCCTTCTCCTTTACGCTTTCTGGGCTTCATAAAGGTGCAGAGGGCATTGGCTAGTATGGAAAAGGCCCTGAAATGTTGGCTTAAGCTGGTCCATCAATGGCTTCCTCAGGATTTGCTCCCAGTCACCTGTGTTTGGCCATTTTATTGCATGTCCTGTGTTGTGGTTGCCAGACTAAAATATTTTCTTTTTTTTTTTTAAACATCTTCCTTAAATTTTGTGGGGTGTGTACATAGTGTTTGTTCAAAGGAATGAAAGAAAAAGAAGTCAAGTCAACCAAGTCAAGTTATAGCATAGGTTCCTGCATTGCTGTGTTTTCACTTTTCCCCTGAATCTAACAGTGACTCCATCTATTCCAGAGAGAAGGACAAAATAGGCATTATTAAGGACATAAAAGATTAGTGTTAACTTTTACCAGCAGACTGTAATATTTTACAAGCTTTATCTTTGCTGTGTGTTCTCATCTTGGAGTATGCTGACAGTCTGGTTCCTTCCCTGAGAAATGGCAATTTCTTTCCATTAGTTTTCTTTTAATAAACAACCTTATTGGAATTAAGAAGATAATCTGTATTAGCACTGAATAGCCTTCATTGCTCGCATCTGTGTTTAGGAGGTGGATAATAAGGTTGCTCTTAGTCTTATTGCAGTGTTCAGGCAACCTGGGCTTCTCATTAGGTAACAAAACTGGACCAAAGCACAAGTTTTCTTCATAGCTGCTGGGAATCCTAGAATGATAGCACATCAGGTGGGAAGGAGACACAGGGATCCTCCAATCCAAGCACTGTCCAGATAAGATGGCCCAGCAGCTTCTCCAGCTGAATCTTAAGAGTGTCCAATACTGGGGATCCTGCACTTCACCAGGGACATGGTTTCAATGCCAGATATTTACCATTGTGGAAAATTTTCTTCTTGTGTCTAATTGGAATCACTCCAGGACTAATGTATGGTCTTCTTTTTTCCGTGTGATTTCTTCTGCAATCTAACTTCTTCTAAAATCTAACTTCTTTGTTCCTTTTAAATACTAGATCTTGGTGAGAAGGCCTACCTTGAGCCTTCTCTTCTGAAGGCTGAACAGCCCAGTTTTCTCAGCCTTTCATCATATGGCAGGATTCTCAGTCCTTTGGTCATCTTTTTAGGGCTGCCCTTGTTAATGCAGCCCGGTGTCCTATTTGCTTTCTTCACACATTGTTCACTCACACTGAGCTTGCTGTCCACCAGGACCACCAGATCTCTTTCCACAGAGCTGCTCCCTTGCTGGGTAGACACCGGTTTATGCTCCACTCCTGCATTATGTTTCCCTAGGTGCAAGACACTTGTTTTTGTTGAGTTTTGTAACGTCAGCTCACTCTTCCAGACTATCCAGGTCTTCCTGCAGGGTGGCTCTCTTTCCAATGTGTCCACTTCCCCACTCAGTTTAGTGTTGACATCAGTCTTCATCAGGGTACACTAGATCCCATCATGCAGATCACTTATGAAAATATTAACCTTGAGACCAGGATAGATCCCTGGGGGACCTCACTGGTGACAAGCTGCCAGTTCTAAAAGGAACTATTTACCACCACTCTGGGTGTGTCCTGCCAGCCAGTTCCCCGTGAGCCACATGGACTCATCCAGGCTGTAGCACATCAGATTCTTTAGGACAAAGCTGGGAGAAACCATTTTCAAAGCCTTGGTGGAATGAAGGTTGATGATATCCACCACTTGCCCCACTTCAACTGAGCAGATTACTTTGTCATTGAATGCCAGCAGGTTTGTCACATACAATTTGCCTTTGGCTAATCCATTATGGCTTTTTCCAGTCATGTGCTTCATCTGACTTGTGACAGCCCCAGGAGGATTTGTTCCATAACTTTCCTGGGACCTGAAAGTTAAAACTGATGACCTGTTGTTTTCTGAATCCTCCTATTAGCCCTTCTTGCAGATGGGGTTGACATTAGACTTCTTCCAGTCTTCTGGGATCTCCATGACTTCTCAAAGGTTATGGAGAGCAGCTTTGCAGCCATGTCAGCTGGCTTCCTTGATACCCTCTGGTGGATATTGTCAGGGCCCAGTGATTTGTAGGGGTGAAGCTCCTGTAATACTTTATACACCAACTCCTCCTTCTCTGACAGGGGGTGAGTGTTCAAGAACCCACCCACTTGGCATCAAGAATCATCCACATGGATTCTTGATGCCAAGCCCAAGCACCCAACAGTGTTGGTGAAGAGAGAGGTGAAGAAAGTTCTGGCAAGTGCTGCATTTTCAGTGTTGTTGATGACTAATTAACCTCTCCTGTTTAACAGTAGAACAATTTTTTGCTTCTATTTCTGCTTGTTCTTTAGGTACCTAAGAACCCTTTCTTGTGTTTTTTGATGTCTTTGTCCAGTTTCAGTTCAGTCTGAATTTTTGTTTTTTAGACTCCATCTCGGCAGACTGAGAAGCTCACAGTTAAGCCAAGGGAAATCTCTTGCTCTGCCAACTTTCTGTACTTTAAAAGGGGATGCACTGGTTTTGTATTTCCAGGAGAGCATGCTTGAAACACCCTAGCTTCTTCCTTTCTTGTCCATGGAAGTTTCCCAAGGAATCCTTCCTAACTGACCTCTGTGCAAGCTGAATTTTCCTCTTCTAAAACCTAAGACCTTTGTCTTAGTACTCAGCTTCAGAGTGCTCAGCCAGATCCCAAAGTCCCCACAATATGGTGATCACTGCAGCCAAAGCTATCTCTGATAAAGATACTATAAAGTAGGTTTACTTGGTAAACTACTTTGCAAGTAGCAAGCCAAACAGTGCCTCATTCCTGGTTGGCACATCTAATGTTTGTATGAGGAAGCGGTTCTCTGCGCATTCCAGGAATTTGATGGATGATACATCCATCAAATGCTTCTGAGTTGTTTTTCCAACAAATGTATGGGTAGTTGAAGTGATCCGTGAGAGTCAGGTTCTGTTGACCTAAAGCTTGCTTTAAATAACACAGATTTTGGGGTTTTTTGCCTTATTTTCTAATTGGGAGGTCAGTAGTTGGTGCCTACTCTGTGATCCCTGTTGGAGACAGCCATTTTGCTCTTGACCCACAGGAATTCAGCAGGGCTTCCACAATCACCATAGCTGACTCCTACACATTCAAGCTTCTCCTTATCACAGAGCATGACACCTCCTCCTTTTCTTCCCTGCCTGTCTTTGTGTGACACCCCTTAGCCATCCATCGTGGTCCTCCAGTCATGTGAGTTGTCCCACCATGTTCAGTTATCCCTAGTTTCTGACTGGGCACAGAGCTCCAGTTCCTTGTGTTTGTTCCCCAGACTGCATGCATTGGCATACACACTCTTGTGATGGCTGGTCTTTTGTTTCTCATCTTGGAAGGCAGCTAAGGAATGTTTGACCTTACTCTGGTTGGCCTGGCTTATTCCCCAGGTGGTTGAAATGACATGAGTGTTGCTACTTTGGACCCCACCTACTAAGTCCTTTAGTTTAAAGCCCACCTCACCACGGTGGCCAGCCTGTTACCAGAGATTCCCTTGCCTCTTCTATACAGGTGGATCCCATATCTCCCTGACACACTAAGAGTCATTGAAGAATGTCCAATTGTCATAAAAGCCAAAACCCTCGTGACAGCCACAAAGACAGAAGTTGATTTGCATGATGCATCTATTTTTTGCTTCATCTTTTTCTCCAAGTGGTTAAACAGAAGGAGAGATAACTTGTGCACCAATACTTTTTGCTTCCCCTCTCAGGGCTCTGTAGTCTTCCCCCACTGTGGCCCAGGTTCCAGCCTGCCATGTCATTTATGCCTACATGGCATAAGAGCAGCGTGGGGAGAGCATTGTGTGTTGGTGACAATTTGTGGTGCCCTCTCAGCAACCTCCTGGACCTTAGCTCCTGGAATGCAGCACACCTCCAGTGGCTCTCAGGCTGGCAGATGGGTGCCTCAGTGCCCCTTAACAAAGAGTCACCCACTGTGAGTCTTCATCCGTGCCTTTCACTACAAGCCACTGGCAGAGTTTCTCCATGCAGACCACAGCCCTCATGGGTGCCTGCAGCTATTAAAGCTTCCTATGTGGTTTTGGTGGGAATGCTGGTGGGTGGGGAGTGAAGTAGAGTCCTGCTTTTGGTCAGCACCAGGGTCCAAGGTGCCTCCTTATCTGTGGTGTCCACCACAATAATCAGCTCCATCTCAGCCCTTCTAATGCTGCACAGCCTTTTAACTGTTTCCTGCCCCTCCTGATGTAACAGGTCTTCAGCCTGTGCTCATCTTTGATAGTTCACCTTTTCTCTGGGAGAAAGGTCTAGGCTCTTATTGAAGCCTAGCACCCATATTGAAGTCTCTTTCCTCGCTAGTTCCATATGGCTGGAAGCATCAGAAGCTTTCTCTGTAGAATTGCTGGGTTTAGCACAGCCTGGTTTTCCCTTCTTCAATCAGTCAACAATACATTTGGTACTGGTCATTTCCGAGGCAGGTGGTGACATTTGTATTACATGAACCAGGAAAATGTCATCTGGCATTCATGGAAGATAAAGACTTTTTCTCTCCAAAAATAACAGGGTCAGAGCATAGGACAGGGGGTTACATACACCTTAAAATGATCTGCATTTAGCATGACAGCAGGATAACAATATATAAGATTGGTTAAAACTCACCTCTTCTATCACAGCTTTGACTATCATTCAACAGTGATTTCAGAACTTACACTTGATCTTAATAGTCACTGTGATGGAAATGAGAAGCTTCCAGCCAGGGAAGTTTGTTTGCTCAGTATTGTGATTGGGAATGAAAACCCATCTCCCCTGTTGGACTTATATCATGTTAGAATAATATTGGGCTTGTTACACAGCATGAGGTTGATTGACCTTTAGGCTAGGGGAAGTGTAAGTTAAATGCCATTGAAAACAACTGGCTAAATCATAAATTCAAACTGACCTGGTTTATGTATCTGTGATTTCAGGAAGAAATTTGGAGAAGTTGGATAAGGTCCAGGGCTAAACAACTGAAAGAGGGAGACTAAAATACTCAACTTTAGTTGATTAAAGATATTCTGATCCTGTTTTTCTCTGGTGTCTTGACCTTACTAAAGTTCACTTAGTATGTAATGGAAAAAACAACGGGTTTGATAGCAAAATACAGGAAATGCCTGCAATCATGCCTGATTACAGTAGCAGCTTTTCTTCTGGTTTGTTGGGGTTTTTTTTCAGAATACTCTCTCTGTGTGCCTGAAACAATGCAGAATAATAATGCTTTGGAGCCCTTTATTTGGTGTGTCAAAGCAGAGCAATTAGATGTCTGGCTTTTTGATGGATGTGCATGTAGTGAGAAAAAATAAGAATTATTAGAGGGCATAACTTAAAAGCCTAGAAAATTGTGTGTGTGACAATTCCTCCATGACTGAAAAGACAAATAAATGCAGGTTTTTTAAGAAATCTGCCTTTGTTTGCCTTTCAACTACAAAAAAATGAAGTTTTACAACTTTGAATTTGAATGAAATCTCTGTCTGGAATAAAGAAAGCCAGGAAGAAACTTACACTGGATGTACACAGAGGCTCAGATTTATCTCACCTAACTTTAGGAACGCAACTGAAGCTTTCAAGTCAGGATCCTGCTTCTCCTGGAGGACATGTACAGTCAGTGGAGTAGGACAGACTGCTTTAGGAAGCTGTGCAGCCCACATGTTCTGTGTATCACTGCCTGAAGATAGCTGTGGAGATGGCCATGGAGGGAGCCTTGGGCAAACCATGGTACTTCAATTAACCTCCTATGGCTGGTGGCAGAAATCTAGTCAGAATCCTGCAAAACACAAGATAGAAATTTAAAACCAGAACAAACTGTTTCAGAACTCTAGTTACATTCATGTTCAAGGCAAATTTTGAAAATTGATGGAATTGGGGTTGATTACAGTAATTATCAATTCTGTTTTCCCTGATACCTGTAAAAGATAAAAGATCCTTGTTGTGGGTTATTGAGTTACAAGGATTCATTGCTGAGATAGCTCAATGAGCACTGCTACAGAAATGCAAAATGCTGCCTAGGTATGCATGCATTTGTTTGGTGCACGTTTTCCCACTCTCAGTCAAACTTTGGTTAGACACAGAAACTGGATGCCTGAAGTGCAAGTGCTCTTTTCTTTCTGCTTGCATGATTTGTACTTCATTGTTGTTCAAATGATAATGATTTAGTCATCCTACCTACTAAGATCATTGCAAAAAAAAAATACAAGAAAAAGAAAAACTTCTGAGCAGATCCAAACTTCATTAGGGTGTCCACTGACAAATATGCTTTCTAAGGTTCTGGTAACATTTTTTTCAGAGCTGAGTTTTCAAAATTTGATCTAACAAGCTTTTCTAGCTTCACCCTGTCCTTTCACAGTCTTTCATCAAGTGGTTTTATCAAATAATGATTAAGTATTGTTTTCTTGAAAGGGATTATGGAGATACATAGTAGGCACTTTTAATTTGTGCTCCACCTAAGCTATTGTTATAATACACAATCTTATTTTGATGTTATTTGAGATGCAAAAATAGAGCACTGAACCTCACAGAGTAGCATGCCACAGTTTGAGTCAGACCTTGGCTAAGCCTGGGGACCTCTCTTGTCTTCAGTGAGATCACCAAGGTGTCAGTGAGGACAAGGTTTATCACATTACACCATTTAGCAATTACTTAACACATGGGCTTTGTAGTGGAGGCTGAGACAGTAAATGTCATTAGCAGTAGGACAGATTTCACCCCTTTGTTCCCACCCTGAATATGCAGAGCAAGTTAAGAACTTTTCAGATGAAGTTTTCAAGGAAAAAGTAAGAAAATGGTGGTTTAAACTGAAGTAGAGAGAGTGAGAACAAAAGAAGAAAATCCCTGAGGAAACTCCTGGTAGCCTTAATGTTGGGACACTCAGCAGGGTGGGGGAGGACCAGAACATGCAGGTAGCTCAGCCCCCATGCAGAGCCATTCCCTGGCTGGAGCACCAGGCTGGAGGCTGCTTACCTGACTTTCACAAAAAGCACAAAGTGTTTGTAAAATCTCAAGAAGTCTTACAAAATGGGAAGATAAATTGGTATCTAATTTAACTGCAAGTTTCTGAGGCAGGCTGTTAGTTCTATGCAATAAGCTTAATATGAAGCCAGGTCCATTGGTGGCAGTTCTTATTTGGTACAAAAACTCCAGGCCTGTGGGCCATGGGAAGGGAGAGTTGCCACTGGGATCCTACAAAAAGCTTGTCTAAATAAAGTCTTTGGCAGTAAGCTGAATCAAGAGGCAGCATTGTAGTGCTATATCACATTCCTATCTCAGACCCATGGAAAAATTGTTGCATTCCCAGGTGTGGGAGTCATGAAGGATGAGGTTTATAAAGTAACATGATGTGAATGCTAAGGCAACCTTCTCTTGAAAGAGAAATAGAGACCACTCCCTTCTGTGCTTAGCCAATTTTAGAGAAAGTTTTACATAATGCATATTTGAACTCGTACATATTTCACTTAGGTTCACAAATAAAAATGTGAAAATAATAAGAAAGGAAAAGTCATTCAAAGGAAAGCTGTTAAGTACAATATATTTATTTGCCTGCACATTATTTAAAGGAAACCCAGCATAATAAGATAAGCAGCTCAGGCTCAGTAATGTCCTAAGCTGCTACCGACAATTGTAATAAAGTTATGGTCAAAGCCAGTAGAAAGCCATATAAAGAAATTATTTTAAAGAATTTTTTTTTCTGCTATTGTAAAAGGCATTGGTTTCTTTAAGCTGCTGGAAATGAATATTAAACCTTTGTTCAATATGTCAGTAAGACGTCAGTAAACAGGGAGGACCATGGAATACATACAGCCTTCTTCTCTATTTTGGGACCTTGCTGACCTGAAAGGCTTCTCAGTGTGGGCACTGCTGGAGAGGTGATGTAGCACATCTGCAAGCCTCACTTTTGCCTCGGAGCAATGAGGGCTTGCAGAGCCATAGACAGTGATTGTGTGTTTATCTCCCTCTGATGTCTTTGGTGAGGAGAGAGCAAACTGGCTTTTGCTGCAGTTTCTTATCCCTCCTCACATCCCTGCCACCCCTCAGTCCACAAATCGTCTGTGCAAATGGCAGGGTGGTGGATGTTGTGTTCTATAAGGAAAGTCAGCGTGTGTGTTTTTTGAAGTAAACATGCCTGACAAGAGAATGTCACTATGGTCACATTAAAAGTCAACACTTCCCATTTATGTCTAGCCTGCTGTCTGAACTATCACCGTTTTCTTCCATGAAAATGAATTATAGGATCTCTGGAGTTAGTTATTTGAAACTAACTCGGGCATAATTCATCTGCTATTAGCAATTACACACAATGATACACATCAGAATAAGGTGGATTCACTTTATTCCAAATTTGACACTGGAAAATAGCAGTTTTCAAATCTGCACAGCAGATTCTTCTGTATATTACTGAGTATGACTCTACTACAGTGTTTGTGTTATATATTAGCTTTATTCTTTGATGATATCAAGTAATGTAACAGTGTCAAAAACTGTGTATCATAAATTCAGTAATTACTTAATGGATCAGCATAAAAACAATGCAGAGAAGTTCCAAGACTTTCAGCTAATCACAGGGAAACTGGGATAACCTACAACAACAAAAGCAGCAGAACCATCTTTTTCTCACTGTTAGTCTCACTCAGGTATCCCCCTCCTTCCTCTCTGCTAACACAAACTGCTCTGCTGCCATGAATTCACTCACAAGCATGAGCAATCCAGTGTGTCCCTTTTTTTTTACTCCATAGGTAAGGAAGGACAATAATACCCAACAACACTGCAATTATTGCCCGTGTATGCTCAGCAACCTCAGAAAGCATGGGCTCCTTCTTTCCCTGAGAGGTTTTCAAATGGGAAAAAAAATATTTGTTTGTGTTTTCTTAGTAGGTATGGTTTGAATTTTCCCATTTATCTCTGACCTGTTGCTGAGGGGAAAAACAGTCTTTCTGATGGGCTGTGACTAAAATACTTAGAGCAACAAAAGAATCCACTCTGGAAGTACAATCCCCTAATATACCTGTCCTGTTCTGTTTATGTGTGGAAACTGAGATTAAGTTGGTGAGAAGTGATCACTAAAGAAGCTAACATCAGAACTTTTAAATTGTTGACTTTCCTTTATGTTTTCTGACTAGTTCCATATACAATTTCATCTTGCTTAGACTTGTAACCTAATACATTAGTTATCAGTATTTTGAGGACATCAAAGAGGAAATTTATGCTGGGTACGTGAGAGACCTGGTGTAGGTGAGCATCTTTGTCTCAAAATCAACTTGGGTATCCCTGAATAACTAAAAATGTAATCCTAGGAATGTAGAAGTCTTACCTTAATTAAACAGATTGAAAAAGTCATCTTGTTGAAATTTCTAATTGCTATGATGATCATATTGCCTTCAGCTATGAATTTCAGTAACACTAATAACTGGAGAATGATTCTGATGGTTTTCCATGTTCTTGTAGGAAGTTTCCTTTTTACCTTTTGTGGTTTCTTGTGTGAACAGTTTGTCTATTTAAAGCCTGCAGAGAGGATGTGATTTTCCCATGCAGAGGAACAATGGCAGTGATTTCAAATACACTATTGAAAGGGTTTATGGCTGTTGAAAGTCACTAAAAAAAGTGGTTGTTCTGTAGTTCTGTACTTTAGGCTTTTGTTTTTTTCAAATCTTTCTGAATGCTGATGTTTTATAGATGTTTAGTAAGGTACAGTCCTTCATTTAACTTTTACCTTATAAATAAATATTCCTGCTTTCAATGTTGTTATTTGTACATAATAATTATTATGCTTCATTCTGTGAAGTGTTGCTCAATCAAAAGTCAGAGTAGAAGTGGTAAAGTAGCCCCTGTAAAGTGGTTGCTTGCCAGCTTGTGATCATATTTCTCAACTGCTTGATCTTGTTCATCAAATATATATTTATTTAGTCACTGCTGTTTACTGTGTTAAAGGCTACTGTTAGTAATGCTTGGCAGACTTTCTGATTTTACTGGTCCAAACCCATCTTGATTGTTTAGCTGCCTTACTTTCAACCAGAAAACTGTGTGTTGTCTATATGACACTTGTGACACACAGTGCCACTCACACAAGATGCTGATCTCTCTGGCTGCTGGTGGGATTCAGAGTTTGGGAACCCAGTGCTATGGAATTCTCATCCACAGAGCCTTTGGAGGAAGCCAAGGCCCTGAGTGTCTCATGGCACTGGCGTGTGGAGGAGGAGGTGAGGGTTACAGAAGTTTTCACACAGGTTACCTGTAGTCAGCCTGCTCTTCTGTTCCAACTTGCACAAACATAACTCATAATCCTGATTCTTACTTGAGACACAGCCAGTCATTCCAGCTTCTGAGGTGATTGTGATGCTGGCAGGTATGCAGAAGTAAAGACTGAGGCTTAAATTTCTCTTTAAAGCTTTCTCAGAACAAAACCTGCCCCCCTCCAAAAAAAAAAGAAAACCAACCCACAACATTTCATGACTGCTCAAGTCAACTGAAGTGACTCTACAAAGTATCTTGGCAAAAAAACAAAGGAGAGAAACAGCTTAATGTAGCATTGCTGCATTCAAGAAATCTGAGCATTCTCCTGGCTTAACAGGTTAGGTTGTTTGCAGTTGCATGTAATTAATTACTCAGGTTGTAGGAACTCATTTTGTCAGACACAGATGATTTTCTTACTTGCTACAAAGAGAATGCAAAATGAGAAAAAGAAGAATTTAATAGACCTTTGTCATTGAGCTATCTGACACTGTATTATTTGGTACGTTCTGATTCAGAGGTAGACACTGGCACTAAATCCAGGAAAGAAATAAAAGACAGAATGGAGCAGAATGGAACAATCTGTACAGAAGATTGTTTTACATTGCAGATATGGCTCTTACTTTACTTTTGGAGGAGTAGGAGAGCTGGCTGTTTCTTGGAACAGTTCTGGGGAAATATGGGTCTAAAAGTTAAAAGTTTTCATTTTTTTCAGTGAGGCTGCTGCTCTGGAAAGACAAGCTTCCCTGACAACTCTTTTTCTCTTACTTTTTCATTTGTTTCATTTTCTCTGTATGGTTTGGCTGTTGGGTTTTTTGTTCCTGGGAGGTGTTAAATAGCACATTGCTTATTCCTACTCTCATATGAATTTAGTTAACTAAGTTTTCTTTTTCCAAAGTTGCAGAATTAGAGGGATTTGGTGAAGTTTCTTGGTTTGGGGAAGTTTTTTCTGGCTAGTTTTTTAATCTGGCAACTGTAAATTGACAGAATGAATTTCGGTGTAAGCACTTTTGTGGACTATGTATGACAATCTTGTGGGCTAGCCATGAATTTGGCACTTTGGCAGAATCCCAGCTTACCTTTTAACCTCCCATATGTACTTTGATGGGAGTCATACTGCTGTTGTTTCAGCCTCTTCCAAATTGCTTTTGAAAGTCTGGTGCACTTTGTGATAGCACAAATCTACTGGTATTACATTTCATTATTGCGTGAGTAATGAAGCTGATGTCCTCAGTGCCTTCAAGAGAGTTTTGAAGAGGCTTAAAAGCTTCACTGCACTCTTTTGGCTTGATAAAGGGCTCCCAGATGTTTTTTCTTCTGTCAAGTAAGATTACAGTTTGGTAAATGGTAAAAAAGTTAAATTGACTTGTGCTCTTACAGATAGGCTTAAAATTTCATTGTCACTCTTTACAGGTAGTCAGAATTTAATAATTGGACTCTTCCTAGTTTTGTCTTGGCTCAGTTTTTGTATTCTGTTTTTTCACTGCTGAGTTAAATTTTTATTGCTAAGTTCTGTGTCTTATACAAATCCTTAAGGAAATGGAGAGAATGGTGAGTATCTTGTCCTTTTCCACTGTGTGGTGCCTTACTGTTAGTGTTTTATGGCTGTTGAGGTTTCTCATAGGTTAGGACTTTCCTGGATTACTGACTGTATCTCCATTCAAGTTCATGGCTACCATATGGATTGCATTAAATTAAAGTTAAATGATTTTAGGTCCAGTGTGTCACCTACCTGCATGGGGAAATCCTGCAATCAGAGTTAAGACATCATTTTAGAGTCTTCTCAGAAACACTTAATACTTAAAACACTTAATAAAATGGATCCATTTTTCTAAGCAGCCTCTCGAATTTCTTCAGTTTCTTTCATAATTATATGTATTATGACTTTCTTTCTAACAGTCCATTGTATTGGTGGCTGTAAGTGGTTCCAAGATTCCATCAAATATAATTATACTTTGATTTCTTTATCTGAACATCTTGACTTCTTGAAATATAGCTTGTATTCTTCTTTAGTTAAGGCACATCCAAGATAACACTGGGCTTGGAAGGCTATAAGCTGCAGCTACAATCTTCTTTCCTTCTTCAGTCTGCAAGAGCCTTACCCTGATGATCACATTCTATTTGATGTTGCTATAGTCCAGTTTGAATGCAGACCTTTTTTATTGTAGCTCTTGTCATTCACTGAAGGAGCAGTTTTGGGGAGCCACGTGACTTTTGAAACAGGGAGCTTTGTTTTGTTTCTTTGACTTCTTCTGGGGACACACACACACTGTTTGCCCTGGCATTATGTTGGACAATTCTGGCAAATCACTTTCCAGAGGTAGGGAGAGGTGGTTACTTGAGGGTTTAAAGGGTTTCATGTGGGGGGTTATGTAGCAGCCAGCTGGATCTTGGATTGTTTAGGAACTGCTGCTGTTAATGACCTTAAGGGGTGATAAAATGTGCAGTCTGCCCCAAGGGGTGCCTGGGTGACCACTCAGGACCTGCAAGAGCAGCAAAGCTGATCCAGAGATAGCAAAGTGTGATGTAGGGGATATTGAGTGCAATAAACTTTTCTACAGCCAGAGTACACTTCAGCCACATCAAACCATATCTGTATGGTCTCCTTTATGCAGGAGACAGTGGGTTTACTGTTACTGAGGTAAACATGACTTTGTTGTGCCAGGTCAGGCTTGTTTGACGTGCACAAACCACTTTGTAACCTGTACATAGCACAACTATCTCTACATTCACAGTAAGTTCTCCAGTGCTTCCCAGCATCTGCTCTGTGGATGCATCATTGCAGATGTGCAGTGATTATGCAGACAGTGAGTAGCAAGCCCACTGTGTCCCAGAAACAGCTGATTTTTATGTTGGCCTGTGTACCTGCTTGAGGAATATATGGGCCAACATAAAAATGTTTAACAAGCATCAAAAGAAAAAAAAACCAAAACCTAAAATCCACCTACTGAAATTGGTGTGAGAAGCAGAAAAGACCATTTCTGGGGAAATCCCAGCATACTGTAGGCTTGGACATGTCTACAAAAACTCTTAACATACTGTAGCTTTGGAAGGGCTGTTTAATCAATTAATGTGCATAGGTGCTTCCAGCATGTTTGGTGCCTGTGGTTCTGAAGGCTGGGATCTGACAAGGAGACATTTCTTTGGAAGAAATTCTCTGAGTGAAGTGAAGTCTTCTCATCCTTCACTCAGGTCAAATTTGTTGGCATAAAGGATTTTTGCAAAAAAACCTCATCTTTTCATAGGCTTTTGGGGTGAGATTAATTTACAGAGGCTGGCATAGGATTTTATTCTTCTTCTCTGATTTAGAACTTGCCTATACACACAATTTTCTTTTTTTTATCAATTCAACCTAGGGAAATTTGTGTAATCATTCCAGGAAAAAGAATTCTGATCAGAAATTCAGACAAATGCTTTTGATTCTCACCTCTCTGTGTAATCATACATACAATACAATGTAGATACATTTTTAATGTATATATAGGTATCTATTTTATATCTAAATATACTAAGTATCTTTAATACATATCAGAGATACCTAAAAGCCTAGACAGAAATATAAAAAGCAAATGTTGTTTTTATACACATGCAATATAAGTGGGATTTATTTGCCTTTGTTTTATGTTTATGTTATTATATATATATTATATCTACATGATAAAGAGGTTTTACTTGTGAGGGTCCAGTTCATGCAGGTGAGAGTTCTTTTATGCACTGACTTTCCAGATCCTTTTGTTATTAAGTCTAAGGCTAGTGGCAGGTAAGTCAAATGGTACCTAGCATCTATTGTGTTGGAACATGTATTAACCATCAATGGTATATTTAGAAAATATGCAGAGAGCAAGACAGGAAAGGTGGATATCCTTTTCTCAACCTTTCTTTGACCTGCCCCAATTTTATAAGCAGACAATTGTGTGGTTTTGACACAAAGACATTTGTATGATCAGAAACAGCTGCTAAGATATGTTGTTTAACAATGAATGCAAAATATTCCTGTGAAATTATTTTTGAGCAGGCTTAAGCTACAAAAAATTGTGCTCCCAAGGATGGGAATGTTGTTTTTCATCCTTCTCATTGCAATCTGAACTTTGAATTGCTACTGTACATTAGGCATCAAACTCAGAGTAATCCAAGTTTGAAAATACCTATTCACTGGACCCATATGCTGGTGTATGGATAAATTGGTACTCCTTGCTTAGTGCTAATGGGAAAAAATAGAGAATGGCTTCATTGACCTATTTCACATTGACAGAATGATAAATCTGTAGGAAACAAGAAACTGAGATCTTTCCCAAACTCTTCTGATGCTGCCTTGAATCCATAAAAGCTGTGCTTTCATGCAGCTACAGAGAATAAAAGCTTAGTCTTACAAAATGCTTGTAATTGCCTGCTTCTTTATTTTATTTCCTTTAACTAGGTTTATTTAGGGACTGCTACCAGCTTTTCATGCACACTCAGTGAAGGACAGTTTCTCAGTGATGTTTGGGAAACCATTTATCTGTCAAATTCTGTTGTTTATTATGAAATTCAAGAGCACGTGATCAAAATTTGAGAGGTGATTTAATTTGAGACCTTTGTATTTCAGGGACCTGAAACTGGACAATATTCTTCTGGATGCAGAAGGCCACTGTAAACTGGCTGACTTTGGGATGTGCAAAGAAGGGATTCTGAATGGAGTGACCACCACAACGTTTTGTGGCACACCTGACTACATAGCTCCAGAGGTACTCTTTTGCAGTGCACTAAGAGTACAGATCTTCTTATTTATCAGACTGTTACATGTGTAATTTTGGACACTTTTTACATGTGTATGAAAACATTTAAGATGCAGACTAGACTCTGCTGCAGTTGTGCTTGGGTAGTCTTGCAGAAAATGGTTACTCTACTTCTCACAAGCACTATTCCCTGATGATAGGAGTGGTTTTTCTAGTATTTGTTTCTTGAAATTAAAGTCATTCTTCTTCTTCTTCTCAATTTGCACATTTCTGAATCAGCATAATTATGATGATTTTTAGCAGCATTTAAGGTGCTAGATGCAACTGAGTATTGCGAATTTAGTAATCTTAAGTAGTCAGAAAAATGTTTTTATTTTTAAGTGAGGTTTAAAAGAACATGTTCATACAGAAGAAGTCATGTGTTTCATGTCATTTTGACTATAGTCTTTGTAGGAATATAATTTTTTTTCCTTTCTTTAAAATATCTCTGTGTGAAAGTTACTATGCTTGTGCTACTTCTTAGACTTGCGCTGAAAGATGGAAACTAGATATAAATCCTGGGTATTAGTTGGCAACATTTCAAGGTGTTCATTGGATAAAATAAATAGCTGAGAGTAGCGTGGCTTTTACATATCCTAGATTTTAATATTATGAGGTGCATTTCAAAGTGCCTAAAATGAACCAATATTGAACAGTTGTTCTGCTAGGCAGACTTTGCTCAGTTTAGTTAGTAACCTGTGCATCTTTCCACTTGAATATTCAGTGTGCAGGTTTAATGGAAAGGTGTTGTTGATTTGTCTTTCTTCAAACTTAAATTTGCAGTGAGGAAAAATATTGTTTATTATTCCTTAGACTCAATAAATCATAAATCCATACTGTTAGTCTTCATGGCTCTCCAACTTCAGCAGCACAACTGATAAGGTGTGAATCATCTTGAAACAATTATTACATAAATGTGTTTCTTACAGAGTCTGAAAAGTATCCCAGCACTTAAAGAAAATAAATGCCAGTGTGGTAGCTGGGGCTATGTATGAACTTTTTCTGATTTGGTATACTAATTGAGTCCTTTGACAAATTCTTTAAAAATTATTACTGAAAATAAATAAGAACACAGGAAGTTTTACTGAAACTTCCAATTTGTCATGTTAATTGCAGAAGTTTAGCTCCTGCTCCTATTTCTCTTGCATTGTGGTGATATGTTTGAATTTCCTTTTCTTCAGTAGTATCTGATTACCAAAGAGTTCCCAGGACACATGAAAAATACACATCTAATTTTCTGTATTTGATGGCTATAAAATATCCTTTTCTTCCAATGAGGAATGTGGATGGGATCCAGATCTGTGTATCCAAATGTTAAACTCATTTCTGTTTTTATGTTAAGACTGAATTTGGTTTTATCTTGGTCTTGATTCCCAACTTCAGCACTAAGCCCAAGCAGTCCACCACAGGATTTCTCACTGCACTGTGCAGTGTTGTGTAAGAAATTGTTGGATTTGTTGCCATTCCAAGGCATTTTAAGGCAGCCAGCTTCACCTTTAACAGGCACCCACTCCCCTTGCCCTGGTTCCCTGTCATGCTGAACCAATGCAGCCAAACTGCAAGCTTCTTTCCAGTGAAAAGGAGACAAGAATTAAACTTGTTCTTGGTACAACAGTAGTTCTGTAGCACCCAGTGCTGCTATAAAACTCCATCGTGCTAAACTATTACTTGCCACTAAAGTTATTTGCTACAAGGTTGAACTTGTGCCAGTGAGAAGTTGCAGCCAGTTTCTCCTGAAAGCAAGTGCAATTAAAGTGAATTCTACAGCCATCTATTGTACAGTGGTTTAATGCTGTAAAAGGAACTTGAACAAAAATGCTTTTGGCTTCCTTCAGCCCTACCTAAAGGACAAGAATAAATCTCTCAGATGATCTCTGTGCAGCATTAGAAGCTGGTTCTGTTTGTTTTGTTCAAGATAGAGACAAGGAAATGTTTCACATTTTCCACCAGTCTGTTTTGTATATGTGATCTTTTTTTCCCCTATAGTGTGACCTGCTTGAAACAGCTTGGGAGGATATGCAGCTCTTTTGCTCACAAGCATAGTCATTTACTCAGGGGACTGATAAACTCTCAGTACTTCTGAGAACAACATCTCATTGACACTTAGCTGTGCTAGTGCAAATTGCATGGGTAAGAAAGCCTGCCTGCTGTCACTGAAATCAGTGTGTGATTCAGTCCTGCTTAGGCACTGGAGCATTGCTACACCATGTTCAAACAGCAAATGTGCAGCTGAGACAGCTGCCTCACTTGTCCCTTCAACCCAATCTCTTTTTCTGTGCTAGATCCTCCAGGAGCTGGAATACGGTCCCTCCGTGGACTGGTGGGCTCTGGGTGTTCTCATGTACGAAATGATGGCTGGACAACCCCCCTTTGAAGCTGACAATGAAGATGATCTCTTTGAATCCATCCTTCATGATGATGTATTGTATCCAGTCTGGCTCAGTAAAGAGGCTGTCAGCATTTTAAAAGCAGTGAGTTTTCCATTATTTGCCTTCCTCCTCCTCCTCATGGGTTTTTGGGGGGTTGGTTTGTTGGGTTTTTTCCTTGATTAAAATTGAATTTGCTGAAAGTTGTTGAGAGCAGTCACCACTGGGAGTTCAAGCACAGTTCAAAGTGCCCCTGTTAGGATAATGGGGCCTTGGATAAATTACACTGCTTGTGGGAAAGGAACAGAATGTTTGTATTCCACGCAGTTGTACACTGTATAAATCTGTGTACTGCAGATTCATGTTTCAGGGAAAACCCAACCAGCTAGAACTGTGCTATCACTTTGACACTTTATATGCCATATACTCCCACCACTAGAGTGGGAGAAGCACTACATAATTAAAGAAACTATGTTTTTTATTTAACCCGCTTACAAAATTTCCCGTCTCTTTGCAGTTTTTCCCCTGTCGTCAAGAAGGGTTGAAAGCCCTTTATTTACAGCTGCATGTTCTGTTTTATAGTTCACATGATAAGCAGTCTTCCTTTAGTGTGATTGTTTCTGTTCTCACTGGGATTTTTCAGTATGAGTGGTGACTTGACAGTAACTTGTGTCATCAAATGCCACAATTTTTTAAATCAGCCAATATGTACCACTGGGCAAATTTGGTTTTTAGACTACTTTTATGAAGTCAAGTTTATGAAGTCATTCATTACTATGAATGACACTGACATAAGTTCTTTTTTCTCTGCTAGTATCATCCTAAAATTGAAAGCCAAACAATACAGAAGCAGTTTGCCAAACCCCAGAGTTGACAAAATCCCGAGAAGGATTTTTGGCTTAAAAAATAACTTGCTTTTTATTTATTCCATTTTTCCACCGTCTTTGAAACTGGAAAATCTCTGCCTTTCTATATATTTTTTCTTTCAGCATCTGGAGTAAGGGAGATTTTCAATTAAGAAGACAGCTGATAATGTAAAATCCAGCAGAGATCTTCATACAGGGTTATTTGGAAACTGTATATCAAACATAAACAAATTGTGATTTTAGCACCCAGTGGACAGCACATTCTGCAGAAATTCTCATCTTGACCTTTTGATGAAAATGTCTTCAGGCTCCTTCTACTGAGCAAGAGAGATGCTCTAGCAGTGATTCAAAGCAGAGGTGTTTGCTGAAGTATCTCTTTTGCTACAGTCAATGTAGTGAGAAGATGGAGGATTTTTTACTGCTGCTAGTAATTTATAAATACTTATTCTCCCTCCTCCCCCAAATAGCTTTCTGAATACTTTTTGTTAGCTCACATTATGCTTTCATGCATCCATTTCTGTTTCCAGACCTTTTAATTATTTTACTTCAGCAATTAAAATATATGGATGTGAGCTGCAGAGTTTGGACTTATATCCAGGGCTCAGGGGTTATTTTGACACATTGTAAAGGAAGGGTTGTTGTCAGTTTTCATACCTACCCCTGATTTTCATTGGAGTTCAGGGAATTTTCTTTTAAAGATGACTTTCCTACAGAACTTTCCTGGATCTACATTTTGATAGCAGGAATGTTGATTTGTGTCTTGCTGCAGCCATAGCCTTTCAGGCGTAAATTGATACAATTTAATGGAGCTGTGGCAATTTACACCACAAATAAAAGACATTTCTTTAGGATTAGCAACCTGCTGCCTACCAATGTCTGGTGTGAAACCTGCTTGAAACTTGTGTTCTTCATCTGATACTTGTCCATATGAAGAACAGGAAAAACAGAGGAAAGAAAGAGGCGTTGATGCATTTTACTGCTGAATGGTAGCAAGGGATTAACTTTGGAGCTCTTCGTTTCCTCACATTGTGCTTTGAGACATGAGTTTCATTCTTTTGAAACTGTTTTTTTTCTTTACAGTCCTTCAAACACCATGTAAAGAAAGTTTAATAATGAGACATTCTCTTGTATTATGTGGTGATGTTGTCCTATTTTCTGAAGAAACAGTTTTCTTGTTATTTCCATCAAAACACTGAGGATGATATTAAAGCTCAGTGTTACAAGACAGTGTGTTGCTTATCCCATGAAAATCCACACATCTTATTAGTCCTGTTTCTGTGAATTGACAGGAATTGCTATTTAAATTCTTTCCTGTGTAGTAGGGAAAACAATTCTTTATTGAAATTGGCTCTTTGCTTCTTTCCAAGCAACGGAGAGATGTTGTCTCTACAGTGTGTGTTCCCTGTGTACTGGGATGACAATCTCTGGCTGCAGAAGCAGAACTGTGTTTTTAAGCTGTGTGATTTATTTCAAGAAGCAAAATTTGGGGAGCCTGATGATCCTCGATTCAAGCCCTTAGCAGTATTTTGTACTGTTATCACACAAGTCAGTAGGAATGCTGATCCTAAAAGGCTTCTTCTTTCCTGCCTTAGCCATGAAAAGGTTTATGGCTATGGCTGTCAGCTCCATTTGCAACCATCTCTTCAGCAGAGTGCAGTTAACAGCTGTGTCTGTCCTGACAGTGTTGCATCAGTCTTGATGCTGGTGATAAACAGGGAATAAATGTCAACTTTTGCTTCAGAAACAGAAAGGGATTAAATTATTGCAATTAAGTGCCTGCTTTAGAAGTTTGATATTTTTTCTTCATATATGCATGTGATATTTTTGTTTAAGTATTCATTCTTAAAATACATTCTCTTTCATCATCCATTTCACAGTTTTATGAAGTTTGTGAAGTACAGCACTAAACTGGACAGTCTAGTCACATTGTCATGTCCTGGGCTTCCTAAAAAGCTACATGTCCAGGTGCTTTCCCTGTCTCCAGTTTAAAACAGAGATAAAGCATGGCAGATAGTAGGATCATCTTTTACTTCTTTGATACCTGGATTATATGGCACACAAAGCACATCCTGCAGTTTCCATGTTCTGTTTCTGCAATACATGTGCCTGCTGGTTCCTGGCCTGCTCACTCCAGTCCTGGAGATGACATAAAGCAGAGGAATGTAGGAATGCGTTTTGTGGTTTTTCAAGAGACCTCACCAAAGCACAGTAATCCTTTCAAAACCTTTATTTCTCCTGCTCATAGAAAAGATTGCCTGTAGTTTAGATATGACTTGCCCACTTGCAAAAGAACTTGCAGAGCAGTTGAACCCAAGACCAAAGAGAAGGATCATCTTCAGAACGGTGCGTGTACGGCAGAGACCACAGACAGAATTGCCTTGCTGATCTATGCTATGCCTTTAAAATGACAGCAGTATTCTTCTGTAAATGGTTGATCTAGATATCTAAAACAATTCTAAGGGCTTAAGTAGCTACTTATCTAATAACTGGAGCACTAAAGCAAGGGCATGCATTACAGCCACTTATTTTATTCTATGTTTGGGGTTTTTTTCCTACAGAAGTATCATATAATGTGATACATAGGTTGAAAAGGCACTGAACAATTATTACATTTTGTTTACTTTGTATACTTTTTCTAAATTTAAAAATGTTATGTAGTGGCTGAATATGAAGTTATAGCAAAGCTATTAAGCTAATTCTATAATGTGATTATGTTTACAGGAACAGCATTCATTGCTACTTGAAGTGCAAGGATTCTGCATCCACACAAATTAGGAAATTAGTAGAGCAATTGCTAATAAAAGAAGGAAAAATAACAGAGAAAAATCAGATAAAGCATTATGAGCTGCCATCAGTTGATATCAATGTCTTACACGTTTGTACAGCTTTTTTCTGACAGGAATAGTAATAGTTTAAACATGAGAAGTTTTTAAATTACCACAGCTGAGGAGACCGGTTAGCTCCAGTCGCTGACACTGATCGTGTACTAAAAATGAAAGAGAATGTGTGAGCAATGTCATGGGGGACATGACATAGCTCAAGGGGAGCTTTCTGCAGGTACTGGTCACTCTGTCTCTGGAGGGTTTGAGATCGTCTTTCTTTCCTTCAGTATTTTTGGCTAAAGCTGGAAGTAGATATGCTGAAAGAGAATCTAGTCCTTTAACACTTCCAGTCAAATGAAATTAAGAGGTCTCAACAATAAACTGAAAGGGTTTCCTGCAGCAAATTTACAGTTTGGACTCTCTGAATCTTATGGTTTGGCTGAAACCTCTGAAATAAAGTGCACCAGAAGAAATAACCTTCTGAAAGGGGACTGTCTCTAAAAACTTGGCTTTAAGAATTCCAGTGTGTAATAGAGCAGCAA
Organism: Serinus canaria; assembly: GCF_022539315.1. NCBI lineage: Eukaryota > Metazoa > Chordata > Aves > Passeriformes > Fringillidae > Serinus > Serinus canaria. The sequence goes on from NC_066316.1 coordinate 27,036,310, forward strand.
ATGATTTCCAGGGATTGCCATTCATATTTTAACTTTTCCCTCCTTTCCCTCTCCACCCTGTAGTTCATGACAAAAAATCCTAACAAGCGACTTGGCTGTGTGGCGTCACAAAACGGGGAAGATGCGATTAAGCAGCATCCATTTTTCAAGGAGATTGACTGGGTTCTTCTAGAACAAAGGAAAATCAAGCCACCCTTCAAACCTAGGATTGTAAGTAACAGTTTGTGTAACATTCACAGAAAACTTGGTTTGGCAATTCTACTTGTTGGCTTTACTGAGAAATGAGATTACCCGGGGCGGTGTTTTGGGGGCTGAAATAGTAACATAAAAACGGCGCTGGGATTTATTTGTCATTGTTTCTGTGAAGGTAAGTGTCAGGAATAAATGTAATGCACAGAAAAATGTTCATGTCCATCCACATAAACCATGAGAAAGTGAAAAGCACATTTTTAATTATATTCTGTGTTCTCAAAGATGCCATAGCCAGAAAAGATGATTTCAGTTGATGTATACTGTCTATACTCTCTGTGTGAGCTCTTTGCAGTTGTGTGTTGCTGATGGCCACTGGATTTTGTAGTAAATTTTGGATTTTGTAGTAAATCACAGACAAGAATTTATGAGGAATAATATTTTAAGTGAAGAAACTTGAAAAAACTGCTTCTTGGGGGAAAGGAACACACATTATGATTAGATAAATTTATATATTAACATTTTCCTGGATAATAACCATTTCTATTTTAAAGTAACAAAAATCTGTTAAGAACAGCCCCACCTCCAGCAAGTACAAAAGCCATGCAAAAATATTTTATTCTGGATTTTCTCTGGATGAAAACACTTACAATTAACCAAATGTCACAGAATGCATGTGGTTACTTCTGTGCTTACACACTGCAAGAGGTTAGCTTTATGAGAAATCCTCTGAGACTGATTTGCATCTTTTCATTTCACACGTTCCTAATTACAATGTTTGATTTGCCTGTGGATATGATCAAGGTTCTCCTTTGTTTCTTTCTTTAGATAGATTACAAAGGTATTAAAAAACACAAAAAGCAAAACAAATTAGCAAAATAAAGACCTTAGGTCTGAACTCTGAATCCTGAATTAAATTCAGAGGCGAAGAAGTCCCTTCTGTTTTTGAAGAATTGCTGTGTGTTACCTGTAATGCCTTTCCTTTGAGTCCAGTGAGATGCCTTTCCCCAATTTCCTTGTGTAGATGGGAAAGGGGAACTGACTGTCCAAAACAGGAGCTTGAGGGAGCTCCTCTGAGTCCTCTCTTGGGGAAATCTCTCTCTCTCTCTCTGTAGCTGTGCAGAAAAAGCCCAAAGGAAAGCCCTTATGAATGCCTTTCTAGGAGTACTAGTAAGGCACAATGTTTGGAGTCCTGGAGTACATGAGGAAGGTTTTCCTAATGTATTGGAGGATGGAAACCTTGCAATTCCCTATGTGCAGGGGGAGCTGGCCTGAGCCAGCCCCACTCCTAGGGGAGTCAATCCCTTTCCCTGCTGCCCAGCTCCTCTCTGCAGGTGTGGCAAGCTTGCAGCTGCTGCCTGAGCTGATGTACAAGTCTCTGTGCTGCTGCAGTATACACCCCAAATTAACTCCTTCAGTACCTTTCTGAAGCCTATTTAGTACTGTGGCTCTCTTCCAGGCAGGTTCCACAGCTCTCAGATAGCTGCACCTGGGCAAAGTCTGTGTTTGGCTGAGTTGCATTTGTGTAGCTCTTTTCTTGTTTTCACAAGAATTTGGCCTTTCATCTCACCTTATTTTTTGTGGCTTTGCTCAATATTCATCAGAATTTTGTTTTTAAGTCATGATGAACTATTGCAGAATTATTTTCACTTTATACTTGCATCTGATTTCCAGTTTTCTTTAATCTAGTCTGTTTATTGGCTGTTTTCCTTTCATGATCAAGATGCATGGTCCCTTTGACAATAGGTATTTTTATGAGGCTTTTATTATTTTTGTAAATTCTCCCACTGTGGCAGTCCTTAAAAGTCAGGAGGCATTTCATCTATCAGGTGATTTTATTATTGCTGATATAAATGCCTTCTCAGTGGGGTTTCTTTCTCTTTCTGGTAATTATTTCATTGTTAGTATATTGTATAGCCCATCCTATTTTGTTACTTCCTGTTGTTTTGGTACTTTTCCTCTTTTCTGCTTTCTTCAATGGTATTTTAATTGAATCACTCAGTTTCAGTAGTGATTGGAGATTATTTCAGAGTAGTCTGAAATTTGTATAATTTTAGGACAGCTCTTTCCTCCTTAATAATTGTTAGTGTGATTTTATACATCCTTATTTACACTACTGGTCATTTTTCTTCAGGCTACCTCTCTAATGCTGGATTTTCATACTAATTCTTTCTATATTATATCTACCAACTTTCTTAATCCTACCAGATTTGCTTCCTGCAGTCTAGTAGCTCTGTATACTTGGATTTTTTTCTGAACTCTTTTTTTTTTTTTTTTAATATATATTGATGAATTCAGATAATATGTACTCTGTGTTAGAGGGATCTCTTATTATTTTCATGTTCTCAGTCTGCTCTCTCTAAGGTATCTTCCCCAGTGACTGGGTCCTATCAGCTTTTACTGATAACTTTGAGCATACCTTATATATTTATGATCCATATTTATTATCCATCAGCTGTTTTGTGCCAAGTATATAAATTTTAGGGTTGTTTGGATTTTATTGTTTTATAGCAATCTTTGAGCAAGGTCGTACTTTAAATTTTTATTTGTCCTCTTAAAACTGAATGATGTATTACTTGGAAAGTTAAAGGTGATATAAATCTAGGCTGGAGAGAAAAATCACACAAATGAAAGATAATTATTAATTATTCATCCTCAGAAAGGGCAAAGAAATTTAGGGCAGTAAATTTCAAGTGCTATAAAGGTAGTTTTGTATATTTGCCAGGATAGACCAGATTGCACTCCCTTTGAAAAACTGTGAGAAGAGGGAAGAAGTGAACACTAATGAAATACGATCTACTTTAAAATTGTCATAGAGAGTTCTTCTCTAAATTCAGGTGTGGGTGTAGCATTGAGATTAATTGGTTCAGATTAACAAACATAACTGTTCCATAGCAGTGGAATAACTATGGAAAAAAACATAACTAATGCCTATGCTTGGAATGCTTTATGGTTTTTAACATCTTTTGGTATTAATTAAGGGCTGTTGATTATTTAAAATTTGTAATGTTAAGAGAGGATTAAAAAAATATTTTAATCTTGTGTTTAGGAGGGCCTAGTTCTGTGAGAAGATCTGTGAAAAGAGAGGCCAGATTATTAGTCAGAAAATAGACATTCTTGCATGTGATATGTGAGTGTAGATATATGTTGGGGTAAAAAGTGTACAATGCATATATAGTTGTCTGTGCATTTAAATTGAATTTTGCATGCACATACAAGAATGCATATATTTACACAGGTAGTCCTCTATTTTCTGACCAACCAGTAAGATGACTAAGGGGGGAATATTTATCATTATATCATAAAAGCTTTCAAAATAAAACAATACGTACAATATGTTCAAATGAGCTCCAGGCAATGTAAAGTGGTGCCACTAAACCAGTAAGGTCATTAGGGAAAATGGTCAAACACTGAGGTCCCATCAGACAGTGGAATAATCTGCCAAGGGAGGTCATGGAGGTGGGATTGTGGAAAAAGCCTTGCTTCTGTTCTGCCTCACTCTTCTCAAAACCCTCGAGTTCCCTGACTAGCACAGCTGCCTTGCTTTTCTCTTACCTGCCATCCTTTCTCTGCCATAATAAATTTTCTGAGCAGCTATATTCCATGGTACTGTCAGGTGTGCTTCTCCATGGTTCAGGTATGTCACTTCAGCTCTGCCAGCCTTAAGTCTGAATTTTTCAACTGAGCTTGGGAAAAAAACCTGCATGGATAGTTATTAGCCAAACTCTTAAAGGTTTTTGTTATTCATTTGTTTGTTTTTTTTAAATCTCATTCACACAGGGGATGGATGTAATTATGTTCCTTATTATAGCAGAAATATACCATTAATGTCTTTCTAGTTTGTACATGATTTGATTATTCTAATGATGCTTTGGAAGCTGAAATTTCTTCCTGTGTCCAGTATTAGAGTGGAAATTACCAAAAGGATTTTGAAAAACTGCCTGTGTTTTTTGGAAAGCTTGCAAGAGTGCCCTGAACAGAGAACTCATACAAATAGCTGAGGTGCTAAAAAGGGACAGAAGTGCCACCCTAGGCTGTCCTAGGTAGAGACAGTGGAAGCAGATTTGGTGGCTCTGAAACCTGCTGGGAAGGGTGACTGCAGTTAATGACTTGGAATAGAGAATACAGAGGGGCTGAAATGCACTGGGGCTCAGTCCTGTGATGCATGTTATCTGCCAACTCTTCCTCTCACAAATCTAGGATCATGAGGCTTTTCAGTGGTAAAATTAATTTTAAATATGTGTGTGTATATGAATTAAATAAATAAATAAATAAATAAATATTGTTCCATGTAGAGCTATTCTAAATGTTCAACTAGTGTAGAAAAAAAGTCATAGCTCTGGAGCATGTACATAAGGAATCAAGCAAACTGTTGAGCAGCTAGACAGAAGATATTGGTTACATCTAAGCTCCAGTGTCTTTGGACATGTTCTTAAAACCTAATTTTTAGAGCTTCACAGCGTGTCTTGAACATTTCTGAATATTATTCTTCTCTGAATGCAGTTGTGAATATGTAATTGCATATGCAGTAAGTACCATTTTAGTGCAGACAGATACCTTTTCTCCAGAGCATCTGTTGTGAGACAGAAAACCCTTTGAAGCATTTTATTCCTCTGTTGAGATTTTTCTTGCATATATTCATCCTGGTATTTTATTTATTTTGGAGTATGAGATTTCCATGATCAGTAGCCATAAGGCCAGGCTGTGGTTTGTAACATAATTTATTGCTCAAGGACCACTAAGACCTTGACAGCTCTTAGTGATTCTCTGCTCCCCATCTTTCTTTGTTTCCATGGCTATATTCCTGGCTTGGTTGAGTTGCTTATTTCCACTTTCAAACTGCATTTGCCATCTTAAAAATTAAAACAATGGTGCATTCAATGGATCAATTCCTTACATAAGTTACTGATGTGGTGGTAAGTGGGGTAGATCCTGCTTGGTGACATGATGGGATGATTAAAATACAAACTATGCATTAGAAACAGTAATTGAAACAAATTTCTGCTTTAATGTGTATTGATGAAATTTGTATTTTTTATAGTTCTGTGCAATAAATTCTTTCTGCCATTTCTCAGAGCACAGCTGGCCAGCTGAAAGTTTTCCAGAGTAAACCTGTGGCCTGCTGACATGTCAGCAAAATCAGCCAGCAAAAAAGCCCAGAAGCAAGTGCACAAGTGGCAAAAAGAGGTGCAGTATCACAGTCCCTCTTGCCAGGGGTGAAGGAAAAGCACTGCCTAAAATTTGTTACTCATTTGGCTGAAGTCAGTGAGCAACAATTTAATAGAATAATAATACAATAGTGGAAAGGATCTTTAAAGGTCATCTAGTCCAACCCCTCTGCAGCGAGCCTAATCAACCATATCAGGTGCTCAGAGCCATGTCCAGACTGTCCTTGAATGTTTCCAGGAATGGGGCATCTCTCACCAATCCGAGCAACCTGTTCAGGGTTTCACTGTCCTCACTATAAGCATTTTCTTTCTTATAACAAGTTAAAATCTACTCTGTTTCAGTTTAAAACCATTACCCTCTGTCCTATGGCAACAGGCCCTACCAAAAAGTTTCTCCTTTACTTTAAGCCCCCTTTGAGTACTCAAAGTCCACAATAAAGGGTCTCCCTGGAGTCTTCTCTTCTCCAGGCTTCATAGCCCCAACTCTCTTTGCCCTTCCTCATAGGAGATGGGCTCCAGCCCTCTGAAGGCTTCCTTTTTGATTTCTGCAGAATTAGACCAACAGAGTCAAATCTCTCTCATATTCTTGGTCCCAGTGGCTCCATGTGCTGCAAGGAGCTGTGAGACAGAGGAAGCACTTAGGCACTGTGCTACAAGGACAGTCTCACCACATGCACACTGCTGTCCTTCCAGACTGAGTTTTCACTGTCAGCCCTTGCAAATGTGCATGCCAACAGACAGACCTGCCTCTTTTATCTACCCTGTTGTCAATGTTAGGGTTGGGAAAATTTGAGACACTAAGATGTCCTCAACATGAAAAAGCTGAAGAGCTCTCCGTGACAGGGTAATACAAAGACTGGCAAAACAGATGTTTGCCATATGTATTTCTTTCTAGCAATTAAGGCAAAATTTCATCACTAATGGCTTTATCAGTGCCTGTGGCAATCCATTCCTAGTGGGGCTTTATGGAGATGAAGTTAACAAAATCATATTACAGTGATTCACTGTCAACATGCAGCTTTCACAGAACAATGCATTATTTTAATTTTCTCAATGCACTCATAATTTTTTGGTTTTCCATTCTAAAAGCTCAATTTCCTCAAGAGCATTAGAGACAAAATAAATGGGATAGCCTATTGCAGTATTGTATCTTGCACTAAGGAGCAACAGCTGCTGCTGGCCTGTTCATCTAATATGACTTCCTTCATTTTGCAGTGTCTTCAGTTTCTATTGGTACAGCACTGAGAATATGTTCTGAATAACTGTGTGCTCCTTCTTCAGTTCTGATTTCTTAGGGTAGAGAGCTGATCTAGCAGCTACAACCAGAGACCCAAGATTTGCAAGATATATAAGTTTCTCCACTAGATTTTCTATAATCTCATATGTGGTCCAGGCTGCATCATCTATACTTTTCTCAGTTCAATTTCCCCTCTGTGGTAATCACAGGCAAAGCTAAGGGCCAGTGAAAAAATACAACTGAGAAATGTCAAAAAACAAGTGCTAAAGAACAGCCTGCTTTTAAATTGACAGAATGCTTAGGACTTCCCTTGGAAGAGTGTTCTTATGCTATACCAGACCTCAGTGTTAGCAGATTTCCTCTCAGCCTCAAATTGTGCCTTTCTCAGCTCCAGTAACTCTAAGATAATGATAATGCACTATCAAAGTCCCTCCCCCCTTGGTTATCACAATCTGAGCCACATTGCCTGTATTGCAGTTTCCTTTGAGAACCTCAACTCCCTTGTTAAGTCTTGACTTAAGGATGCCAGCAATGTGTCCCCTTTCAGTTTTGCACTGCAGCAAAGGTTTGAAATAAGTCATTCCCAAATACTGAATTCTAGTCGTGGCCAATTATCGTGGGTTACAACTGGAGTCACTGAGCACCGTGAATTTTCTTTTCCCCTTCCCCTGAATGAGTGAAAAACTGGCAAAATTGTGGCAATCCTTTGCTCATGACTGAATGAGAAGCTGGATGCCCACAGTGTTTGGAAGCTGGGTAATAAGGAGCAAATACAAATCAGCACCTCAGCTGGGCTGTTTGCACAGGCAGACCTGCCCTGTGGGTAGGGGCTGCACTGAATGGCTCCCGAAAAATGTCTTCAATTAGAGAGATGTGTGTTCAAATTGCTGCAGCACCCATCTGCTTACTGTGAAATATGGCTGGAATCCTTAAAGAGGGACCACGTTTCTGGAGAAAACTTTCCAGTATGTTAGCCTAGTTCTATATTTGCAGATTTATTTTCTTACATGAGTGATAACAGGCAAAGATTATTTTTTTTTTCCTACTTTTTAGTGAGGGATTTTTAACCTAGTGTTGGGAAGTCATGATACTGTTTTGGTGGGGGTTCTTTGGCACACCTCTACTTTTTTGTGACGATAGATTGTATCATCATCCGTGCAGAATTACGACTTTGCCTTTAAGCTGTGGGGAAGAAATCCTGTAAAATGCAGTATCATTCAATAGCACCAGAAGGAACACAGGAAATTACAGGCCAAGTAAATTTCTTTTTGTATAAATGTTCTCTCTTTTCAAGTTTGCTTCAGTGTGAATGTCCCTCTTTAAGGTAAGGCCTTCAATATGGGGAAAATGTCAAGGTAGGTCCACTTTTAGGCCTAATAACCTTGAGGTGTCCCTTCAGTTCCATAATATCTTTCCATTCAGTCATCAGTGCATGGCAATGAGCATTTAGCAGACGGGCACGCAAGGGGCTATACTGTGCATGCCTTTGCATGAAGTGTTACTGCTTAGGCACTGGGGAGTGATCTTGAGACCTCAGACCCTCATGTACCATTATTACACATTGAACATGATGTATTTCCCACTTGCTGCAGACATTTCAGGCATAGGAAAACTGTGGGCTTTCTTCTGAGAGTGATACTGTGTTTATTAATATTGAAACAGGAAAAAAATGTCCAGAAATGGGGTACACTGTCAAAATGATTAACATACATCCTTTAAAAAAAAAAATCTAAAGAAAAATGGATGTGGACTTCTGAGACAGACTTTTTATTACTGACAATCATAATGGTGGACCTCCTACCCTTTTTCTGCATGCTGCCCCTGTCACAAAGTATCGTGAATCAGAATATTGAATTTGGGATGGTTCCTAGAAGTTACACTTTTCTGCTACTGGGTTGGAGTGTTAGCCAGGTGGCTGCTGATTGAGAAACATTGGTTGTTTCCAGGCAATGAAGTTCAAGATCTCAGCTGAGCTTGCTGCAGGCAGCTGTGAACAGCAAACAGTACCATAGTTATTCCTACAGTGTAGCTCAGGCAATCAGTCCAGTGGCTGGGCAGGACAGAGAAGTCTGGAACACTCCTGCCTCTTCCCTCAACAAAGTAAAATACCTTGGTTTTCTAAGCTTCAACTAGCTTGGCACTTTGTGCAACCTCTAAGTTTGCCCAGGATGTAAGTATAGAGCTTTTGAGGAGCCCATGTGCAGCTTAGAGAAATCAGAAATGATCTGGTATTTTAAAGGGATTTCAGTGTTGGGGTTTTTTTGAACATACAAGGTTTTGTTTTCCCAGAATTTCTCATTCTGTTAGAGAGTTAGTCTGATTTTGGGGTTTTTTTTAAATTATCTTCAGTGTCAGTGCCTCCAGCAGCTGTTTTTAGATGTGATTACCATAACACTAGAATTACAGAAGTTTGAAAGCTACTTCCCAACACTGCAAGTTCCCAAATATTTATAAGTTAAACAACTTTTATTATGCTTCTTTTGATTCTGTACTGGGGATCCATCAGTATTTGTTTGGTTTTGCTAAGTCCTGGTTTTATAGCTCTAAAATATTTTCATCCTGGATAATTAAGTTCATATAACCATCTGTTAAGTGTACATTGCTAAGTGGTGCCCTTTGTGATAGACTGATAAGCAACCAGAGTGTACCTGCTTTCTTTTTGGGCTTCCCTAGAAAAACACAAATTCTGTTTCACTTTCTGACTGCTTTAATCTCCAGTGCAATTTTTATGAAGCTATTTAAACCATTAAGTGAAATAATCTTTTTATGTTCTTGTGTACATTCTCAAGAATTCAGAAATATTTTATTTTTATATTAATGTAGCTAATATATAATATTTCTGGGCTGGGCCTGATCCTGATGTCAGTAAAAATCAGTGGAAAAACACCAGGTGATTAAGAAGCAGTAGCATCTGCCTCTGTAGCAGAAGGTGGAATTTATCAAAAAAAAAAAGTCAAGACTTATTGAAAACTGGTCTTTTCTGACTAATCCCATCCCAGCTGGAGTCCAGTAAACATTGAGTATAAAAAGAGCTTTGGCTTTGGGTTTATTTCTCATGCAGAACTTTCTGTACTAGCACTACACTATGCTAATGCAAGCGTTAGGTATTACCAGGGTGTTCACCCAAAATGGGCAGCAAAAATGTGTCAGTGTGGGTTCCCAGCTCAGCAAACTGGTGCAAAACTTCATTCCTCTGACATGTGCACTGCTAGGCAGAGGGAGGACTGAAGCAGCTGATGTGTAGCTGCTTATCTGCAGCAGCAGGACAGGAAAGGCACCTTTACATGGTGAGGAGTCCCAGCACTCCGTTTGCTGCTGCTTTCCTCTTGTTAGGCTGCTGTGCTGGCACAGGGGATTTTGTTACTGTGGAGGCACAGACCTTGTACTGGTCCTCTCAGCAGCATGCTCCAGGGGTCACCTGCTGAAATCCTGCAGGATGAGAGGAACACTCAGTATAAACACTTGCAAAACACCTTAAGCACAGATCTCGTTCCTTGCATGCCATATTCACTTTTGTGAAGGACCTTTTGTGAAGCAGCTCTCTTGGCTGAATTCTGGAGTATGGAAAAGAAGGATTTGAAGACCATGACTGCCCAAGACTGTGATTATATTTGACCAGAACAAGAAGAAAGGGAGATTGAGTTTTTTGCTGTCATGTCTGCATTAACAGCTCAAATTCCCAGCAAGATGGGATTCCCACTGTGCAAAAAGCCACAAAAGTGAGAGACAGTCAGGAGATTCTAGACAGCAATAGAGGCATCACAGCCCACCAATAGGAGACCAAAAATAGGAAGAAAACTAGATGAATGGTGAAGAGAAAATTACTCAAGCTCAAAGCAAATCAGAAGCAAAACCAAGAATTAAAGTCATGTCACTACAATCTCTGCTATGTCATGCCGTGGTCTTTGAATAAAACTGTGTTCTAAAAAAGGCAGTTTAGGGTCTGGAAGAAAGGTGGAAGATGTATTGAGAGGCATAAGTAACAGGCATTCATGCATAGTCCTACAGTGTCTTTTATTTGGCCTATGATCTGTATGTGCATTAGTTAAAAAGAAAGAAAGGTAGCATCCTCAGCTGCTTTCTAAAGTCATATACATCTTTACTTTGCTCTGTTTTTGTAAAGACTTCAAAATAATCATTAAACTTAAAATTTAATCTCTAACAATTTGAAATAACCATCATTGTGTAGCTTTCTCCATCTGTCTTAGGTAAAACCTGCTATACCATTTTGCTGTATGAAAGCCTGTCATATGCATCATCCATGTCAAACTAATTAGCTAGAGTATCAAAGAGCATTAATTTCAAAAAATGTAGGTATTGTTGCCAAAAGCTGTGTAGCATTCCTACTCTATGGCCTGTAATGCAAACTATTTTAGTATGTAATTGAGTCTTGGAATTTTGCTTCCATGATACATGGTGTCACACCTTTCAAGCAGTGATTTTTTTTTGCATCCAGCCTCACAATGCACATGTCAATGGTCCTTGGTAGGGGAGGGCTCAGAGTCACAAGATGCTATTACATAATTTCATGTCATCATCAGGAAGACTTCCATAATGTGGTTAGGTGACTGTAAGCAAAATAAAATGTTGAAAAGTCAGACAGTATTTATTCAGATACACAGAGTGTCTTAAAATATCTCATTACATCACTCATGGATTTACTGACATCACAATCTCCTTAATTTATTCCTTGTCTTTGTCACTGCTTAAAGAATGCAAAGTTAATAAATCTATTGTTCTTTCACAGCATATATCTAGTCAAGTGCCCCAGTGCACAGTTAATCTATATTTGGATAACTTTTTCGGTGATTTTGCAGATGTCTCCTGGAAGCCACTGAAATTCCAGGGATACGTGCCCCAGACTTACCAACCTGCCTCACTTTTTCCTCTGCTTGGCCAGTCAGCTCCACTGTCTAGACAGTCCTTTGTGCCAAATGCTAGGGATCAGCAAGGGCTTCTACAGGTGTGTTTGAGGACTCACCAGCAGGTGGTTCAGCACATTGTCACAGATGCACCAGCCCTGATTCCTGTCTCTCTGCTATGACAGTGGTAGAAATGCAGTTCAGGAGAACTACATCTCTACAACTGAAAATGGGCTAATCTTGGATGTGTTCCAGGATGTAAAAGGGAAGGTGACATGGCTGATCATGACCTTAGAGCAGCTGAGGATACCAATGGAAGCTTGCCAGTATAATGTGGATTAGAGAGACACACACAGATAAAATCTGCACTGCGGAGTAGATCACATAAGGTTTGCAATATAAATCACATTGTGCAGGTGAAAGGTATTTTCATATGATAGTTCCATTACTTTCTCTTTTTCTCTTTCCTCCCCAAGAAGAAATATGAAATTGTTTCTCAGGAGGCTAAATCTCTCAAAGAAACCTACCTTAAGGGGAAGATGTAGTGTAGGAATTCAGAAGTTGGCACTCTTCCCCTGCAATTTTTTCACTTCAAAAAATGCATGTATTCTACCATAGCATAGCTAATGAGCAATAGCTCTGTGTCCCAACTGAGTCCTCATGGAAGCAAGCCCTGGGAAGATGAACACCCTGGATTTTTAACAAAGGACTAACCACAGATGGAAAGCTGGTGCTGAGCTCCCCGAAAGCTCCTGTGAAATCTATCTCCATCCAAGTTCTGCACAGAAATAACTGTTGTGGTGTAGCATTCGGGCTGTGAACAAAGGTTTGCTATATATATAGCATTCTGCTGTATGTAACTTTAGGGTTGTACACTCAAGGTGATGGGTATACTCAAGTAGGGCCATAGAGGACAAGAGATGCACAGGCACTGCTGGGAGAGGTTCATTGCTCAGACCATGAACACAGGGTGGTTGTCAGGGAACCACCAGGGAGCTTTGATTTTGTTTGCCTTGCTGTTTGTTTGGTGGTGGTGGGTTTGGGAGGCTCTGGTTTTGAGGAAGTCTGTGTAAAAGTGACATACAAAGGCTGACATTCTGGCCATGGAGTCATTAAATGTTTTTGCCCCTAATTGTTAAGGTTATTCCTCCTTCCTAGTTGACCCATTTCACATTCCTAAGAAAGGGAATACCATTTCAATATAAATGTGGTTTTAGTTTAGTGTATCACAAATAATCCCTTTTAAAATCCATCACTTTGTGAATTTGCTTGGTGTTTATTAAATATCTGTGAACTTCCATAGCAGATTAAAGTATGAACTGCATAGGCTGACATGCTTTTCAAATACTGTTTCACTATCTATTAACATCTTTATTCAGTGGGGGGCTTTCCCACTACTTTCACTCAATGTGGTGTCCTTTACCTCTAATGAAAGCACAGACCAGGAGAATGAAATCTCACTCTCTGCTTGGAAGTAATGAATGTTGTTATACTTAAAAAAGCTGCTTGGATTCAAAAGCCTTCTTATCATCATAAGCTTCAGTTGAATCTATTACAGCTCATGGCAAATGTGTTGTCACTGTTCCATGTGTGAATAGAGCAATTAACATGCTGAGAAAAATTTAATGACCTATGAAGTTACTTTGATAACATGTATTTCTTATCTTCTGAAATCAGACAAGCTAGGAAATACTTCTTATACTGATACAGATTCTCAGGACATGCAAATACTGTGAAGAGGCATCCTGAGGATAAATTGAAAGACAGGCCTGAAGCGTTGTGCTTCTTAGCCCATTTCCTTTAAAATATTCATACTGCATTTATTTGTAAATAGCATGAGTTATGTGCAAAAGTGAGTGCTCATTATAGTTCATCTCAAATATTTACAAACTGCTACACCTTTACAAAAGGAGATCCAATCAGTGGTGCAAAGTGATCTCTGCCTGTGCTGTGGTTTTTGTTATCACAATGAGGAGAGGTGAATGAGGTGACATGTGAGGTTAGCCACATAACCTTGTGCCTCAAACCAGCTGGTTTGATGGCTGAGTTTCCCTTTGTCTTGATAAATATAATCTGAAAATCTTATCAGCAACGAGGTAAATACAAAATGTTTGAGCTTTTATCACCCTGACGGAAGAATTTCTTCTTGATGATACTGTGTCAAACATGGGAATCACTCATTACTTACTGAAGCAAAAATCTGGATAAAATTAAGTGATAGCAATACCTATGAGAAAGTGTGACTCTTGCTGCATGTCCCATTCCTGCTGCCCTGTGCCCCTGGAGCTGCACATCAAAAGCTGCAGCAGCCTTCTATACAAATTATTTTTTTATATTTATATTTCTATATATGATATTGCTTCTATTTAAACAGCATATTGTGAATTTGTAGGACAATCAGACCAAAACACAAACCCCAGTCTTTTGTGGCAGTGTTGTTTCCTAGCCACCACCTCCATCTGTTTCTTACCTTCTCTGAGTAGCCTTTGAAGCTGCTGGACAATGCCAGCACAGTTATGGGAGCTGTTCAACTTTTTTTACTTGAAAGAGTTTCAGTGATTTTTTGCATAAGTAACAGACTAAAGAGAGAGACTTCTTAATGTCTCCAAACTTGAGAATTAATTTAATCTTTACTAGGCAGAAGAGAGTCCACTGAGCTCTTGGCCTCATGACACATCTGATGAGTGGTCCAAGCTTTGCTGAGTTCCCTGGTTTAGAACACCCTCTGTCAGGTGCCTTCTTGCAAGGATTTCTGTGGCTTTTCAATACCAAAGGCTGCCATCATTCACATTTGGTTCTTGTAATTAATGGAAGGACTGGCAAGTTTTCACTTTCTGAATGTATTTTTAGTGGTAAGAACATCAACTTAAATTTTTTTTTCACTTTGAAATTCATGTAAAGTCATTTAATAATCACTGACAGACAAGGTTCATAACCCTCAACACTGGAGAGATTAATAAGGAGATTTTAGTGGGATTTTCATAAGCTTTGTACCTGAGTTTGTAACTGCAGGTAGAAATTGAATGTTGTATTGAAATGGCAGTGAAAAAAAAAACCAAATTCAGAAAACCACTGTTTAATGTGTGCTTATTACCAACATCTTTTAATAAATATGTGAAGAAACCTAAGAATAAAAAAAGCATTTTGATTCCAATAACCTGATAGCTCTTTTTCCAAAGTTGTACAGGCCAACTACCAAAACTGAATAAATGGTAGATAGCCTTTTGTAGTTTCTGATATCTTTATCTCTTTGAATGGAATAAGACATGATTTTGACTTAAAAATTGTCATTCTTGATGGGTAGTAGCCAAATGGGTTTATTATTTCAAGAGTTAATCAGATCATGTCTCCTAAGTTTCACAGTCACTGCTCAGACAGGAGACCTCTGAAGCATTTGCACTGCTGGGAAAAGCAAAAGATGAGTGGCCAGCACATGTCCTGCACAAGAGGCAGCCACTACTCCTTCTCAGGACCAGAGGTTTTCTGCTGTTGGAGCAGCCATCTTTCTGATGAGACTTAGAACTGGAATTTTGTCTTTTTTGGTCATTGCCAGTGCAGTGTGAGTTTGGCACCTACTGTTGGGAGCTTTTGGGTAGCTGCTGTGCCCCTGCTCTCATGTAGCTAAAGACAAGATGCTTGGGTAGTCTAGAGAGAAAAAAAGGAGCATCTGAAACCTGATAGAATTTCTGTGTGTTCAGCAGGACAGCTGTAGCTCTGGGTGTTCTTCTTTCCTAGTACTGTACTTTCCTCAGTCATCTGAAATGGAAGAGTCTGACCTGGAAAAAGGTCTGAAAAGTTTAAAATAATGTGTCCCAGAGTCTTAGGAGCTGCAGGCTAAATAAACAGAATCCCACCCGTATAATTACTGCATTTTAAATTAATGCAGTTAGCAGCCAATCTCAACATTTTTCCTTTTATCTTCATGATTTTTTAATGTTCAAAGTCAGATAATAGCTGCACTCTGTTTCTTTCATATATTCTCCTTACTTTGCAGATCTTCCTTCTTTTCTCAGCTTCTCTTCTAGAAGACAGGCACAGCCCTTCATGCCTGCATCCTGAGCCCTCATGATGCAGCTGTGGGATGGTTCTTGCTCTTGGCCTACAGAGTATTCACAGTGCAACTCCATTAGAATAGCAAGAGTGGCAGAAATGTGGCCAGACCTGTTTTGTCTTAGCAAATGGAGCCTTGCAAAATAGTCATAGCTTCAGGAAGAAAGTGCCTAAGTGGCCAAGGAGGGCTTCTTAAATAAATCTTTCTGTTGAAATGAAGCACTTGTTATGATTGCTACCTTGGCTTAATCCAGTCACTTTTGTCCCCTGTGATTTGTTTAATCTCACTTCATCAGTTGGTTAGCTAGAGACCTGTTAGCACGTCCTTGCAATCCTAGATTGCTCCTTGCTTGTCCTGTTAATAAATTGGGAGATTTACATCTGTGCTGCCAAAACTACATGGAATTGTTTATAAATCAGAGAAAGTAAAGCCTTCTCTTTCCTCCTTTGGTTTGAAGTCATATTTTAAGACACAGCAGGCTTTTAAATCTAAGCAAATACCTTTGGTTGTTGTTTCAGAAGTGTTTGGGATTCCCTACTGGCTGCACAGTTAGTTTTAATAAGTAGAATTTACATACACCAATGTTGGGAGCCTTTTTAGGACATACCCTTCTGTGCTCTGTTTTGCCCAACACCTTCCCAAGTCTTAGTGATTTCTGGAATAAGTATCTATGGGGAATTAATTGCCCCTGGTAGGCTTTGAGGAATTTGTCATTTTACCCTTTTAACTTAAGCAAGGAAATAATACTTTTCACAAATATGTTCAATATGAAAACCTGAAAATAATATATATTCTATTTGTTTTCAGCTACTTGAGAGTTTATTTGCCCTTGATAAATAATACAAGTGTGAGGGTAGTCACATTTCTTTTACATATAACTACAGTTCTGAATTTGAATTCTACTTTTTGCAAATACTCACCTTCTTCTGCTTTAGTGAATGTTCCTGTGGCAAATTAATTGTGTGAGAGTGTGAAAATACCATGGTAGGACATGGAGAACAAGAAAAATGTAGCTGCATCTGCAATGTAATGCTTTTAAGAATTAAGATGGAATTTTATTCTTATTTTGCAGGTTTTGCCCAAATTACTTGGGAAAAAACCTCATAAAGTCCAAAGCCATGTCCCTCATGCCTCTTAAGCAATTCAGAGTTACATAAGTCACATACATTTCATGTCTGGTCTTTATGCATAAAGTAAATATTTAAAATGAAAAAAAAAATATATATATATGTTTGTTAAGTCCATATCATCTTCCTTTTAATGGAATTCTGTACATAGAGGTTGTGGATTTTTGTTTTTCTGCACTTAGAAAGTACTTGGTTTACAAGTGACAGTCTCTTGCATTTACACTGACCTTTCTTTCCCTTTATAGATAAAGTTCTTACAAACAGTGTAGGGGAAGGTAGCTGGGAGAAAAAAAAAACTGTTTAGTGTTTCAGTAGAGCTGATGAATAAAATACATTTATATATACATATATATGTTATAGAAAAGTTTACCTCCATTGAAAAGTGGTAATCTAAAATACCCCATTTTGAATATATTTATATATTTATGATGTATGCCTTTTTCATTTTATCACTTTACTTTGCAAGTCAAATAGCTGTTCTATTTCCAGTATCCTTTAATCTCAGACATGGGCAGGAGGAGCACAAAGCTCATTTTCAATGTGTCAGTGTGCCTCCACTAAGGATCACCCAGGTAATCACTAGTTTCTGTGACACAAAGAGAAAAGAGACAGCATAAAGAAAATGTTTGCTCCAATTCCCTGAACCTGTACATGCCTGAAATGTGCTGCCAACATGGAAAATGTGCAGGTTCAGAGGAATGACCATGGAGAACATTTTCTGCTGTAGCCTACTAGAGTGTTTTTCTCAAGTAAGTGGTCACAGATAGTCACTGTTGTGAGTGTCATGAGGACAGCAAATCAGCCTCCCCAGCTCTGTCTCTCTTAATACCTCTTGTCCCTGAACATGCACAGCTGCACTTTGTTGGCCCAACTTTGCTGAAGGAGTGAGGTTCTTTAGAGTTGCACGGGAAAATCCTGATGCCATTGGAATAAAGAAGAGTTCTGAGGTGGATTTCTCTGGAGACAGGATCTAGCATTTTGCATGGTGCTCTCAATTACACGTGGCTGCATTAGGAAATCTGAGTTGCCAAGGTTGAGCTCAAGGGTTTTGGATTGAGAGCTGTTGGAAGCTTTAACTCAGATTTTTAAACGTGAATGTAGCCTATATCACTGGTAGTGATATAAAGAAATGGTTAACTTAGACTTGAAACACTGGGCTGTGTTTGGGGGAAATCAGTTAAATCAGTTCACTCTGTGACTCTGAAATGAGATATGATTATGTTCAAATCCAAGAGGAAACAGCCATACCACCTTCTATGCCAAAGCCTTTTTAAAACTAGTCCTAATCTCAGCTTCCTGCTTTATCATCATACTGCTACTCCTTTGCCTGTCAGAGACCGTGAGTCTCTGGGACCTCATTTATAGTTCTGCTTCTGTGGCCTCTCCTAAACTCATTTATACTTCTTGCTCCTGTAGCTTCTCTCATATGTCTGTTATTATTTGTGTGGAGTAGCTCTTCTTTTATTTCAATCATTCCAGAAAATTCAGCCTTTCAGGGTGGGTTGGAGATGAGCACCTTTTCATTTATTGTGCTGTTTTACCATTCACCTTATTTATATTTTTCCTTCTCAGAAAACCAAAAGGGATGTAAATAACTTTGATCAAGACTTTACACGAGAAGAACCAGTATTAACACTAGTGGATGAGACAATTATAAAACAAATCAATCAAGAAGAATTTAAAGGGTTCTCTTATTTTGGAGAAGAGCTACTGCCATAGACAACGTTAGGCTGATGGATGAATGATGCTACAAGAAGTGATTCTGAAGATGTCATCAGATTACTGAGACTCAGTAGATCAAGAACTACTTCTTTTACCCTGAGCCCATATCCCAAGTTAAAATATATATTTATTGTTTTTTTTTCCTTTAATCTTTTGACCTGAAAGCACTCTTAATTTCTGTCTCACAAAGCAATGCAAAATAATTTTGTATCAGAAATTGTGGATGTAACACACTGCCATATATTTGCAACTTTTCTTTTATTCCTAAAAATAGGAATTCCCAGAGGATAAAATTGTATCTTTTCCATAGGAAATGAAGCTGTGCTATTGAAAGCAATTTAGCAGACCCCATTCTGTAATCATCATACATAATTAAGCTAAGAAGGTGAGAACTGCTTCTTCTGCAGTGGTGGCTATGGTGAGATTTGTACTCAGATGCCCTTTGGAAAGCAAAGTTTGCCTTCATGGAGGTGTAATCCTCAATCATTAATTTTTTGTGGAAAGGTACAAACTATAAAGTTGTCCAGAAAAAAAAGCACATCACTTAAGGCTTTCAGTGAACTTCCTCATACAATATACAGGAAGCTCTTAGGAAAAAAGAGTCAAGAAGAAAACTGAAATTTTATTTAAAGCAAGAAACAGATGCTACATGGATAGATATTCAAGGGCTAAAGGATGAAAAGCCTACAGTACTTTAACTCAGCTATATAAAGCCATTTTCCTGGTTTTCAGACAATTTGATGTACTATCCATGTTACCAAATTTAATATCCTTTTAAATGAACCATTAATGTGACGGCAAGCTTGCAAATGTTTACAGTTAATTTTACATTAAAAATTAATTATAAACATTATAAATTTGCCTTTTCCATAGTAGCTAAGTTGGTAAATAATTTCTTATTTATATTTATTTTCTCAGCAGTGTGTTACTTTTGCACACTTTTACAAAACCATAATACTACTGTGTTTGTTGGGTTTTATGTTTAAAATCTGAAATCTGCTTTTAGAAGACACAAAATAAGGCTACACATGCATTATGCGGAGATGTGTTAAAAAACTGAAGATCAAACATTCACAAACTGACATTATTGAAAGCTGTAAATTGATTTTTTTTTTTTTTTTTTGTGTATGAATTGAAATGGTAACTCATGTGGACAATATTACTAATGTGAAGTTACCTCCTGTAGATATGCAAACAGTGTTATGTACTTATATTTCCAGGAGTACCCTGTGATTTGGTTTTGGTTTTAATCTTGGTTTTTTTTCTTTTTTTTTTTTTTCTTGTGTACATGTATCGCTGAGGTAATTTTATTATATATTTTACTGGACTGAGTGAGCGGTCATTGGAATCCATTTTAATTGTTGCACATGGATTTCCAGCTGCACAAAAATATATATACTTGTGATTGGCAAAGTGGCACTAAAGAAGCTTTTTTGCCTTTTGTACAGGTGAGATTTTGTATATAGTGTTTGCTGCAAGGCCTGTGGAATTCATTGAATATAGAGGTATCAACTGCTGCATGTTCAGGCATACTATTAAAATGTTAGTCTATGAAAGAATAATTATAATAATGTCCATGTGCAATACTCTTGTATGTGTATTGGTTCAAGTTACTGTCAGAAAGATGAGGTTTTTGTTATAAAAGACATAGACATATATTAAGCTATACTAAATCTCTTGTATAGTTCTCTTCAACTCTATTATGACATGATAGAGCTCGGAAAGAGAAAGGAATGTTACAAATCGTGGTGGACAAAGTGTGAATCATTGGCTTTAAGAGATAATCTCGGTCTCAAGCAGATGAGTTAGTTTGTGTCAGTTTTGCGTCTGGCTGCTCATGGCCTGTTACTGATGACACCATTCAGTTCCATTTTGTTTTGTTTTTAAAACTCAGGTGTAATTATTATATATATATTCTTATGATTATTTCAAAATATTAAATATTATGATATATCAATTAATGTGTTGTCTGGCCTACAAGTGTAATAAGGATCAAGCCTTTAGTTTAATTTAATTTATCTTCAGTAATCTTTTGTACTGGGAAAAGACTAGCTTCTGGAGCTGAGTACCAGCACAGAAACATCTTAATGATTGCATCATCTCAATGTTTAAATCTCTTTCTCTCTTAGAAATAGATTGTAGAGCTGCCCATCAATTTGTGTCTCGCCACTGGCTCTGTTTATTTCCCATCACGGTTAGCTTTTGACATCCAGGCAAGAACTGATCACAATGCTAAGGCGTTCTTTTCCACGGGTGGGTGAGTGGACTGCTAGGAAGGCAAGCTATGGGATCGTGCACTACTGTTGGTCCAACAAGGGGCCTTCACACAGAGCTCTGAGCATTGATTTTGAAGGAATAAAAGCATCCCATGGAGCTGTTGTGCCCAAGCTGTGTAGTCTGTGCTCCCCTTTCTCACGTGGAGACGATTGGCAAACGTCCGGAGGTTTGGGCAGGATGCTAAGAGAAAAGGGAAGGAGATAGAAACTATTGCATGGGCAGATATCTCTTCCACATAAATAGCTAGATTCTCTGCCTTGGGTTTACATCAGAAGGTCTGTCTGTTACCTTGAACATTTTTTAAAGATAACTCTTCGGGAAGGACATTCTGTTACATTTCTGCCTGTTCTGTAGAATCTTTTCTGTTCCTTCTTTGTAAAATGAGTGCAAAATGCCAAAATTATTATTCATAATAATAATTATAAAGAATACATTGTTTCTTGGTTTTCCTCCCAAACTTTAAAAATGGAAATAAGTTTTTCTCCAGAGGGTGAAAAATAATTCTCTCCAAATAGGCCTAAAAATTACCTCTTTTTAAATTATGTGCAGAATAGTTCTGGCTAAATATAAAATGTATTCAGTTGGGGGGGGGGTAGGGTTTTTTTTTTATTGTGAGGATTTATTTGTACAGAATTTTTTTCTTATGGATGTAATTTGAATCTCTTGCCACTCATTAGTGTTATTTCATCGTAAACATTATTCCTGTGCCAAATGTACTGTATTCAAAAGGATGTGAATGTGTATTGTTTTGGAACCTAATAAATACAATGATGTTAAATCTTACTTTTTCCCCAAAGTTTTCCTGACTATTTCCTAATGAGGAAGAAAGAAAGATGAAGGTTGAGTATTTTTCCTGCTATGTGTTGTACCAAATTTCATGAGCTTTTTTTCTAGGAGTGAACATTTTGCAAAGGAAGGATTTGCAACAAGAACCTCACCTGTGAAGCACTAAACACTCCAAGAAAAACACAGGTAACAGGGTGTGATCACTATTTTTCTTTGGTAATACAGCATTTACCTCAAAGACACCATGCAAGTGAGTTACACATTTTTTCTGCTTACTGGCTACATCATGTTCAGTGAGTTCTGACCCCAGCATTCTGCCTAGCTGCATTGCTAAAACTCATTTCAGTAGGGCACTTGGAGTACAAACACATTGCACTGCTTTAGTCTCACATTGGATTGAATAGAGGGATTAATAGTATGCATAAATTTAGTTAAGGGTCATAGAGCTTAATAAATTATTTAATTACCTTAATACGTCAATATGACATTGAATTATTTTATTATTTCATCATATTTCAGTTTGCACCTTAAATATTTTCCAGTTCCATGGTCTGTAAGTTTTAACTTCAGTAGATCAGCTATCAGCACACTCTGGCAATAAATCCAGTGACAATCCCCAGTTAGTATACCTAAGTAGTAGGTATACTAACTAGTTTTAAAAAAATATATATATTTTTGTTGTGTTTTCTGTTCAAATTGCAGCTTTTGCATAAACCACTTTTTTTTTCTTTATGCTGAGTCTTCCCAAAGTCACTGCATGTGTTTGGTGCCTCTGAGCATATTCCAGTTCCTGTGTGTTGACAGCATGAGCACAATCATTGCCACACAGATTTTACCAGTTAAACAAGCATGTAACTTGGATTTTCTGGCTGTGTCTTGCAGCCTTACAAGCAAATGAAGGCTTAACTTCATCTCACTGGTCTCCAAACAGATCAATTCATGTCATGTTTTCTTGTAATGCTGTAAAACTGATGTCTGTTAGGAATAGTTTTTATCCTTGCTGATGGGCTGCAGAATTTGGGAGCACAACAGTTTTTTGAGCTGCAGTTTCACTGGCTGTCCATGTTATAAATGTGGTACTAAGTGTTCAGGAAGAGAGTCTCAGCAGGAAGTATCTGTCTGCTTCTGTGGCCTTCCAGAGACAGGAGCTGTCAGATCACTTTATAATCAAAAAGATTTTTAGCTTCCTGGTAGTCAAGTAAATTACATTATTAAATCAATATGAAACTTTCTTTTGATTAATTTTGATAATCAGTTTTGAACAACTGATTTCAACTTCTGGCATGCAAAACATCTGTGGGAAAGATCTAGAGAGCTCAACTAACAATTAAGTTGAAAATTACCTCTATTTGTTTATTCTGACCCAATCATAAGTCCATTTCAAGCTGCCTGGGTCTTTATTTGAAGGAGGATAAATAATTTTTTGCTATTCACCTTTATTCATGCCATTCAGAATTTTATTGGTCACTGACACACCCTCCTTCAGCCATTTCTCTTTCAGACTGAAAAGTCTTGCCCTGTCTGTCAAAAAGCTTCATAAAGACACATCCCATATTTTCTGTCATCTGTACCACCTTTCACTGAATCTTTTCTACTTCTACTGTATCCCTTTTGAAGAAGGGGAGTAGAATTACATGTAATTTTCAGTTTGGATGCAGTGTGGATTATTACAATGACTGTTTTGTTTTCTGTTACATCTTTACATTTTCCTTTCTTAATCCAAATTTGTTCTCAATTATTTCACAGGCTGTCCCAGATTAGAGTCAGTTGTAAATTTGATATGCATGCTTTCTGTCTGATCATCCAGTCATAATCAAAACAGGTTCTGTCCAGGACACAATGAAAATATGTCAAATAGGAATTTAGCAAGTTGCAAAATGCTCCTTGGTGCAGGCTTCCCTTTTAGCAGTAAGCCTTTGATGATCACCTTCTCAGTAGTGCTTTCCTGCTGTTCTCATGCTCCCTATATATAGCTATGTTTAGACTGTCTTTCCCTAGCTTGCTTATGTAACAAATATTTTTTCCAAAATCAAGATACAGGACATTCTCTACTCCCCTTCTATCAATACAAGCTCCTACTGTGCTCTGGAGTACACAGTATCCCTTCTTTTGACCCGTTAGCTACAGTGAAGGGGAGGAAGATAAAGTTTTTCTTAGCACATTGGGAAAGTGCATATATGTGGCAAAATAGTTTCCACTCTTTCCTTTTACCTCATCATTGCTGTAGAATCAGGAGATAAGAGCAACAGCTTAGGTTGAAACTCAAATTGCCACTATAAATATTGTGAAATGATTATGCAAGACTATCCAAAATTTGGAAAAACATTAAAGAACTTCAGCGTTTGTACGCAGATGTTTAATCCTTGGAAAAAAATCAATGAGGAAAAAAGTCATTGACCTGGAGTCTATTGCTGATCTGGGCACTGGATTGAGAACTGAATTAGGCATTGCATACACTTGTCATCACTATTCAACACTACCAGTCTGATCTGGTGTCTTGTGTACTGAAGGAAGCAGCTTGAAGATAAGACTTGTAGTCACATCTAGAGTCAGGGCTGGGCTGAAGCTGGTCTGTGCAGATGGACACTCTCATTCCTCCAGACCTCTTAAGACAACATGTTACCCAGAGCTGCCATGCATCTAGGGTCAGTGCCACAGAGAGGAAAGGAAGGAACAGAAGTCCTGCTTTGGGACTGCCCAAGCTGCTAGGTTAATTGGGTCATCTTATCTAGCTGTACTCTTGAAAGCCTCTTAGGAGCATGCCAGGTACTCCTCCAGTGGCAGTATATGCACCTCTGCTCATACATCAGATGGAACATTCACATGGAGAAATGGGCCTAAATGTCAGAAGTGCATTTTCCTATAGCACAAAAAATGAGTACTGATGCCTAAGCAGCCCCCTGGGTTTCATTGACATAAGTGGTTTGGAGCTTGAGACTTCAAAATTGTGCAGAGGGGGAGATACTATTATGGCCATTTTGCTAATCAGAAAATTGAAATTAGGTGCCATCATGGTGATTTGCTTCTTATTATGCTAGTACAAAGCCAGCAGAAGTGCTAGGAAAAAAAGTATGGATAAAATATCATACTTTAGTGTATGATTGTCCTGGTGTTTCTAAGCACAGGGTGTTCTCAAAGCTGTGCTTTGCTAAATACCTGCTGGTGGTCTCCTGTGAAGGGGCATCACGGCTGCTTGGAGTGCCCTTCATTCCTCTTTGCAGTCAGCACTGGTGTCCTCTCAGGTACAGCAGCTGATGGAGGGCTTTGAGGTAACAGAGACCAGGTTCAGATTGAATATTGGGAAGAAATTCCTTACTCTGAGGGCAGTGAGGCACTGGAAAAGCTTGCCCCATCCCTGGAAGTGTTCAAGGCCAGGTTGGATGGGGCCCTGAGCAACCTGGTCTAGTGGAAGGAGTCCCCTGCCCATGGCAGGAGATTTGGAATTAAATGATCTTTGAGGTACCTTCCAACCTAGGCCATTCTATTATTCTGTGCATAAGGGAGATGGAGGGGATTTTATTTTACAATAGGATAAGCTTTTTATGGAAATGGTCACACCTAGGCAAAGTTTGAGAACCTCTGTGTTCTAGGAAAGCTATTTACTGAGTCTTGGTACATCAAAAAAACATTTTCTGTTGATTTTTGGTTAATGAGCAGTGAGAAATAGGCAAAGATTTCAGGCCCATGGAGGCACATTTTTCTAAATAATGATATGGTTGATTATGGTGAGGAGATTGAGGGTCAAAGGGATTATGTAAATCTCACTTAGGTAAATGTTTATGTTAGGGCGGGGATCACTGTCTTGTTCAGAAGGAAATTTAAGACCTTTAATCTTTGCTTGCTGGGATAATGTGGAGACATTTTTCTTTGATTAAATTATATGCTAACCCCTTGCATGCTACTGCATTGCAGCTGCACCCTCATTATCCTTCTTAAAAGAGTAGGAACTCAACTTCCTAGATCTTGAATTCTGCTGGATTGAGGCCTGTTCATGGTTTATGGTGCTGCTCTGCCAAAGTACAGGATTGTACAAAATCCCTCAAACACCTTCTAGCTGCTGACCTGCACCCCTGGGAATCCCAAAATCCATCCTCCTTGGGTTGTCTCACTGGTGAACCAGTGTTCTGGTGTTCTAGAGCAGGGTTTATACCACACTTCTTCAATATCAAATGTACAGAGGCAACATTTTAAGCGGCTGTCATCATGAAACTCCATGTTTGGGCACTCTGAAATGCAGCCTGTGATGTGTGCTCCCATTGAAAGCATCTCTGCTCATAGAGACAGCCTGCTAAACTCATCAGTGGGCTCAGTCTACCAAATATGGGCCAAGAAGGGCAAGAAGTGCTGATCCAAAGTCCACGTCAGAGTGAGTTCCTCTTGTTGGCTGCCTTGTCATCTTGCACAATAGATGCAGGATTGCTGTGGCCATGCATCCCACTGCACATCACCAGTGCTGCTTCAGTCAGGTGGCAGCTGCACAGGTACTGGCTTCGGTGGGAGAAGAAATGAAAAACTCTGCAGAACACCAATATGCTGTCAAGGTAAAGGGCTACGAAAGCAGCATTAAACCATCAGTCTTTAACACCACCAGACAGAGTCTCCTTTCTCCAGAAGGAGTCCACTTCCATGGAACATCCTCTCAATACACCCCAGTGCACTATCAGCCATTAGCCTTCTGAGAGGCACCAAGTGGTGAACTGCCAAGAGGCTCAGCTCAGTGACATTTTCCTTTTTCTAATTTGCTTGCTCAGTGATAAAAGCAGCACACTGCAGGAGCATTTTGCACTGGGTAGTATTGCTGCCATTGTGTATTTTGTTGATACACTGAAGAGATGATCTCCAGCTGCAAGACTTCAAATGTGAGAGCTTTACTGAAGCTCTGGTTAATTTTCCTGCCTGTATTGGAAGAAGAGTCTGGGTGATGAAGAGGAGTGGAGAGTATTAATTTTCATTTACTAAGCTGTCTAGAAATAATTTGAACCACCCACACAAGTAGATTTCAGAGCCAGGGAGGTTATCAACACCAATAAAAATGCAGTTGTCATGTAGTTTAGACACTATGCATGGGCAAAAACCTTCTGGTATATTACTCATGCAAACTGAAAGTATTTCCATAACCTCTGACCCTGCTTGTAAACAGCAGATTCCAGGAATTCTGCTGGAAACCATACATTACTAAGGCAAAATTGTACTTAGCAATAAACACGCTTCCCTCGGTGAAAGAATCTGGAAGTGGAAGAATGCAAGACCTTGAGATGCACTGCTGATTGTGAGGAAACCGCCGAGGCCATCTCCTGCCCAGCAGCTGGGAAAACACCCACCTTTGTGGAGCTCCTGGTGGAAATCTGGAAAGCAGACATGGCATGAGCACCTCGTTAACATGCTATCAGGCCAGCACAGGCTGCCCTGCAGTGCCAGGGCTGGGCACACACAGCATCAAAGCTGCCTCTGGCACCAAACGGGAAGTCATCGGAGGAATACAAAAAGCTGGGACAACAGGATGGATATGTTAATGGCAGCAGGAGGATGGAGAAGCGAGTAGGTGAGAATGGGAAAGACAGAAAACACAGCAGCAGTCCAAAATGAATAGTGGCCTTGGACCTGGAGAGGTTTCCAGTGATCAAAGAGAAGATTGCTGAAAGGGGATGGAGGAGGAAATGGGAATTTTGCATGGGAGATAAATGTAGGAGGGAACAAGAGGAATTCAAAGTGGATGACTGTGCTTCAAGGATGTGAAGCACAAGCTACTTTTAGAATAACAAGCGTGGTTCCTCTTACCTCACAGTGCAGTTTCATGTTCAGGTATCACCTGGCAGCTGAGGGAGAGAGCTGGCAATCAGCTGAGAACAAAACGTGGCTTCTGATTATATGGCCAGGAGTGAAGAGAGATCTGTTTTAAAGCTCATCCAGGGTGCTCATACACAATTTGACCTATACTGGAGCCACATCTAAATAAAACCCCAAAGGTTGTCATGTCCATGGAGAATAGAGAACATGGTCTATTCCATGAAGACTACAACTCTGCCACCATCTCCTTTCATTGGACTCTTGCATTCAGCTTTTTCAAGAGAAGGGCATCATTTTTTAATCCAGTACAATGTTTTTGAAACACTGCAGAAAACCCAAGTTACGTAGCCTGTGTGATAAAAATGTAGGGTGGATAAGAGAGTAGGGTTTTCTCCAAAAAACAAGTGGAGGTGGATTGTTCTAGCATAAAATAGAATTAATCTGTTGGTGGTGGTGTCTATTGGTGCTGTGTATGTCAACAAAAGGCAGGGAGAATATCAGGAAAAGACTTACAATGCCAGTTTATGGCTGTTAGCCCACTGCCATCATGCTGCTGCTCCAAATGGACACACTTGGTTTTTAAAGCATTGTCCTTTGTGTCCATTTAGCTATGCAAGAAAAACTTTTCATCCCTTAAAGGCAACAAAGCAAAACAAGGCAATCCCCCCTCCCCAAATATGAGATCTATTTAATATCCAATTCTGGGTAGATTATAGAAATAAAGGTTAAAGCAAGTATTTTCTATGTTCAGAGTATATTTTAATTAATCGACATTCAGATTTCTCTCCTAGTGCTCAGTTTTTCAGAATAGAAAATTTGTGCAATATTACTGGCAGATCAAGCTGACAAAAGTGGTATTTGGCAAAATCTTGTTGTTTTTAGTCCAGAAGGTTTTAGTAGTTGCAGTGTGCTGCAATAGCTGCCAGCCTGTCAGCCCATGGTGGCTGACAGAGGTGAGAATGTCCATCTCTCCCTGATCTCAGCCATGTGATCCCAGTTTTGTAGGCACTGTGAGATGGGATTCACATCTGCTAGATGTGCAAGATGCTGTTCTCCATTCCTCATCTTTTTTTATCCTGTCCCTGAAACTCCCTTATGGGAAAGGGAGCAGATCTGCCCCCAGTCTCATATTTACAATGTGTGGAGCCTATCTAACACACCCCCTGCACAAAGAGGGCACTCACCCTTCCTGCCTCTTGCAGCTTCCTGTTTGCACTGCTGGCTTTGTGCTGGCTCTGGCAACTCCCTGTCTCTTCTGAGGCAATCCAGCCTGCTAACACGATAGGAAACAACTCACTTTTTTTCATGAATCAAGACTCTAGGAGGCTAAATTAGTTCATTAAAGGATCAAGGGCATGCCAGACAACTGAAGGCAAGTGGTGTGGTTGGGGAACTGGAAATGCCAGGGTGGTAGAAGGAGGAAGGACTGTTCATTGAGGATGCAGAAACAGGCACTTCATCTCAAGTCTCCTTACCAATTTTTAACCAAGCAGGCTCAGGGGATACCATTGGAAAGGTGAGAATTAGCTAAGGGACAATCCTGGGCTGCAGGAAACCATGCTGGTGATTCAGTGGGGTGTTGTCCTTCCTTTGAATCAGTGCTGTCCTGATGAATTATAGGATGCAGTTGCTGAAAATGTAGTGGTTCAAATGTAGAAATTGAAATGAGATATAAAATCAAGTTCTGGAAAGGTGGAAAGAAAAAAAAAAAGCACTAATTAGAAAGCCCACAGTTTTCAGGGAAAATTCAATAGTAAATTAGGTTAAAATACAAAAGCTAAAATTATTCACCCAACAAAAGTGAAGAAAGAATTTCCAGTATTTGAAGAAAAGAGTGCCTTGTCCTCAGGCAAGCAGCCTTTGTTACCTCCAGGGCAGTAACCACTCTTTTCCCACGTGAACATGACACCACCCACCTGGGTATGACCTACCAGGGCAGCCCCTGCAGCCTCCACACTTGGACCAGAACCCAGAGATACCCTGGAGGCTGTGTGACCACAGGCACACATCCCTGCTGCCCGTGCCAGTCTCCCAAAGGCATCCTATGGACTTAGAGAGGTGGCACAGATCAGGACCCACTCTCCTACCTGTTGGCTGGGGAAATTAAAAGCTATAGCATTTTAGGAAAGGAGGTTTGTGGCTGGTTTGGTTTTTTGTTTTTTGTTTTTGGGGTTTTTTTTGTTTTTTGTTTTTTGTTTTTTTAACAAACAGACATTCTTTGATTAATTTTCAAAGACAGAGATTCCAGGCAGATGTCATAGATCAGTTTGTACCTCTGCAGCAATATTTAAAGAACTGAGCATGCTTAGTATTCCACCAAAAGAGACAACGAACTATCAGTTACTTTGCTGAAACTTTGTCTTGCTTCTGTAATATCCATGGGCTGGAATGGGAATTACTAACCCTTTGCAAGCCATCAGCCCAAAGCTCAGCTACAGCCTTGGCTACTATGATGATGGAAGGCTGAGGCCAATTGTTTCAAGCAAGAGAACTGGGAGCCTGGTTTGTGAGGTGCACAGTATCTTCAGGTCTCAGGAGAAAATAGAGTGCTCAAATTCACTGGAGTGGAGGCATACAAGATGTGAAATTCAATGCTTCAATGAGCTCTGCAATAGTACTAAGCTATTTGCAGCCCGTTCTACTCAATAATGTGTAAATTCAAAAGTTAGAAACACTCTCTCTGATGGTTCTGTATGTGCCTTGCTTTGAGTTTTGTCCATTTCTGACTATTTTGCCACTGATATTATTAATTTCACAGCCCCCTTCAACCTAATTTTGTCCCTTCCCAGTCCTTCTATTTTTTTCCCTTCAGTTCATGTTGACATCTGGAGATTGAGCTGTTTAGTGAGATTTCATCCTGTGTTTTACAGTTTTACCTGTTGACCCAGTGCCTGCCGTGACTTTGGATAAGATAATACAATTCATTCTGTGTCATTCTCAGCAGGAGCAGAGAAGAAATTGTTTCATTCCAGGAGCACAGAAAAATGATGATACAACCAAAACCAAATAAATGTAAACACAGAGCACGAGTTACGCACCAGCCAACATTTAATGCAGGTCCAAGGCAGGATGAATTTTCTTGGCTACTGCCATCTGCCAAAACACACCCTGTAAGAACAGATACCCAATGCTGTGCTTTGAAAGTGTCAAAACTTGTGATCCGACTGTTAATATCCCCCAGACTGTAAATCACAGCTCTTCTAGCCTGCAAGATGATACCAGCTGAGTGCTGGCTCAGAGTGAGCAAAAAGAGTTGCATCAGCCTTCAAAAACAGTACAGCAATTCATCTCTTTGATTTGGCAAAATATTTTAATAGATACAAACATGGACTGAAAGCAAATGTTGGCATTCTGCCTTGTTTTGCCACCTCGCACCCCTTTTCTTCCCCACAACCCCTTTTCCTCCTCACTGCAAAAAGTAAGTACATTAAAGGAAAGCAGATTTCCCAAATTACCATCCTGCATGTGAGCCTGCCAGCTTTCATGGTATTGCAGTTAATAGCATGTGCTCTTGGAACACACCACTTTGGATGTCAAAGAGGGATTTGATCAGAAGGCTAAGGGGTGTTCTGAGCAGCAACACTTGTCCCTCGGTTTACTTTGAAAGCTCCTTTCCATGGACAATAAAAGGAGCAATACACTTCTGTGCAACTGCTACCCAACACCCACAATGAGGGATTATAAGTGAAAGGAACTACTGATTCTCTTAGTCATCTTCTGTCACAGATGCCCAATGACCAAACACTAATTGAGTCTTTGAAATCTTTTTCAAAGTAAATCTATGCAAACAGGAGGGGAAAAAAAATTCCTCCAAATACTTGCGGTTTTGTCGGTAGCTGCTGTGACTACTGATCAGTCCTCTGCTGTTCTTGGGAGATGAGAAATGTGTTTTGAGATTCACAGTGGAAAGAGATGAACAGGCCTTGCAAACTTCCCCCTAAATTAAGAGATCTCTATTGATACTGCAACTACTAATGAAAAAACACATTGGGAGGATTTTGTTCTCTTGATGGTTCTGTATATCATGGAAATAAAGAACAGGCCAGATTAAGTCTCCGGCTAGGGTGATTCCTCAAACTTATGACTTTGGGACCAGAAAGTCTCAAATACACTTGCCCCAAGTCCTAATGTACTTGAGCTGTAAATGCTCCAGAACCCTCAGAGAAGCAGCTGAGCTTGATAGAAGAGGTACTATTTCAACTCCTGAAATAAGGTCAGCACCCCACAACAGCTCTCCTTTTTTCTTGGGACCATGAGAGGAGGGAAATACTAATTTCTTATCCCAGCTCAGGGGAGGATGAGGAGCACCCTGGCACTTGTTCTGCTGTTTTCCTGATAGGTCATTCATGCTACTCCTTTTGCCAGTTTGTGCTGCAGCTGGAAGCCCAGCAGCTGCTTCCTCTGCAGGGTTTGAGTGTTTAGGTCTGCCTTCCTTGAGCAGGAACCCTTCTCTCGAGCCCTGAGCAGAAGGAGCCTGGAACAGGGTGAGGTCAAGTGCGTGCCTGTTTCACAGGGGCAGGTCCTCAAGAGAGCTGGGCAGCAGGGCCAGTATTCCCAATTCTGGTGACATTGCTGCACTGGGAAGAGTAAAAGAGAGATGGGCTTGCTAGAGAGCTGCTGGGCCCTTAACAAAGTTATTGCACTGCAGTACTTGGGGGCTTCTAGCCAAGACTTAATTGTGTCATATCCAGTGAGTTCTTGGTCATGTCCCTCATTATTTTTCTCACCTTCCTGTGCTTTTCTATGGCCAATTGAAATTTGAAAGCTATAAAAAGAAGGAAATTTTTACTAGGATCTAGAAGTGCACCATTTTTCCTCTCATTGTGAGTATTAATATTTCTGATATCCATCAAATTTACTTGCTGCTTGACATGCTCACACATACAACTCTCTTTCCTGAGGCTAGCTGAAGTGACAGATGATTTCATTGTTGGGTGTAAAATAGGCATAAGTGCAATGGGAAAGAAGGACTGGCAACTGTTACGGTGAAATGTTTTCAAAAACATGTATTGTCATCTTTTTTTTGTGTGTGGTATGCAATGATAATTAGGAGTGGCAAAGTGAGCATCCATTCTGCTGCTTCACAGTGATTCTGAGTTGCTGCTCCACAGCCT
Source organism: Serinus canaria (assembly GCF_022539315.1). Lineage (NCBI taxonomy): Eukaryota > Metazoa > Chordata > Aves > Passeriformes > Fringillidae > Serinus > Serinus canaria. The sequence goes on from NC_066316.1 coordinate 27,068,630, forward strand.
GCCAGTGTCTGACACTGCAGTGAGTGTCTTCAGAAACCACATCTTCCTACTTCTGAATTAGTGTGCAAAGACAGCAAAGGCACTGCGGATCCTATGAACCAAAATCTAGCAGTCCTTACTTAGGGCAGCTCCAGATCCTCCAATTCTGTTCATGAAAGGCCCACAGCATCATCAACCCTGGAAATAACTTCAAGATAATTTTCTCTGCCCTCAGTTTTCTCTCTCCAAGTTTTTTCTCTACTCTGACATGAGCTTTCTGTGATGTTTCATGCCCACACCATACTGTGGTGGTAAAACCATAGTACTGTACTGACCATTCAATGACTAACCTGGAACTGAAGAACAATCTTCACATCTCTGCTGAATTTGACTGGTATTTCCAATACAAGTCAAAATACAAAAAACTGCTGCAAGTCCAGATATGATTGATGGGTAATAAAGTACCACAGCTCCCTTGAAATAATAATCTGTATTCTCTGCTGATAGCCATATTTCCCAGCAGCTCAGGGTTCCACCATGGGGGGGAAATCTACATTTTTAGGTAACATGGTAGCTGCCCAAAAGTCTATTTCTAATCTCAAAAAAGAGCAAGCAGGTAGAAGAGAAAAAGCAGATAAAGGCATAGAGGGGCTGTGACTGTAAATGGGGATTTGTGACGGTGTTCACAGGGGTCCCAGGATGAGGGAAGAGACAAGAATCTGAACTCCCTGTTTCAGAAGGCTGATTTATTATTTTATGATATATATTATATTAGAACTATACTAAAAGAATAGAAGAAAGGATTTCATCAGAAGGCTGGCTAAGAATAGAAAAGGAATGAATAACAAAGGTTTGTCTCTGACCAAGACAGTCTGGACAGCTGAACTGTGATTGGCCATTAATTAGAAACAACCAGATGAGACCAATCACAGATCCACCTGGTGCATTCCACAGCAGCAGATAATCATTGTTCACAGTTTGTTCCTGAGGCCTCTCAGCTTCTCAGGAGGAAAAATCCTAAGGAAAGGATTTTTCAGAAAGCATGCCTGTGACAGGGATTCAAAGCCAGTAGCTGTCAGTACACTGCAGTGCTCAGTGTGCATTAGACAGAGCTGAGAGGGAGGTTGAAGGTGGTGTTTATGAAACAAGAGTTGATTCCTCCTGTAAAAGGTAGTTTGGGAAGATAAAGCATCAGCACAGGAATCAGATTTTGTCAGGCTGGTCTTTTGATAGGAGAAAGACCACAACAAGAGAGGGGAGCTGAGGCGTGAAGAGCTTTCACAGAAGAGCCAGAAACGAGGCTCACTCTTTAATTTTCTCCCTAGATGCCCTGCATGCCACATCACCTGAGCTTATTCTGCTCTCCAGCCTATCTCACCACCACCATCCTATATGCTGAGGTGTGCTCCTGGTTTTACATTCAATCCCTTAATGATCAACTCATTCAACCTCTACAAATTGAAGCTGTTTCCCTCCTTATGCATCACTGCCAAACTCTTCCTACACTTGTGCGTAGGAAGTTCTTGCTTCCAGGCCTGAAGAGGCAGGTTGGGAGGGCTGAAGCCTTGCTAGAAGCAGGTTGTTAACCAGCAGTGTGGAGATTCCAGGGCTGCAAGGAGCTGTGCCAAAGCCACCAGCAGCAGCTGTGGCTAGTGAGGGATGTGGTGTCCATGAGAGGCCCTGAGCAAGTCCTGTGGCCAGGTGCTTAGTGCAGGAGGAGGTTTGGTGTGATCTCATCCCTGTCCTGGGACTGTCTGCTTCAGGAATACAGGTAAGGCTGCCAGAATTGCAGCTGGTCTTGGTGGTGGTGTCAGGGATGGTGACGTGAATACTTCATACAGGAGCTGGTAAAATCCATCCTTTGTTGGGAAAGATGACCTAATTTTGGAACCTGTCAGGAGAATTCAGGGATCCTTTGTATAAATCCTCATGTGTGAGGTATTTCCTTGCTGCTGCATATAGTTAGTGTACATGAACATTGAGGATTTCCAATGCTTTTCTAATATAATAAATATGAGGGTTCAAGGCTGTCTGTAAGACAACTGTTCCTTGTAGAAATCTTTGGCTTCTGTTGTGTTGGATTTGTTCAAGCACCAACTGTTTGCATGTTTCCAAAAAGAAAAAATTCTAGTTATCATTGCTACATACAAGCTTTTGAGAGCTCTGTAATAGGATAAAATATGGCAAAAATAAGGCAAGTTACTTAATTGTTATGTCATGAAATTAATTTACTGATATGTAATAAAGAAATCTGAGGTGGTACTAAAAGATTTGAATGTGTGAAGGCTTTACTGCACATACAGCCTTCAGTCTCTCACCTCAGTTACAGGCAGCTGCCTTCCCATTTCACCTCACTATGCCTTGGCACATATCACTATTTTTAACTGTTCTTTTTATCTGAAAAGTGAAATTAAAAGAAGCTGGTGAAGACTGAATTGCATGTCAAGAAATAGACCTTGTAGTAAAGTATGAAGGTCCTTGATCTTGGCTTCTGGTTTGCTGTATAATTGGGTTAATTCCTAAGTGTGTTTTGACTGAGCCCTGTAACTCAGTTTGTTTTGTATTATTTCAGTTGTAAAGGGGCAAAAGCTATGAGATGGGATCTTCTGGCACTAAAATCATCCTATTCTCATGGAGATGATGAGGAAGAGTGAGGAAGAGCAGAGGAAGGAAGGGTAGGTGAGGATTTTGTGGATTTTAGCAGTTCCACAGAGGCAGAGGGAGAAGCAAAGACAAGTAGGATGGGCAGGGCTGTGTTTCATCATAACTGTGAAAAAAAATTACCAATAGTTCTCTGTCTCTTTGAAGGATTGAAATATAATTAATGGACAAAGGTTTATTTCTGTTTGGTTTATCCTTAGTTTAACAGCAGAGGTTTCCCTTCTGTAAGAGCAGGTGAAATGCTGACTGTGCCTCTGTGGTTATCCTCACAGCAGGTGTAGCACCTGTGGCAGATTGCCCTGAAGCACTTGCAGTGAGAAAATACCAAATTACTAAAACTTGGGCTTGCTCTTGATATAGGAGGGCACTTGTGTAGGAATCCATACATCACAGAGACCCAGGGAATTTGTGCTGTACTGTCACTAGGCAGGGACACAGAGGCCATCTGAACTCCTCCCAGACCTGGCCAAGGACAGCATTTCTTTTACCCTGGGAGGCTGTGCACAGCACTGGTGGGAGGGCTTCTATAACTGGGTGATGCTGGCTTATTCCAGCTGCAAAAGTGCCTGTGAAACTGGAGTCTGTCAGAGAGGATTTACACTCACTTGTCCTGACTGCTGGAGAGTTTATGGATGCAGCCTCTCCCACAGCTGCACCACCTCCTCCAAGTTTAACTTCCTACCCAAATGCAGCAAGAAAATGAGAGTTTAAAAGGCAAAACAACTTAGATTTTTTTACCTTGGTCTACATCTATGCTAATGTTCATCTTCCTACCATTCCTTATAAATCAGTTCTGTGTTCTCAAGTTCTTGAAACAGAATTAACTCAAAGAAAGGAAGGTAAAGCTGTGCAGTAACATTTACTAAATGTCAGTAAACATCCTAGCTGTGTGTCTTTGTCATTGTGACAGCCTTTGAGATTATCTTTTGGAAGAATGATACAACAACCTCTTATTCCTTGAAGGACCCTTCTTGTTCTTTACTTAAGGTTTTTTTGCTTCTTTTCTTTAGACATTTGGTGGTTTTAGTTGTTGGGTTTTTGTTTGTTTCACATCAAATTCTTTATTATTTTAAGATTTAAAACATTCCAGTCCCCTAGGGTGAGGCTTCTCAAACTTATTTGGGAAGAAAACTCTGCAGATATCCTTATTTCAAATGCAAACGAAATGCTAGACTGCATTTTGAATATTGCTTATATTTGCTCAACTTTGTCAGTTTTGGTTGCTTTACTGAGAGTCTTCTGAGTTGTCTTTTTCCTTGTTTCATTTTTTTATTTAATCCTTTGCTTTATATTCTACCTCTTTTTTATTTCCTTTATTTTCTAGGCAGCCTAGTTTTGCTCTTGCATTTTTTCCCCACTTTCCAAACATCGAAAGTGTAAAAAGTAAGTTAAAACTCCAAACTGCTTTCTCAGTGATTTTTGGGCCACTTGGTGATGGACTTCTTTTATTTTCTGTTCTATCTATGTCTCAAGTCACATGACTGTATCTCTGTGAACAAGAGCAAGGGTGTCTTGTTTGTAGTGTGAAACCCTGCTGAAACCAGGAAGCTTCTGTGTGGTGATTGGAGCTGTAAGGAAAACATTCCTTAATCGTGTATTTGAACCTTTGGTTTGTTACTTGCAGTCTTCATTTTGGAATGTACACACTTTTCTGATCCAGGGCTCCTTCATCCCTCTCTCCTCACCTTTGTCCATTGTTTGATGCATTAAAAAAATATTGGGAGGTAAAGTGGAGAGAGAATTCAGAGATAGGAAGATCTTAATGTTTGTCTTTATTGCCTCTTTTCTGCAAAATAGGACTGGAGTGGCATCAGAGGGCAGGGGGACTTGGTGGGGCCATGGGGCTCTGAGGGGAGACAGTCTTGGCCTGTCTTCTCTATTGGGAGGCAGGAGGGCTCCTGATGGGAATAACTGAGAGCTTTATAACCCAGAACTTCCCTACATATCCTCCTTTTCTTGTCTGGCATTTGACAGCATCTAGGGCTGGGTGGCAGCAAGAGTCAGAGGGCAAAGGTGCAAGCTGTGGAAAGAGGCTGAGCATACCTTTCCAGAGATAGCTTGGTTATCCTCCCATTTACTTTTTCTTCCCATTTTACTGGTATAGAGTTGAATTATGGTCTATGGGCCAGTCAATAAATGTTCCCACATTAAAGCCAGACTTCCTGATGGGCTCTTTCTAACCTGAGTAATTTCTCACCTGGCTGAGTGCACATCTGCACAGGCAAATGTGCCACCATAATGTGAGTGAGAGCAGCAAAGGGCAAATGAAACAGTGAGGAAAGGAGACAGGAGGCTGCTGAAATCGGTATCACTGCTGAGAGATGTGCCTGTCAAATCTCAACGCCCAAGTGTGATCACAGCAGCAAAGGAGTGTGTGTCATGCTAGAAACTCACCAAGTGTGTCTCTTGAATGTCTGGAAAGGCATCTGTCAAGGCTTGTCATCATGCTTTGTCAGGAACACAAGAATTTTGTTCTCTTCATCTGTCTAGACAAAGGCAAAAATGGCTTTTACAGCTGCAAAATGTCACTGCCCTCTCAGAAGCCCTACTGGGTAAGAGAGTGATTTCTTCTAGAAACATTTTAGGACTAGTCAAGGTGCAAGGAAGATAAGGAGCACAGTTCAGTAACAATGGCACTTGGCTGCTGTGTGTTCTAATGTCCACCTTCAGTAATTTTTATGTGCAATCCAAATATCTGTGACAGGTATTTTGGTAGCCACAGCTCAGCACAGAGGGCGTTCAGCTCTGAACAGATAAACTCTTGCTAAATGTGATCTCCCGAGCAAATCCAGTCTCTAAGAAGAGCTATGTCTTGGGGTGTATCCATGATCTTACCAATCACAAGGTATGGTATCCTAGTTTAGGGCAAATTTGGGAGGAAACTTCCAAACTTTCCCTTTAGAAAGCAGATTCAAGTGGCCCATCCCTCAGCTGGTTCAGGAAAAGATTTCCTTGGAGAAAAGTGGAAAAATTTTGTTCGTTTTACAAGAAAAGTACTCACAAGCATTGAAAAATGAGTAATATTAAACAATGAAACCTCTCGCTGTTCTGAAGAGATGGCAAATTCAGCAAGTGCCTTCAATGGGCTGTAGCTCAGCTAGCTCAGTCTCTTAACAGTCCCTCCTGCACTGGAAAATGCAGCATCCCAGGCCCTGGTGGGCCACAGGGGTGAGCTCCTGGTTTTTTCCTGGGTTTTCAGTCCAGAGCAGGTTTGAACAGTTCCAAGAAAAAGAAAAGCCACCATCTAGGGAACTTCTCTGCCTCAGCTAGCTAAAAACTAACTAACAGCAAAGGAGAGCTCTCTGCCACTGTCCACTGCAGACAACACAGACAACACAGACAGAATGCAGGGGAGCAAGTGCAGTTTCTGATAACAAACTGTGTCCTGCTTCTCCCCACCTTCGCTTTCAGAACCACTCTTAAACATGCAGAACTTAATATCCAGCACACACAGAACAGACAACCGGGGATACAAGCATCATAAAGTCACCCTAGGACATATGGTCAACTAAAGCCAGAGCTGTGCAGAAATCTGGCCATCCATTGAGATGAGATTCCTCTCACAATATGGTCTGTGATGGAAGAAGTGGTGGGAGAGATTCTGATCCATTTTTAGTAGTTGAGAATTAGGAATACTCTCAAATTAAGTGATGAAAGCCAGTTTCTTTGCATCCCTGTGTTTCAGGGATTAAACAGGCATCTCATCCTACCAAGGAGAAAGCCCTGGATGTCTCCTGAGAGGTGTTGCATGTTAAAATCCTGCCACCAAAACAACAAATGGGAACAGGACTCTGTAGTTAAACCCTTTAAATGGGAAGCTGTAGGGTCCATCCCCTTGCTCAACAACCTGAATTTCTTTTGGGGTTTTGCATTAGTGTAGTAGGGCAAGATGGTTGGGCTGGGCATCTGAGTGGATGAAAAGCAGAACCAGGGAAGCTGGGGCCAGACAGGATAGATGCCTGGTTTCTTCTGCCCTGAGGCTGCTGCAGAACAGAATCTCTTGGATGCCTAAGGAGAGCCGTGGGGGAAAGCCTGCAATCTGTCTTCCCTTCTTTTTCCACATGATAATCACTAACAGAACAAGAACACCTTTTTCAAATAAAGCATACTTCACTTTTAAAGAACGAAATTTATTTTCCTCTGGAGTCCTGACAATCTTGGGTGCGCTGCACAGGGAAAGTAAAAAATACAGGACTTGGTCTGTGCTTTGCTAAATTTATATAGGACACATGAAAATGCTCCCCAAAATGAGGAAAGCCCTTTCCCCTTGGTGATAGAAATACAAATAGCCTGTACCTAAGAGATTCACAGGTGGGTAATAATTTGTCTTCTAGTGACTCGTAGGTGCTCAGCTTCCACTGAAGCCAATTTGAAACACCTCCTGGAAATGGTGTTCTACTGATTTCTGTGAAATATTTAAAAAGAGATATTTTTGACAAGAGGCCTGAGATCATAAATGTCATCTGAAGTCGTTCCTAGAACTTTTTGATGGGACTAAACATGCTGCAGGGACACTCACGTCCCTCACCAGGATTCCATCCAAACTCTTCACTGAGCGGTGTTGTAATTGCAATTTATAAAATGTTGATTTAATACCTTTCATAGCTATAGAATCAATTGGCCTTTTAAATGGGTCTTATTTAAATGCTTGAATATGTTTTTATTTATTGCTGGCTTAGCAACATAAAGTTATGTGACTTTGCAAACTCATATTTTTTTACTAATTAAAAAAAAAAAAAAAAAAGGCACCACCCAAACTCAATCCTTTGCCAGCTGGGTATGGATCTGTGTTGGTAAACAATGGAAAGTAAACAGCAAATCACATAATGTTATATTTGTGGGTTTGTCTCTGTTGGTGTCTGCAGCCAACTACCTTTGATTCAGGAGATAAGAGTACATGTAGTTCATGGGTGCTTACAGTAAATAATGTGACATTTGGGAAGGAGAGATGGCAGGCAGTGCAGCATTTCAACATAATCCTTGCCAGTGTTTGCTCCAGAGTACTTTTAGGATGCAGCAGCCTGTTCTGGCTACCTCCTAGGCCTCCAGAAGGTAGAAGATACAGCTTCATGTTTTAAGTTCTAGATCACACAAGTTTCCTGTATCCCAACAGAGCACTCCTTGAACCTTGGTTATTTGAAGTCTCAATGTTTCCATTTTTCATGGAAAGGCAATCTGTTTACACATATAACTTCAAAGGAGAGAGTTTTAGGGATTTAGGCACAGGATTTTTAATTAGGTTTGGGGGTTTTTTTAAAATTTATTATTATCGTATGAAGAAGAGGACATAAATCTAGAAGGTGGTTCTTAGATGCAGTACTGGAATATGTGGAGAAACAACAGGCAAGGTGTGAATATCCAAATTCATCCCTGCTTACAGCTGTGATTTAACTTTTCTTGACCCTTTCAGAGTTGCCTACATTATGGGGTGATGTTGCCTGTAGATGTTGGAGTCTTAATAATAGAGATGGGGAGGGATAAGTGCAACCTGACAGTGCAGAGCTTTGATTTCCTAGGCTTGGAAAACTTTGTTTGAAACAATTATGGGTCCAAAACAGCTGTCTTTTCCTGTTGCTATTTACCTCATGCAGTTATTTCCAGCTGAATTAATCATTCAAAAGACTGGTCTGTTCAAATTTTTGAGCACTGATCACCCATCTTTCCTCAAAATGAGAGTGCAAGGGGTCAACAAGCAGGCTCTTGTGCATTCCCACACAGAGGCCTCAAATCAGAAAAGACAGACTGCTTACAGGTGAAAGAAGCAGAGAGCTCCACAGTGAGATAGCTGACATGAAATCTTCCTTCTCATTCCTGAGGCTATTTGACTCACAATAAATTTTTTCCCTGCCTGTCTCTCCCTCCCTCATAGCAACAGGAGCTCTGTGGGGCTGCCCTTGATTGTTTGCCTTCTTTGCCACCATTTCAGGCCAAAATTGCCATCCTACTTCTCCCACACACCCCCAAGAAAACCTTTTTTAAAGGCTGAGCTGATGTTTTAAAGCTACCAAATAAAGTGTTTGCTACAGAAACTTCAGTAGCAGTATGTTAGTAGTTCAGTCTCAGTTTTTCTTGATTTATTACCAGCCCTTCGATAAGGATACCCACTTGGACCTTTAATTCAGTTTGTGCAATTAAAAAATAATCTTCTAGATGGAGGCTGCAAGAATGCATTCAGAAAAAGTCTACTCTGAGCCCTCTGCAAAGAAAGCATGTGGGATCTTGGCCAGCGATGCCTGCAGGTAACCCAGTGACCTCGTGTGAGTCTCAGAACTTTATCCTCTCCAGCTCTGATTTGCAGAATGTTATTGCCAGCCCCTTCCTTGCAGCCTTGGGAATTTAGAATTTCTAGGACTTGTTTTGCCTTTGTCTAGGAGATGGAGGCCTCTGGTTACAGTTATTTTCTTTGTATAAGTACCTGTAGATTGCAATCAAGTTAACTTTTGACCTTTTCTTTGATATGTGAAATCCCCAAATCACAGTCACTGTGAGGCCTTGTGTCAATTTTGTGCCTCTCCTATAGACAACTTTTTTTTCCTTTTTCTTTTATTTTCTTTTTTTTTTTTTTTTTTTTTTTTAGTTTGTTTGGGGGGTTTTTGTGTTTGTTTTGATGGGAACATCAAACTTTCAGTAAAAGAAGCTCCCGTGTACTAACTTGTATTTCTGAGATGGAAGTACCATGGCCTTTTCAGTACTAATGTGTAGGTGTTGGTTCATTGGGGTAGTTAAACATTAATATTGCTGTTTCACAAACTGAGAAATTGGACCTGAGCAGTCAGATATCTTATTCAGGGTCATGCTGGGATGCAGTGATCCTGCTCCCACTCTGCTGGATGTCCATGGCAGTGCTCCTGCTCACATCTGAACCTGGACACTTCTTCCACAATGACTTTGAGAGGGCAGCTCCTCCCATTATATGAATGCATGTGCATCCCTTCTTTAGAAAAACACTAAAAAATTGTGAGAGTGTTGTTAAAGCTAAGAAATCTGACATGTCAAAGAAAAAAAGTCACTATTAAGACAGGTTATAAATGTTAATATTTTCATACTTTAGGGGAGTGTCTCATGTCAGAGCATATGCTTCAATTTTATCTTTCTACAAATACTCCTTGCCTCACCAAGTATGCAGACAGCAGCAAAGGTAGAAGTAGCCAAAAAGAGAGATGTGGTCAAATACCTTAACACAAATTCAGGTTGCAACTGAAAAGTGAGCATTACTTTCTCCCTCCAAAGCTGCTGTAAAAGGTGCCTTTGCTTTTGAAATATTCCCTGTAATTAACATCTAGGTTGGGCTCCTGTCATGAAACTGAAGAAAAACAGATGATCTGATACCTACAAGTAGATTTTGCTTTTAACAGACATATCTAACCAACTCTCATTAGGCACAGAGTGATGTACCAACACATAGATTATTTTTGAGACACCAAAAAATTGAAGCAATGTCTAACTCAGAACAGGCTTTAGAGAAGCTTGAAAGTCTAATTGGCAGTGTCTACAAATTTTCTTACCAGGTTATGACCTTACAAATTCCTTTATTGGGCTTGTTCTTTGTTAATATCATTGAGGCTGAGACTATTGCATTTCAATGCATCTAAATTCCTTTCCTTTGTTTGCCCCTGGAATGTGTGTTCTTAGTCACTTGGCTATTGAAGACTTTGGGTGCCTTTTTGTCTCTAACCTGTCCTGGAACATTACTGTCTCCATGGCAGAAGGTATGGCTGATAATATTGTCTATTTAACACTTTCTTCAAATAATCTCTCCTGAGTAGGAGGAACAGGCAGGCTAGAGCCTGCTCTTGGGTAACTTTGTAAACTTCTATGACAGTATTTCAGGCCCTTGCAATCACTAAGGGCCAGGAGGGAAGACTTCTATTTTCTCAGTTCAAAGGGCTCCAAAATGGGTAATCCAGTTTATCAGAAATTTGGATTATTCTCTGATCAAGCAGGTTGTGCTTTGGCAGAAGTAAACACAGTTTATAAAGGCCAGTTTGTCTAATCAAGAAGCATGAGGATAGCCAGAACAGACCCAATTTAGCCAAACAATAGTAGTAACACTACTTTTCTTTAGGGTCTTATCATTGATTTTAGAGGGAGGTAAACTGAAAGACAGCTGAGAATTTTACTTGGTATGTATTTGTAGCTTTTGGGTCCCAGTAAAACACAATTTATCAATCTGTGCTGTAATATTCACAATCAGTCTGATAAATCAGATATTTGATTAAAGCTTCCAGAACAATTCCAATTAATGGGAGAGGGGAACCCCAAATACATCCTTTCCTTCATTACAATTCACAAAATGCAGGAAGGATAATCTCATCACTTCACGGGAAATAGTTCAATAGGCTCTCATAGATGTCTCCTACCTTGTCACTACTAGGACTAGAGTCACTAGGATTTGAGTAAAGTTGGGTTTATTATTAACCCAAGCTTATGTAAGATGCTATTGCATCCGTTTCTATTTCTGCAGTTATTTGGGTTCTGTTGGTTTTTCATGAGCAAAGTGCTGCCTATGTGAGAGTGCTTGTACAAATAAATTGTAATTAGTGCTGGTCTGGTGACAAACTGAGCTTCAGGAGACAAGGAGGCTGTGTGGCCAGCCTGTGCTCCCTGCAACCAAAGGGTGATGCCTTTCTTTTTCTGAGGGATCTGGAGGCAGGGCTGTAGGGGTTGGATACTACCACATACATGATGCAGCAGAATGGAACTGGAAGATGCCATGAGTGGTGGCAGGGTGCTGCTGCCACAGCTGAGATGGCACCCATCAAGGTGGGTGCCATCCCAAACTCAGGAATACCAGATTCTGTGAAGGATCTGCAATGTCCCTGGGCAGGGCTCCTCTTACAGACCAGCAGCAGAGCACCTCAAAAAATTGCACGTGCAGAGGAAGCAGAGCAGGGTATGCAGCTTTTCTGCAGCCCTGTCCCACGAGGCTGGCTGCATGGCCAAGCTAGCACGTCCTGGTTGGGTCCAGGACCAGCTTTGAGCCTTTCCAAGAGGTTACAGGAATTCTCCAGAGCAGTGCCAGCCTGCGTGAGCCCGGCGCTGCACTGTGCCCTTGTGCAGCGGGTGGTGGCTGTGGGATCGATGGAATGCTCTCCGTGCAAGCAGGTGTCAGCTCCTCCTGTCACAGCTTCCCAGTACTGCCACTAGTCTGCCCACTTTCCTCCTCACCCCCTCCCTGTCTTAGTTTTTTTAGGAGAGGACAGGCAGGACTGAGGGAATCAAGATCCCTGAACGGGCACAAATAGGAATTTTCTTAGAACAGGCATTTGCAGTCCTTCTGTGAATGATGGAACATGGAGAATACCTCCTGGATTTTTTTCCTGCCCACCTGTGTGATGGCCCTGAACTCCCTGTGCTCTGAGCTGGCATGGCATGCTGCAGCAGAGCCCTGCTGCCCTGCAGCCCGCTGCCCCAAACACGATGCTGCAGCGTGCAGCTCACCCAGTGCTGCACATGGGCTGGGGAGCTGTGAAATGAGCTGGGATCCTGCCTTGGGAGAAGGCAGGGGGACAGTGCCCCAGACATACATGGCCACCACCGTGCCTATCATTTAAGAGGACAGCCAAAGTCTCTGGGCTGCTGTGAGTCAAATGCACAGGACACTTCAATGTGCCATGCTCGTGTGCAGCCTGTCAGGGCAAAGAGCCTTTTTAGTGTTTGGGCTTTGCTCAACCACAAATATGCAGAACTACCTTAAACCTTCCAGTCTCTGCTGTGCTTTACCCCGCATCAGGGGAAGGAGGGGGAAGCAGAGAGACACAAACAGGGACCTGTGGCTCCTGTGTGGAAATGCACGTCGGGTTCTGGCGAGGGATCCCGCTATCTCTGATCCGCTTACCTGGGGGCAGCTGGGTGCCTGGCTGGGGCTGACACTGAGCACAGCCCTGAGGAGGCATCCTGAGCCAGGCACAGCAGTTGGGGCTCCTCACCTGTCACCCCCAGGGCGGCTCACCCTGGGTGTCTCCAGCTGTCCCTAGAAGCCAGCCCAGGGTGAGATAGTGGCCTTAGAAACCTGGGTGTTTTGCTGACTGAGGCTCAATCTTGCCTTCAAATCTTTTACCTGTCCTCAGGGTTGAAATCCTTCTGGGGCGTGAGAGCACCTTGGAGTTCCTGTGAAGTCTGAAGAACGTGTGGCTGTTTTTGAGAGGAAGATTGCCAGAGCATGTAAGAGCTCTCTCTGGCATGTAACTACAGCAAAAAATGCAACTTATCTGTGCCAGTGACACAGAAGTATGCACTGGGTCTCCCAGCTTTTGTCTAAGCCATCTCGCAGAGGGAGAAGGGGGGTGGATTTTGTGGTTCCTTAGGAATATGGGGTGTATCTTTGGCTGTTCCAGAGAGCCCCAGAGCTTGGAGCTGTGGCTATGGAGCACTATTACTTCCCCATGGCATCTGGTAGATCAGGGTGTGAGCCCCTCTGGAGAAAGGCTGGCATCTTGAGGAGGGGAAAATGGGTCTGTTGGTGAGAGTTGGTGTCTTTGACTTATCTTAGTCACAGACATAAATTGCTGAAGGAAATAGGTGGGTTGGTGTATGTGCTGTGGCTAAGGAGTATTCAAAATGAGAAATTTGTCTGCTTTTCCCAGGAAAGGGGAGGAGGAAGGAATCTGCTTTTCATCCTTCTTCTCTATTCTGCCATAATTAAAAAAAAAAAAAAACCAAAACAACTAACCAACAACAACCCCTTCCCCCCATAAACAAACTAACAAAAAAACCCAAACCAAACAAATGAACCCCCAGATAAAAATACCTCCCAGGACTTTTATTGTCTTTTAATATTGCTTTGCCAAGCCGGCTAAAAACCAGTCAAACCCCAAAGCTATTTGAGATGGAGGACTGAGACTTTAGGGTGCTTTTTAGGGTCATAGGATGATAATTCAGGTTGGAAGGGGCTTCACTGGACCATCCACTCCAACTGACTAATGGAAGCAGGGTCAAGTACTGCAGCTTATTAAATGAGGCTATATAAAAACAAAACCAAAGCACAAAAATCCTTATTACTTCAAGACCTGCAGTAACAGCTGAAGTAATTAGAGAGTAACTATATATATATGTGTGTGTGTGTTTGTGTGTGTGTGTGTTTTCCACAAGCCATGGTTGCCACAGAGCAAGAGTTCTTCGGGCTTTTGTTACCTGTTGTACTCTTATGCCCTGACCTCCCTCTTTGGAGCAGAGAGGGATGGGTTGGATCTGGAGATGAAAATGGCCTGGCCCAGCTCTCACTCTTACCTAGACAGCAGAGCCATGGCAGGACCATACTTCCCAAAATCCTGGCTGCAATGGACAAAACCCTAGTGAGGATCTCCTGGCAGAGCAGCACCATCCATAGGGAAAGTGAGTGGCTACACAAAGCAAACCCTGGCTCTTCCATACCTCTCAAATCTTAGGAGAAATGACAGGGATCTTTTCTGGAATAAATACAAGTAGGGTTATGGAGAAAAAAAGTTGGAAAATCAGATTTGTTTTCCCAAAGGCATGGAAATCAAGGTGGCTTTCTATTAACATCTGTCTTGCTGTTGCCTTCAAAGAAAGCAAGCCTTTTAACATTTTCCTATGGAGCAGTGAATCCAAACACAGCAGTGACAAGCTGGTTCATGGGAACCGGAAACGGAGACGGGCTGGAAAACAACATCCTCAGGGGGAAAAAAAAGAATGCTGCTTTCAGGGCTGCTTCTCTCTTATTTTTATTGCTATCGGAAACAAGTGACCTACTGCAGCCAAGTAGGCCTGGGGCTAAAATAAAAGGACCTTCAGAAGGCAACCAAAATACACAGACCAAATTATGTACTCAACATGAGCCTAATTGCTACTGTGCGGTCCTTTCCCCCTACCAGTGCCTATAATTTTAATTTCTAAGGGAAAACAACTGGAACTGGAAAGTTTCTGTGCCTCAGTTATTGTTCCCAAAGGAGAAAAAAAAAATTGAGCAAAAGAGAAAATAGACAAGGGCATGAAGTTTAGGGGTGGACAGAGAAACTGGAGCGAGATTTGATGTAAAATGGTTCTCACCAATATGAATGTAAGGATATAAAAATAAACATTGCTGTATTTGTGTGCCATTAAGTTGACAGACAACAACATTTAGACCACAATTAGGCCTTGCTTGAACCTAGAATAAGATGCAGGAATTGGATTGCCAGTTTTCAGGAAGGCATAGGTCTGAGTGCTGGAAAATACAACATTGTTGCTGTGTGTTGTTCCTGCCAACACGTGACTGCCCTGCAAGACACCACTCCAGTAATGTGCCCATGTGTGCTAATGTAATTAAACACAAAAACAAATAAATATGTTTACAGACATAGGGATAGCAAAAAGAAAAATTTCAGGTTCTCCTCTCCCCTGCATTTGTCTCCTGTTTCTATGAACCCAAAAAGCCTCAGATGCTGACAGTGTGATCAGTATGCTCTGACAGCTGTATTCCAATGACATCTACATTCTTAAATGAAATAGATTTGCAACTGAATTAATAACACATGCAAAAAGTTTTTCCCTTATCAGTCATGACAAACCTTTTGTTTTTCCTGGGAGGAAGAGCCTTCTGCATAAACCAGTGGATCAAAATGTAGTGAAGCATTTAGATGCTTGAAATAGTCAAGGTGCTGTTATTTTAAAAATAGGAAGGGAGATGCTTTAGACTTTTAATTTGGAAAACACCAAGAAGTCTGACTTTAGGAACTTTTTAGTTTGCTAATTGTGCTGAGCTAATCACATCTCTGTGATTCCAGTAAATATCCCCCATCAGATTTGGGTGTTACTACCTGCTAATCTGGACTGATAGTAAAGAAAAAGTAAGTAGCCAGGAAAGAAGCCAGCTGCTTTCCTGGCTACTTACTTCACAGCAGAATCACTTTTTTATGGGGTATACATTTCCCTGACTCTCTGGTGATTCATTTTATCCCATATTTTGATTTTTATTTCTGTAAATACCTTCGTGTTTTGGACTTTAGATGAAGACTCTCAAAAATTCCCAGGACAGTCTCCCACTGCTGCTGGAGACTGCTCAATTGGACTGCATGTGTTTAGCTCTTGAGAAGAAGTCTCAGTCAGTTCCTGCAACCACATCATTGTTTTGAAGCTCTTGTCCAAAGTCCTTCATGTTTGTTTACATCCTTCTGAAGTTCAAATGAAAACACTGCTGCATTGTCACTGGCCTTGCAAAGAAGTACTTTCTGCCCTTTCTGAATGCAGACTTCTGAAGACTAAACTTGTTGATTGTGTTGTTCTCATGCTGTAGTGCCTCATCTCACTGCATGGGATAAATTAGCTCTTGCTGGAATTCAATTTAAATGACACATCTTTGCAGCAGGGATAAAACAGGACCAGCTCTGAATTTCACACTTCCCTGTTACTGTGTTTTAACTAACATTTATCAAATTATTTTCCTTCCAAACACTGTGTATAGCTGATGTTTGATTCCATTTAACATTGTTCTTATTCCTAACCCTTTTCTGGTTCTCTTCTGTTCTAGACATTGCTGTATTCTCAGTATTGCTGAGCTTTACTATCAATTAAAGATCTGGATCTTCATTGGTTTACACAGCCTCTGAGCTCTACAAGGACATTTCAGGGTCCTGTTACATTGTTCTTCTTCTGCTCAAACTGAACCACATGAAGTCTTTTAGTTAGGATGGAATAATTATACAACTATTGACAAACTGCTCTATGATCTTCATTCTCCACAATCTAGTTGAATACCTCCTAACCTCAGGTATGTGACACCAGTGTTTAAAGGGAGGTGATCATTGCATTATTAAAGAAGTGTGAAAGTGAATTTAGCTGTTAAATAGCATACAGTAAATGGCTAAAAGTGAACTTTTTTTTTTCCTGTGGTTTCAGTAATTTTTACACTTGACTTGCTGAGATAGAGTCCTTAAGATTTTTTCACCTACCCTCAGTTCACTCATTCAGCCACTTCTGAATAGAAGCACATTCAGATTTTTGGGTTTTATAAAGAGAATGTCCAAGATGGAAAATGCTGTAGGACCAGGAATGACTGCAGTACAAAGCAATGAAGGTAGGAAGTGACTTGTAGGGGATGGTGGAAGTGCTGCATTACTGCTTGTGAGCAGGCAGAATCTGCTGAGGTACCAGCAGGGGTGCAGCAAGCTTTCTCAAGTCTTTTTATAGTCTTAGAGGGAGCCCATCCATAGCACCCATTAGCAGAAGATCCCAGTAGGAAACTCCCAAAATGTTTATTCTAATACATAGCAATGCAGATGTTCTGTGGTAAGATTTATTTCTCCTACTTTGAATTTCAAAAGCTTTTCAACAACCTTCCTCTTTTCCAGTGTCAGGATTTATGTACAAGCAAACCCCTTTTCTGTTCTAGTGTGCCTGGTGGAATAGTGCTGTGCTCTTTGATAAGGCTGCTGCTCTTGCTCTGTCCCTCTGGCTCGAAGTGTGCTTGAATAGATGCTGCATTCCAGAGTTCCCTCTCAAGGCAAAGGGCATCTGTGCCCTGATCCCCTTTTGGGAGAGGGATGGGGCAGAGCATGGAGCTGGTGGTCCCATGTGCCAGCAATTCCAGCCAAGTGCTGGAAAGGCAGCTAGCTTCTATGGGATCAGCTTGCAGCTGATTTCCTTTAGATTGAGATCAGGAATGGTGTCGTTTTCCCCTCGGAGAGGAGGGAATTTGCTGTGGTGCCTGTGGCTGCTCCCATGGCTGCAGAGCCGCTGCCGTTTATTTCTCCAGCGGTTTTAGGAGCTAACCACACCCGCTGCTGCTTCCCACAGTACCAGTTTACAAGACTGACTGGTTTGGATGAGGAAACCCACATTTCCTGAGGTATCCCAGGGAGCTCAAAAGCCAAGATCTTCAGAAAATTGACAGAAGTGGTGATTTTTTTTCCCCAGCATTGAGCTTTAGAGCAGGCTGTTTGTTTCTCTTTCTGTGGAGCATCAGGAACTTCTGGTAGTGCTCTTGTTGCAATAGTTGGAATTGCTAGCCAATTGTTGGGGTTTAGTCTTGATCCCACAATATCTTTCTGCCCTAGGAGCAATCAAACGACAGTCCTTGAGTCCTTTCACTCAGGTAAATGGGAAGCTGTGTGGAATCAGCAGATGCATCCCTTTTATCCACAAAGGAGAGGAGGTCTGTCTCACTCCTCCACACAAATGCAGGCTGCTGGGACTCTCTGAGATGAGTCAGCCTTAATACTAGCACAAATTTATGTACTTTACACACTCTTTTCCTCAGTTTGC
This sequence comes from Serinus canaria, assembly GCF_022539315.1. Lineage (NCBI taxonomy): Eukaryota > Metazoa > Chordata > Aves > Passeriformes > Fringillidae > Serinus > Serinus canaria. The sequence continues at coordinate 27,086,471 of NC_066316.1, forward strand.
TTCCTCCTGGCTGAATCACTGAATGCTTGGGGTTGGAAGGGACCTAAAGATCATCTAATTCCAAGAGCCACCTTCCACTGGACCAGGTTGCTTAAAGCCCCATCCAACCTGGCCTTAAACACCCCAGGGATGGAGCATCCACAGCTTCTCTAGGCAGGCTGCTCCAGCACCTCACCACCCTCGTGCTTTTGGGCATCTTGCAGGACAAAATTCTTTCCTAATATCTAATCTATATTTATTCTCTTTTGCTTTGAAGCCATTCGCCTTACCCTGTTGCTGTTTCCTTGTGAAAAGTTCCTCTCCAGCTCTCTTGTAGCCCTCTTTATGTTCTGGAAGGTCTCCCCAAAACCTTCTCTTCTCCAGGCTGAGCAGCCCCAAACTCTCTCAGCCTGTTGCCATAGGAAAGCTGAAGTGGCTGATAGGAATAGTTCAATATGAGAGAGGAATGGGTGTGGGAAGCTGGATGGAGGCAACACTTTTCACCTGTGCTGAGCACTTAGATCAGCACATTTGGGCCCCTGGAGCTCCACTATTTTTCCTGCATCAAGGCCTCACTGCTTGGGACAACTCCTGTAACTGAGGAGGGAGGAAAAGGCTGGTCCACACCTCAGCCCCTTTGGATCTCCAGCTACGTGCTGAAGCTCTCCTGTGCTGGCCCTGCAGTTCTCCTGAAGTGCTAGAAAGTGTTACAACAGTTATGCTTGGGGAAATATGGAGGGAGGGGTGGACATCTTTTTTTTTTTAAAAAAATAGACATTTGAGTGAATGTTTAACTCAAAGTTCCTAGAATTCAGTTCTTTTTCCAAAATTACCTATGACTGTCCTGAGAGGATTAGTTTGCCACATATTTTTTAATAAAAGGTATTTAAAAAAAAACAGCAGCTTGTAAGGAATTGCTGGCATAATACTAAATAGAATTATTGCAGAATAATTACTGTTAAATGCTATGTGCTCAAGGAACTGAAAATATAACTTTCAGGCCCAGCAATGTGCTTTGCAATATCAAAAAGTAATATTGCAAATGAGTTACAGACAAGATCCAGTCTAGGGTAGTGCAAGGCTAAGGCTGTACATCTGGGAGTTGCAGAATCAACCCATGTGAAATATACAGCTGGAAACCTAGGTTAGTACAGCAGCATATCCCATCAATTTTACGGGATATTTATTTGTCATATTTAGCAAATGCTGAAGCATGTGAGTCTCCTGTATAGTGACTGCATCCCACCTAGCTGAGGTCCCTGGGGGCTCTCTTCATCTCCCTGGGAAGTGCTTTTGGGCATCTTGCAGGACAAAACCACGGTGAGGAGTGTTCCATCCTTGAAGAGTCCATATCCTGACATTGGTGACGTGCTCATAAAGGGTGGAGAAGGAAAGTTATGGGAAAGGATAAAGGGTCACCATGAAATGGTGGTCTGATAACAGAGCCTGGGCACCCTCACAGTTTGATGATTTATTCTCAATCCTGTAACTTGCAGCAATCCACCCACTCACTGCTCCAAAAGTTCCAGAGTCTTCAGCAGTTTCCACAGTAGGCAGTCAGTGTGATATATTTTTCAGGAAAAGATTTTTGAAAGTAACAGCAATGATGATAATGGCTGTTGGAACCTCAGCTATTTCTTACCTTATATTCTCTTTAAAAATTATCTCTAATCCTTTCCAGGGCTTCATCCTACCAACTGGCTTCTACATTTGTCTTAGAAATGCTCAGGGTATGCACTTTTTAAAATTTGAATTTTATTCTTAAATGTAGATATCTTAATGCCCCACCTCCCAGCAAGTACACTCTCTCACACAGGAGCATGTAAGAAAACTTTGAATTAAGCTCCTCTCTCCAAATGAATCTTTAGTGTGTTTTTCTGGCAGAAAGGGAAGCTGTTGGCCTGTGAAAGGATGTCACATGGTGGTGAAACATTCAGGGCACTGGTGGTTTCAGCTGCAGGCAGGACTTGACACAGAATCCAAGATCCTAGAATTCTAGTGCTACTGTTTATATGGTTAACTACTCTTATAAAAAATATTATTATTGAAAATAATAGTAATTATTATTGAAAGAGAGCTGAATATGCCATTTTGTATTGCTCCCTCTTTAAAACAAATACTATTTTTTCTTAGCCTGAAAGCGTTTCTTTTTAAATATATGTCATGAATCAGAGCAAGACTTTCTTAGAACCAGAGCTATAAGAGAATGAGAGATTACTTTTGCCAATAATGAAAAAACAGGTAATTTCTTACAATTTCCCTTTGCTTAAGAAATGTCTTTAGAGAAATGAGTTGGAAATTAAGGATCCAGCCAAGTGCAAGCCCTGAAGTGCACACTTGTGTTCAAGCAGGTATTCAGTAATTCATTAGGGGAATTGCTCATGTACTTTACTTAACATGGAGCATTGTGCTTTATGCTGCAGAGCAAAATGAGCCTGCCCCTCTAAATTCAAGAATATATTTATTTTCTTTATTCATTGTGGTGTTTTTTTCTCCTCTTATAATGTAAAAAAGTTGCTTATGACCCTGACTTAAATAGCACAGCCTTGTGTACTGATGCAGACACATACACAAGCTCCTGTGTGCAGTGACCCTGAATCTCCCTGTGAAAATGAGGAGTAGGTCTACCCAAAATGCAACCTTTACTCAATTTCCCCTTACAATTTCCCCTATTGCCCCTTACTTGCTCTGCTCATGGAGGGATAAAGAAGGTATTTCCTCTTCATGTCTGCCTAATGAAGTGACTATCCACCCCATCACAGGAATGCAAAGAACTGAGATGCTGCTGGCACCTGCTCAGGAGCAAACTTCCTCTGTGGCTGCCCCACCAAGGTCTTGCCAGTCCAGTAGAGCTCTGCCAAGGGGTTCATGTGTGCTCCCTGAAAAGCAGCAAAACCACCTTGCTGGGTTAAGATTTAGGGCCTCCTGCAAAGCCTGGAAGATGATGGCAGCTCTTCCACCTCAAAAGTACTGTGAAGTGTGCAGGTTTGCCTTGCTCCTGGTCCTATGGAAGGACCTCTCTCTTTGCTGAGAAATGTGGGTGGTGTTAGGATGGGCAGAACTCTGGCCCTTTTCATCCCTTGCACTTTAATACATGTGCATTCCTTGTTCTGTTGTTTCTGCTGTGTGCAATGACAGGTACTTCCAAAGAGGCAAAAGGGCTTCTTTCCTTATGGATGTGATGCCTTAAGTTTCAGCTTTCCCATTTTCCAGATTCTGTAGTGCATAAATATATAACTCTGAACTTCATCTGAAGTTAGGGAGTTCTCTTCACAGTTTAGTTAGACAAAACAACCCTCTCCCAGCCTGACAAACAAGGACACTGCTGCAGCTTTGAGCCCAAAAAGAATAAACAGTGAATTGAGGAGAGCAGTCTGGGAGGATGGGACTTCATAACTTGAAGCTGTAATTGGACAATTAACCCCAATATGTAAAGGGACCAAAACTTACAAAAATGTGAAAATTCATGACCCGTGGTCCATCTTGGGTGTAGCCTCAGCTGGGCTCTTGCATCCTTGCCCAAGATGTATCCTTTGGAGGCCTTTTTAATAAGTACCTACTTTATTCCTTTAACACTGTCTAGCCTCTGTTCTAGGTAGCCTCTCAAGGCATCAGCTGAGGGAGAGACACTCCAACATAAACAAACCCCCCATGTGGTGTGGTACAAATGGTTAACAGCAGCCAATACTCCTGTCTAGTCACAAACATATTGGTCATCCCACATGAGAAATATCAAACCTCTTCTTCTGACAGCCTCACACCAGAGCTCTTCTTTACTGCCTGCTAGTCCATCTCTTAAACTGTGGATGAATAGCTACATGTCATAAACCCTTAACTAACATTTTTAAAAGTAATAATTGAAAAAATGCATTGATTTCTTGGGTCTTTTTATCTGCTGTGGGCATGTGTCCTAAAGAGACATTCCCTTGACCAATGTGGTTGTATTAAAGATTCTTAAAGCTTAAAGATTTTTAAAAGCTTAATTGACAATTTTTCCATGCATTGCAATGATCTTGGTTGTCTGCAGAGAAAGGATTCATGACACAGAAGACAGCAATTCTAGGAGATGGATTTTTGCTGGAGAATGTGTGTGCACTTCCTATTTTTGTAAAGGTGCTGTCTTTTTATTCTTTACCGTGTATTCACATGATTTAAACAAAACAAAAACAACAACAAAAGTTCAGCCAAACAAAAAAATCCACAATCAGCCTTTTACTGTACCAGTGTAGTCGTAAGAACTCTCATATTTTGGTGCTCTTGGAGTTAGTTGATATAAATTACTACTGGTGAGAATAAGACTTTAAATATTTTTTAAACAAGAGAGGCATCTGTCCCAAAGGATCTGTGTGCCCAGATGGTGTATCCAGAAGGCAAAGATGTGAGCACTGAGAGACTCCTGTCCATCCACAGGCCTCAATCCAGAGAAGTGCTCAATGTCAGTGCCTCTTTTCCATGGCCTCAGCCAAAATACCCCAAGCTTAGGGGTAAACTGTAGAAGTTACCAAATCTGCTGATCCTCTGCCTGACGTATCTTTGTGTCACTCTGTGCTAACAGCGCTTTAGACTTGTGCATTTTGAAAAGAAGAAAGTTTGGCATTTGGGTGGCAGGCAGGCTTGTAATGCTTTGCTTGGAATTGTTACAAGTAAGCCAAGGTTAGTATGTCTAATGAACACAAATGAAGCCTGAAATCAAATACAGGGCAAAACCAAAATTGTTGGCATATAAAATAAATAAATAATGTTGAGGCATACTTGTGGGATTTCCACTGATTTCTTGGGTTACATATCAAACTGGAAATGCATAGGTTTAGATTAGATATAAAGAAGAAATTCTTCACTGTGATGGTGGTGAGGCAGAGGAATGGGTTGCCCAGAGAAGCTGTGGATGCCCCATCCCTGGGAGTGTTCAAGGTCAGGTTGGATGGGTCTTTGAGCAGCTTGGTCTAGCAGAAGGTGTTCCTGCCCATGGCAGGGGTGTTGGAACAAGATGATCTTTAAGGTCCCTTCCAACCCAAACCATCCTATGACACCACAAGCAGGTGAAAATCATGGTATCTGTTCAAAGAGGTGTGGAGGAACGGGGATGCATATTTGTAGTGAGTCTTACTTACTGAGCTAGAAGGATTTATATCAAATTCTTCCACAGCAGGAAATTCTGACCTATGGTAAATGAATTGAGTTCATTTATTGTGAGGTTGCTGAATTTAAACGAAGCACCTGATCTACAGCAATTGGGTAGCTGCATGCATTCAGCCTTCCTCTGCCAGGTACTGGCAAAGGAGACTTATGCAAATAAATAAAGAAGAAAATGCCTTTTTATATTGTAGCCACATGCACTGGAAACCTAACTTAATTTGTACCTTTGTGTTAATGCTTTACATGAACAAAGGTTTAGTCTGTATTGCTATTGGAAGCCATTGCTTTAGACAGAGTCTCTGCATTTATAAAGCTGGAAATAAAGTGTTATGGTGGAATTAATCCATATCTCTTTCAGAATTTCTCAAGGTAATAAAAATCTTGTGTAAAACCGTACCTGCTAACTGAGCTTACAGACCAGTACTGTCTGTATGATCCATCAAACAGGCAGCATTCCCCTGCTGCCTGCTTGTGGAATTTGTGCTCCTGCAGTGTAGTACTTAGGCTTGATCTAATTCCCCCTGCAGTCAACACGAATGTTCTGACCTATTATTTTCATTTGATAAGTGGTTAAAGCTGCACTCCCTTTGTCTTACCATGATAGGTGGGTGATTGTGTAAGGAAACAAACTCTGAGATAATCCTAAACTAGACAAATCCAAAGAAGAAAGGATTATTGTGGTAAAGCATCAGTTTTGGGTTTTTTCTATCTAGTTGGGCTTTTTTAACCTAAATTAAATTAGATTTTTAAAAAGGAGGTAGGGTGATGAAAATAATTTCAGAAGCAGAGGATTGCAAGACAAGTTGCAGAGACTGAGGGCCAGTTCCTCAGGCAGAGTTAACTGGTGTAATGTCTCTGAAGATTTCACCTGTTGCATCTTAACATTAGCTCTGTTGATGACATGTAAGCATGGGTAACTCTGTATAAATCTGTTTTTCCCTTATGTTGAATGGGAGGATGTGTGTGACAGATGTGCAACATGAAGCATATTAATGCAATGCAAAAGTTGACAGGAAATAGTTAAAAATTCATGAGTTCTGCAAACTGTGGTACCAAGTATTTAGATGCCTGTTTGTCTCTGTTTCAGTGCCTAAAAGACAGTACCAAAATGTACTGTAAACAAGAGATAACCTTCCATGAGACACCTGTTCAACTCCTCCTGGGAATTTGTCTTATTATGAAAAGTATTAAAAACAATATTCTAAGTGACAATCCGTCCTTCTAGGAAAATGCCAAATAATAAAGAAATCACCCTGTTTCTAATAACCATTCTCCTTCCCCCCCTCCCCTTTTTTTCTTTTTTACTGATTAAAAAATGCTTCCTGGTGCAGTTGGAGAACTTGGCAGGCAGTCTGCATTTCAATTGAGCACAACTGCTGCCTTTTCTTCCCTTGGATTCTCCTCTCAGCCCAGCTGTAGAAGCTTCCTCCCTCCGCTGGCTCTGCTCCTTGTGCATCCAGGACCAGGTGGAGTCTGGGGCTGCAGTTATTTACATCAAAGCTTTAATGCTCTTCCTCTGGCAAAATGTTATGGAATTTTTGCTTCCCAGATCTCAGGTCTTTCACATTTGATAATAGAAGTGTTTATTAAGAGACAGTAATAATTATTAAGAGACCTTAATAATATAAAGACCGAAAATACCCTGAATTTAAAAAGAAATAATAAATGATAGCCTGAATGGAAACCAGAGCATGCCACATTACAATTGCACAGAGAGATGTGCTCCCTGCTGTGCTGGCTGGTAATGGGATTAGTCATAGCCAGAAAATCACCAACCGAAACCAGTTGTGAAGTCTCCAAGGCTGGAGTTCTGTCACCAGGAGGCAAGGTCCCCTCGGTGGTGTTGACATTACACCTACGTAAATAAGTCCACTGACACAGGCTGCTTTCCTTGGAAACTGCTTTTTCAGTATTGCATTCTAAGGAAGAGCAAGCAATAAAGTAGGCAGGCACCTTGACTGACACCCCTAGCAAAGCAAACCAGGGAATTTCAACTTGGTTATTCCTGGGTTGGTATAATTCCAAGGTTAGGTTATCTCATGCAGTTATTTCTAGCATTGTTCTCGTTTGAAATCTGCCTTCAGGCCCACACCACCACACACAACAGATTACTTGGTAAGGCTGCAAACACTGACAGATCCTCCTGTCTGTGTGTACAGCTCTCCACCACACAGCTCACTGGAAGAGAAGCTAGAAGTTGTTAAGCACCTGTTTCAACATGCATAAAAAAGCACCAAAGAGCAAAGCTCTTCTGATGTTCCAGCACCAGTTCAGTGCCTCAGAAACCTCTTTTTTTAATAGCCTCCATACAATTGTGCATTTCACACAATTGTGCATTCCATGTGCTTAAAAATAAGCTGAATTATATTTACATAATTTTTAGATTCCATAGGTCTGTAGCCCAATAAGTTATCTCAATAAATTGCAGCCCATGAAACAAAAGGGTTCCTCCAACATATTTCCTTGCTTTCAGAAAAAAACAGGACAGTTTTTGCCAGTAAGTGTGTGAAGATCCATGATAGTTGATTCAATTGCCCTGAAGTGTATTAGTGTTCCTTTCTTGTTTCTTATTTTGCTGTTTATTGGGATTTTTTTTTTCTTATCTCTCCTCTCTGCTGGTTTTTTTTCCTTATCTGTGATATTTTACTTGTATCACCTTTGCAAGTTTTCCTCTGGAACAGTGAGGTTTAGAAATCTGTTTTCATGAAAGCTGAGATTTTAAATCACTTCTAAAGCAAAAAATTATCAACAGTAATGATGTGAACAGTAGAACTAAACACTTCAGTGTTCTCAACTCCATAGAGGCATAGACTAAAAGAGACCTCCTGACTCACCTAAACTGCTCTTTGTTATTGCAAATAAATGCCATAAAATCTTGTTGAAAACGTACCAAGTGATATGTAAACTGTTTAGATGTTTCTTGCCAAATCCTTTTTGCTACACAGCTATTTATGTTGTTGCTCCATCAGGGACTGAGCTCATTCTTCCAGGTGGGTACCTACCACTAGGGAGAGGAGATGATGCATGTTTGAAAATAGGTTCTGTAATTCCTCTTTGTTTATAAGTTTAATAGAGGGGAAAAAGTTTGTTTTAACTCTATTACACTCACAAAAGTTTGTGAGCAGTGCCCTATCCACCTCTTGCCAGTCTCATGCTGCTGAATCTCTGCCTTCCCATGCCAGCTGCAGAGGAAAAACCAGGACCAGGACCAAAGGCAGCACCTCAGAAAAGGATCCACAGCTCACTCCTCCTATTAGTGATAACTAAAATCTAAGTCTATATAATTTAAGTCTCATAGAATTACAGAATTATTCAGGTTGGAAAGGACCATTATGACTGAGTCCAGCCATAAATCTAACACTGCCAAGTCCACCACCAAACCTCGTCCCCAAGTGCCATATCTGAACAATTTTCAAATACCTCCAGGGATGACAACTCCACCTCTACCCTGGGCAGTCTGTTCCACTGCTTGGTAACACTTTTGACACAGATTTTTCCTAATATTCAATCTAAACCTTCTCTGCTGCAGCTTGAGGCCATTTGCTCTTGCCTTATTGCGTCTTGCCTGGGAGAAAGTGCCAATCCCAGTCTAGCTACACCCTCCCTTTAGATAGTTGTAGAGAGTGATAAGGCCTCTCCTGAGCTTCCTTTTCTCCAGACTAAACAACCTCAGCTCCCTCAGCCACGCTTTGGAAGACCTGTGTTCCAGAAACCTTAGTCTCAGTTTTGCCCTTTGCCCAATCATCAGATGATTACCAGGTGATTACTTTCATTTTTGCAGAAGCTTTCTGATGTTTAGGCACTTTGATCTCCTTGGCATTTGATGAGTTGATTGATGATCTGCTTTTTTTCTTCAGACTTTCTTAAAAGAAGTTTTGATAGGTGTTCAAAATCTATTTCAGGTAGCTGCAGTAAGGAAGCTGCCCACGTAGGCAGAATTAATGCACATGAGGCTGTCAATGAGAGAGAACATGCAACAAAAGGAAATAAATGAAAATGGCCATTAGTGGAGCTGTGAATGGTAGAGCCTAGGCTGCAAGGGATTTAAAAATACAATGAAGAAAATGTCATTAGTTCACTTGAATGTAAAAAGAGAAGAAGAAGCAGTGATGCTAAAGAGCTAAACACTTATATTTGTGTTTTGCATTTGAGAGAAACCCAGTGATGTAGAAATTGCAGGATGAAATCCAGTGTTTCAGTATCACTCAAAAGAGAGCACTGTACTAAAGAGGAGTTTCTTGACTTGCATATTGACAGGCTGAAATGACTTGCATCTAAGAGTTTCAGAATAGCTGGCTGGATGGGTCTCTCAGGCAGTGACTTCCTCCACAAACAGGTATTTGAAACCATGGAAGAGATGAAGAGATTTGACCTAAACTTAACATTGGAGCAGCATTCTTAGAAAGATAAATTATAGTCTAATTCTGGAGAAGAGAATGGAACAACTAATATAAATGAACAGGGAAACCTGGTACCACACAATAGTGCCCACTAGCCAAAACCTTTCTGGAAGTTTTCTTCCAGAAATCAGGAGTGTTCAAGCAATATGTTCTAAACATTTCAATTGATGACATACACTGTTTACATTAGAACCTAGAATAACCTGATTTAAGGCAAAATATGCTGAGTGTATTAAAACCATGTGACTTACAGGTCTCAAACCAGACCTCAGCATCAGGTATGTTTGTAACTGTAAATATTAATGTGATCCTTACATTTCTGAAGTAAAGGGTTTCAGACAATATCAATAGAACCTACCTTGCCCTGTATTTTACACAGGAGATGCTTTTATGGCACTTCCCAGTTGGTCCAGGAGATCCATCTGGGAATAATTAGAAGAGCCAAAAACTGCTTGTGGTGTGCCATAGGGAGAAAATTCCTGCCTGAAGAGTCAAGTGGGAGGAGAGAAGCTGATTACACTGCAGGTCATTAATATCTCCCAGGCAAAAGGAAATGAAATTGAAAAAAAAAAATTCCTGTTGATTTTGAAAAATGTGTAGCATGTTATAGGAAGTAGAAATCAGGACATTTCATGTTTACTTTAACTGGGAGGATAAGATGAGAGAGCTTTTAATGAGTTGTGATGGATTCCCGCCAAGAAATATCTTAAAGATACTATAAAACTTCTCTGTGATATGCTGTTTTATTGGCTTATATCTACAGATTTATGACAACTAGATTTAATGACTGTTTAAATGGAGCATTTTAAGTAAAAGGGAACTGTCAGTTTCAGAAATGGATGAAGAATGACACAGGGGAAAAGCTGTGAATGGGGAGTTGGGGTGGGTCTGTGGGAGAAAACGGAGGAAAGGAGGAGAACCAGTGAGGAATGGGAGTCAGAAAGGAGCTGGAATTTCATCAGCAGACTCCTGCAGAACAACAAGTAGTTAGGAAACAACGCTGACAGTGTCAGACAGCAGACAAACACATAGGAGCCTTTCAGTTTCACTGAAAGGAAGAAGTGCTGTGGTAATTCCTAAAGAGCACTTTGCTTCCTCCGAGCTTGGGTACAGCCCCAAACTGCTGAAAATCCCACTTGCTTCTCTGTTACTCCAGAATGGACATGTCACACACTTCCCAGAATTCCAGAACTAAATCTTTCGAAGGATGTTTTCATGGACATCTTCTAAAGCATGAAGATTAAAATTAACTCTGACTTCACAGGGCAAAAAAAGGAAATTCCAAGAGAAAAAATAATCCCAAACCCATTTATAAGGTATGGAATCTGTTGGTCAGCCTGAACAGTACTTTGTGTTTCTTTTTTCTTTTGCCCAGGCTTCTTCCTCCTTGTGACTGAACTTTTCATATCACAAAACAAGCCTTTCACAGCCCACTTTCTGTTTGAAGCTAATAGGAACTAACCATCCCTGTTGCTGCTCACAGACCAAAAATCTCATCTAGAAAGTGAAAGTTATTCTAAGGGAGAGAGGAAAACACAGAGTGACCTTTGAGCTCACTGCTTGCTAGCCCTGCTTTGATTCTGACACTTGCCTGTAACACTGCATGCTTCATGACAGGAGCTGAGCCGCAGTTTCCAACCTCAGAACTTTCATATCAGGGCTCCATAATCTGTCTCTGTTGTTCATTAAAGAAATTATGGTGTCAATATAAATGACTTCTCTCAAGAGACTAATTCCCTCTTTTATTTGCCAGGTTTCAGTGGAAAAGAATTCAAAGCTTCCTACCAGAACTGATAGTTCAGGCTTGTCTCTGTTTTCCTTCTTTAAAGTTGCATGGTAGGCATATTGGGTATTTTCTGGTAAGGATCACTTCTAAAAAGATTCAGTATTTTTAATTGTGAACTAGCTTTAATTTCAATAGAAACTCCTGTTGAATTTGCATGAACTCAGACTGAAAAATTTACTATTTCCATCAAAAAGCATTCATTCACAAGCACCTTCGCTGCCAGAACATTTTTAGGAGAAAAAAACTACAAAGCCTAAACAGAGAAATGGAAAGTAAATAAATCCTGTAAACAAAAATATTTATGTCCAAGGCAAATGCAGTATTAGTCATGTGGACACTGAGTTAGTTTAGCTTGTTGGGAATTCTGCTGAAGTCATTTATGAGCCCGTAACCATGGAAATACACCAGCCTCCTGTGTTAAGCCAAATCATGAGCATCCAGTCAATGAAGGACTTAGAAACTTAAGTTCTTTACAGTGTTCAGGACAAAACATGGTTTATTTAAGTAGGACACTGAGTCCTTGTTGTTACCTTGCCCATGGACATTTCTACAAATTATTAATGCCTTTTTATTTTGCTGACAACAGGATATGTGCAGATTTTCCAATGTTTTGCTGAGGATGGGGTGCACTACATCACAGAGGTGGAAAGACTTTCAATAAAGCAGACAACTGCATAACAAGATGAGACTCTGTGCAATCAGTGTTTGGAAATGGGTAGGTTCCAGGAAAAGCTTTAATATCCAAGACGGTTTTGAGATGAATTGTTGTGATACTAGCAATTGGTGTCGTGATGATTCTATTGAAAACTGGTGTCTCTGTGGACATTATGCTCAAGGATCACTGGGGGAAAGTCCCATCAGTGATCATTAGGCATAATGAAAGCAACTTGTGCTGATGGTGAGAAATATCTCAAATTGACTGCTGTAGATGCCTTCAGTGTTGATTGGGAGAGTGGGCAGGGGGGCCTGTTCTCACTTTCATAATTTGCATGGGTGTTCTGCAGGATTCCTTCAGCAAAACTTCCACCTGCACCTCTGAAAATCTGAGCAGGGTGTTCATGTGTCATTCATTTCTGATGCAAGGCTTGTCTGGGACTCTGCTGCTCTTGCCTCTGAGTTGGTGACACAATTCAGGTGAAAACCTGCTGAGCCTGTCAGGCTGGCCAAGATTTTGGGCCTTACTGGTCTGACATGCTCCACTATTTGAAAAATGTAATTGGGGGTTTTAACTGTGTTCCTGAAGCCTTGCTGTCTGAGGGGGAAAAGTTCCAAACACAGTTCTCTCCTTTTGGCTGCTGCCCTTGCCTTGTCTATAGGACATATCACATAAAATCAGTATGTCAACAACTCACATAGCTTGAGCAAACACTATTTTACAGCTGCTCTGAAGCAAAAGGTAGATGCGGAGCACTAATAAAGTTGCTAGAGATGAAGATTCAAAGGTTTTGGCTCTTCCTGAAATTAATTTAGACTTTTGAAAGGTGGTGTGAAAGTTTGGACTACCCACTTTGTCACTGGTAATGAAAGAAGAAACAAAACCCCCAACTATCTATAACAGTGTCTCAGATTCCATGTTGCCAAACAGGATTTTCAGATATTTGTAATCTGACTGTAGCTGTCTGTGGCAATGTAATGGGTCATTTGGAATCAGTGACTATGTAAAGGTATTTATACAGTCCCCATGTGAAAATTTACCTACCCTTGTTAGTGAGCTGCTGATTAATATTGGTTTTGAATATGCAAAAATAGGATGATGCACTCTTGTTTGAATGTATGTGTTGTGAGCAAACTCACTACTAGATTAAATTGTCTTGGGTTCATCATTAATGTTAATTTGGAGCAAGCTGTAATGGTTCTTTTTAATTCTTATGACTACTGAAACCCAAGGGTCAAGGGTTTGGAGAATATTAAACCATTCCCATATCAAAGCAACTTGCAATTAAATTAAATCTGTTTCTCCACATAAGTAAATTACTTGGGATATAATAGTTGCAGTTTCTTCCTATTCTTCCTTTTTTTCCCTTGGTGAAATGACATGTTAGAAATTATATATTACAGTAGAATGACAAGAAGTATCCCTTAGTGTGCACAGCCAGGGCCATTGTGGATAACAGATGCCTCATGCAAAGCATGGAGCACAGAGACATGGAAGGAAAACACAAAACACAACAATGGCTTTGAGGGAAAAAGGCTCTCCACCTCCTTGTCTGTTTGTGAATCACTGTACTGTTCCCAATATTTCATCTTTTCTCTACTGAAGAGCCTATAAATAGTTCCAGGAGCACATCTACTTGAGAAACTAGTGTCAGACCCCATGGCAAACCAATTTTGGACTAGATCTCAGGAACAGAACACGTTTCAGGGCAAGGAGGGAAGCAGGTGAACTCCACCAGCACTGCAAGTGGTGGCACACGGGGTTCCTGTGACCTCTGGGCCCTCGAGGAGGCCCCTGGTGAGCAGCAGGAGTGTGCTGGGTGGGTGGAGGCTGTCCCAGGTGTCTCTGAGGACTGAGTTGGACTCCTTGCTGCAGGTGACATCCTCAGGGAAGTTTTGTTTTCATCACTGACTGGGAGGGAGCCAAGGAAGACTTGGCTGCAGTTATTCCCCGTGAGTATCTGTGGCTGCCTCGGGTCAGTTAAGGTATCCCAGCACCAAGGATGCTTTTGGGAGAGGGACAGCAGCTCCTTTGGGCTGGGATTTCAATTACCAAGAACTTCACCCATGAAAAAACTAACCTTCCTTTAGGAGAAAAAAAAAACCAAGTATCTAGAAGTCAAAGAGCTTCAGCAGTAATGTGTGATTATTTCAAAGGATGTTTCATGACAATTTTCTGCCCCCAGGAAAGGCATCCTTGGCAGGGATTTGGCATTTAGTATTGGAGGGGCTGAAGAATTTAGGATCACTTTGCATATTTACAATCATTTGTCACCTTCTTTAAGTAAGGAGTGCCCACAGGGTTAATGGGTTCAGTGGCTTTGTTGAACTTCGGTAATTTAAGGACTGTTTAAAACAAACCCTTTTCAAAACATTTTTAAAAGTAAATTAGTCTTGTCTAAGAATAAAAACAAATCCTAAATTTATTTACCTGAATTACATTTAAATTAGAATTTAGTGTTGGGACTAAGAAAAGATCTCATTGCTTTGGTCTCATCCTAAACTGAATTTTTATTGAGATTATGGTGGAAATTCAGTGCTCTACAGAATGTTACATAAGTTTGAGCATCACTCATGTGCCCTGCAAACCCTCTAGAGGTAATTGCCAGAAATTAAAGATTTACCAGCTCTGCTGTAGTACTAAGGGTTGTAAAATCAAATAAGAATTTTTAAAAACCCAAACACAAACCTAAAACAAACAAACAAGCACATCAACAACAACACAAAACACAATGAAATAAAAAAAAAAAACAAACAGAAAAAAAAAACAACCCAAAACACAATCTCTTGGCTCTTTTTAAAAACTCAGTGTTCTGCAACAGGCCTGTTACACTGCCTCCAAATAAATATTTGATGAGTGACTGAATGTTAACTACTAGGCACTGGTATCAGCTTCAGTATTGCAAAAATCTTCAATCACAATTTCCCTTCTCTCTGAACGTTCATGCAGCACGCCGTGCTTTTGCTCTTGTTGGTAGGGTTCCTCTTCCTCCTCTGCCGTGATAACTTTCCTGGGGATAGGTGATAATGAGGGCTAACAATATTGCTACTAAGTTTGGCTTTTAAAATCCACCTCGAGGAAGGAAAATCCACCTTCTAAATGTTCCCGTTTCTGTTGCTGGCTTTGAGAAAAACATGGCTCTCCTAATCTTGCACCCACATTTCCTCCTCAGAGCTGCTGCCACGGAGAGCAAGAGGCTGCAGACCTCTAGGTGGAAATGGAGGCAGTCATCCATATTACACCTGTAGGGTGCCTGACTTCCAGAAACATTGCAAAGGAATTTATGAAAATTCAGTGAAGGCTGCATCCACTTCACACTTCGTTTTCATTAAATTGGACTTTACTGCATTTTATACCAAAAGCATCCATTGGTAGACAATATGTCCAGATTAACCTCATTCCCTTCAGGATTTTTCTTAATATGGTGGAATCTTGTTTGCATTCTACATGATGACCCAGGGTCCTGCTTGGCAAATGTGTTCAGCTTTTATCGTGTATGGAACAATTTTTAAAAAGTCCATCTTGGAACCATAGTATTTCTAAATATTAAGATATTGAAGGTTAAGAGGAAAACACCAAACAAAACCCTTCTCCATTTAACAAGGTGGATTGCATCTGCTTTTTCCCTCGTTTCCTGGTTGAGCTTTCCCAAAATTTCAAAATTATATTTTCCAATATCATAACAGGATTGTTTCTGTGTACTTGGACATGAGTTTTCTTTCTAATCTGATTGTATTGCAACACACTGCTGTGTGAAATAGACTTGGTTTGACCACCTTGCCATGGGTTAGGCCTAAGATATCCTCAGTATGTCATTTTGAAAAAGGCACAGAGATGAGCAGAGTAATTTTAAGCCTTTTAATATTTACGGGTACATTCCCAACTTTTTGGCCATCATGTCTTTTTTTTCATGAGAGTGTGATGGCTGAAACCTCTGGAACGTGTCTGTAAGTAATCAATGCCTCAAAATGCTGGGGCTTATCTGTAAGCCTTGCTTGGAGGTGTGCACTCAGTATTTGGAAGCTCTCAAAAACACCTTGATGTCTCATTCCCCCAAAACTACATTTCAGTCTGGCCAGTCCAAGATATAGACCGTGTGTTGCTTTCTGCCTAGGGCAATGCTGCTGTAAGATATTCTTAATGTCTGTTTATGTGTAAGGGCAATCTACATGTCCTGTTTTATAATACATATATGTATATTCTTATTATTATTATTCTTTTCCCCCATGGTTCAGGCACATTTTTCTTATATTTCCACCCAAGTAGTCCCTACTTTCTCTTGTAGACCTTCTATATTCTAGCTGTGTTTCATAGGGATCCCTTTTCCCCTGCTAACAAATCAACATGAAGTTTGAAATTTTACTGTCTTGCTTGCTATTGTGCTGAATAAATGTTCTGTGGCTTTCACTTACTCTGGTATGAGTAATGAAGAATCCTGTCTCCTTCCTCCAAGGGATCAGCTGTGTGGAATAACAGAGCTCTCTCTTCTCCCCTTCCTTTCCCATTATGTCATAATTTGTTAGTACAAGAATCAACCTTTTGCTTTTGCAATATTGAGGAGCCAGAAAAAGAAAGAAATCAGACAGGGATTATCAGTGAAGCTAAAACACTTTATCCTCTCAATAATCTGGTTTTAAGAGCTGCTTTTAATTTTTAAAATTATGCCTCCCCTGCAAGAGACGGAGTATCCATGTTTTCTTCTGATTACTCTGGAGCATCAATTGCTGAGCAGGTCAAACTTTTGTTTCACCAATACTCCTCAGTCAGCACAGTGCCAGTAGCATGCATACATAAACTGGAGCACTGGAAGTGCTTTCACTGGGCTGATGAGGGCTATGCACATTCAGACTGGTGCAAGTGCTGATTTGGATGGTTGATTACATACATATGCATGTCCTTGGAAAAAACAATGCAGCGTAACTGGTCCTAAATCACTGGTGTGTTTCAGAATAAGTGGCAGTAATCAGGAGCTTGCCAGCATCATGTCTGGGTGATTGGGTGTTCCCCATGAGCATCAGGGCCCTGTCACTATCCTGTGCAGGTTCCCTAGCTTGTCAATGTAGTTTAAACTTCAGTGTGGACTGTGAAAGTTGCTCTCACACCACCAGGGTTTTTTCTTAAGTCTCTCTTTTCCCCAGAGTTTGGTCCAGACACAGCTGACATAAACTGCTCCACTCCAGCCTTGAAAGGACTGTTCAAGAACCCATTTGATACCAAGGCAGATGTCAATGACTTTTCAAATGCATAACCTGAAGGCTGCCTTTAGAAATTGAAAACTTTGTGTTCCTGGAGCATCTCTAGAATAATTCACATAGGGAAAACGTGGGTCATCTTCTCTAATATTTTCCAGAATGGAATGGATAAGACACAGCAGCTTGTATTTTCTCTAACCAGTAAAAGTAAAGTCTCATCTAGTATGGGATGCTGCTGAAATCTTTGATGGGGGGTGGAAAAAGAGGAGTCAACACCTGTTAAGTCCAGTTCATGAAGTTTCCTGAGCACTTTTTCCTCTTCCATGAGATTTTATCTGAGTTATATCTACTAAGCAAAGTGTAAAATGCAGCAAATTCAAGGTAAAATGGAAGGAGTAACCTAGGAATATGAAATGGAAAGAGCCATTACAACGGTGATAGTAATCAAGAGAACAAAGTGTGCTTACTGTCAATTTAAGGCTTTGTTTGGCTTTTGTGGCAGCTGTATCTGCTGCGGTTAAATAGAGCAGATTTGTAGAGTAAATGTGCTCACTAATGGTGTAGTTCCTATCCCAGTATAAGGTTAGGGAAAGTCCTCGTTAGGGTGGGTGCTGCTGTTAATAAATACTGACTCATCATAAAGGAAATTAAAGTAGTAAGGAGATGCATTTGAAAAGACAATTATGTGATTCTCTCCACTGTTATCCAGCAAGGAGAAACTCCAACAAGCCTCCCTGAAGGTGCTGTGGGGTCCCTTATCACCACAGAATGCAGCTAATAAATTCACCGTGGTATTAAAGATACATTTGATCCTCCCCTCCCTGAACAGTCCTGGGAAAGAGAGTGATATAATACCTAAAGTAAGCTCCAGAGGATTTTTTCCTTCATATTGAAGATGGGGAGCTCATTTGCCAGGAATAATAGTATAGGCAACTTCAAGAACTGAAGCTGTGAGGGAGCTGTAAGAATCACTGAGTCTTGCTTGTTTCACCTTCCTGATGCAGCAGCAAGATCCCTGTTTTTCTGGGCACTGACCTGGGCTGAAGCCCACCAGCCTGTCTGTGCAGAGGACAGGGCAGGTGGTGCTTCCTGAGTGGCACTCATGTGTGAATTCTCCCATTGCCAAAGCACCTTCAGGCCCTGCTGGCCAAGAGAGGCAGAGATTTACACTGTTAATCAACTACATCATATCCATGCAGGCAGAGCCAACAGGAGTCTGGCCAATGAGCTAGATGTGAAATAATTAAAATTTACTGAGTGGTTTGGATTTAGTCCGTTTGAATGCTTTTCTTGTCTGATCTTTGAAGGCAAGTTGTTTATGCAAGTGAAGTGCTTCAAGATACAGCAAGGAGCATTGACATCAGCAGAGATCAATGAAGGACCAAGAGGTCTATTTAATCTAGGAAATGAGTGACTTGGGTCTTTGATCCTGTTGCATTCTCCTATTCCCAGAAGGTTAAATTTAGTCCTGCATACACAAATTCTGTTTGACTAAGTTTACTTAGGTTTTAAATATTTGTGGGTTTCTTTTGTTTAGGTTCTCTTGTATAACAAGAAAAAAACCCCAACTGTTACCACATAATTAGGCTGTTGCTGTGTAAGCATGTGTAGCTCCTTTCAGACTTGAGAGCAGAATATGCAAATTCAAGCCCAAATGCATTTCTTTAAACTTTCATACTGTATAAAAGAAAAGGAAAACACCCTCTGACCCATTGTATACAAACCAGCCTTGAAACGGCATGGGGGAAATGGCTCAAATTTGAATTAGCAAGAAATAAGTCTTGTTTGGTTCATGTTGCCTGCAGTACTTCCATTTTCCAGAAGTAAAGAAAACCTCGTGCAGCCTAATGGAGAGGTGTGCATTTGGTTCAAGATATAAAAATGTAAGGTAAGCCTTAGAGAACATGAGGATAAGGCTGAAGTTTCTACCATGCTGAAAAACAAGATCAGGAAAAATTTAAAAAATTTCATAATCCCTTGTCTAGGAGTGTTAGTTGTTTTGGTGTAAAATAAACAGAAGTCAAAGCAAGAGGACTTTTTTCTATTTATTTACATTTATCTTTACTGCAGCAAGCCATAGCAGGTGCTAGCATGAGATGAGCTTTGGTGCTTCTTGCCACAGACTCGCTTCACCATGTGTCATCAACCACGAGTTTTAAAAGTGCCTGAATTGAAATATCCCCTTCGATACAGAAAATAAAATTGAAAAAACAGGGAGAGGAAGGAACTCCCATCAGGGAGGCAAAAGAACAGCCCTCGCTTCCTTCCACATCCCCCTGCCCCAAGCCGCCGCCACGCTCCCTCTGCTCCGTGTGCGACGCGGGCCGAGCTCAGCCGGGCCGTAGCAGGGCGGCCCCGCACGCCTGCGATGGCTCCGGGGCCTCGCCCCAAGCCCGCACCGTCCTTGCGGCTTTTATTTTCGTAACTTTAAATTTATTTTTTCAACATCCCTGCCACGGGCTGAACGGGGGGCGCTCCAGGGGGCGAGTGCGGGACGGTGCCCGCTTGCGGGAGCAGCGCTCGGTGCCGGGGTAGCACCGCAGCTGCTCCGCGGCCGCCGGGCAGGTGTCGCGGCGGCCCTCGGACCGCACCGGCGGGGAGATATCACTTCTGGAAAAAAAAAAAAAAAAAGTTTTAAAAAAGAAGAAAGTTTAATAACCAAAAACTTCAATAACTAAAAACTAAGACAGCAGCGGAGGGACCGGTGCCCGTGTGCGGGAGCCCCGCGGCAGCCGGAGCGGCGCTGGCGGGGCGGAGCGGAGCGGCCCCGCTGACCCCCGGCCGGGCCGGTGCCGGGGGCGGGGAGCCCGGGGCGCCCCGCCGGCCCCCATTGGCGGGCGCGGCGGGGGTGGCGGGGCCGGGCTGTGCGGGCCGGGTCCCGGGCGGAGGGGGCCGGCCCTGCCCCCGCGGCCGGCGGCTGCCCAAGGTTTAAAGTGAGAACTTTCTGCGGGCGGCGCCGAGCTGCACAGCCCCGCCGCCGCGTCGCTGCTGTCCCGCCGCAGCAGCCGCCGCTACCACCGCCTCCCCCGGGCGGGCCGTACAATCCTCGGCAGTGTCCTGAGACTGTACGCCCGCCTCGGGGGCGACCCGGCCGAACCGGACCCCGCTCCTCGCCCGCCGGCGCCCGCGGAGCCCCGCGTCCCTCGGGCAGGTGCTGAGCGCGCCCCGGCCCGAGAGGCGGCGCAGGAGCCGGCAGCAGCCGCCGCGATGACAGCTGACAAGGAGAAGAAAAGGTGAGGGGCCGCGGGCGAGGCGCCGGGCTGCTCGGGCCGCTGCGTCCTCCTGCGGCTGCCCCCTTCGGCCGCGGGACTCCCCGCCGAGGGGGCACTGCCGGCGGGACGGTGCGGCCTCGCCTCTCCCCTCCACGGCTCCCGTGCGACCCGGAGCCTTTGCGGGAACCGGCTGCGGCGTGAGCGAGTTAGATCGCCCAGCCCGGGAGGGGAGAGGGGCAGGGGAGCAGCGGCGCGTCCCTTCGGGGTAACCCGCGCTCCGTCCGGGCCGCCGCCGAGCCGGGGAGCGCCTGCCCGGGGAGCTGCACCCGCCGGTGGCACCGCGGCCGGCAGAGCACCCGGCCCCGGCCCGGCGGTGGCGGCCCCGGCCGTGCCGGGCTGCGGGCAGGTGCACCTGGCAGGCAGGGCCAGCCAGCCGGTGTGCGGCCACTGTCATGTACGCCATGGGAGGGCTTGGTATCAGCAAGGACAGAGAGAGTAGGAAACTATTTTTAAGTTGAGGACAGGGGTTTTGGAGGTAGCAGCACTCTTAGCAAAACGTGTTTTGTAACTAAAGTCGCGTGGATGAAATTGCCAGGCTATGTGTAAATATTTCGACACCTCCTCGCTCCAGTCCGAGACGCTGGCCGCGGTGCATCTCCCGCGGATCACGGAGCTCCTCAGCTGTCAGCGAGTTTTCCCGGAGGGCCGAGAGCTTTAGGAGTGCCCAGCTCCTCGTTTGCTGCTGCCCTCTGAGAGGGATGTAAAGCTAGACATTCCCACACTGCCAGAGCGACCCTTCCAGAGGGAATCAAAGTAACGCACTGGTAGTTTTGTAGTTCATCAAAGAGTGTTTTCTTGTTGGTTCTTGAGAATAAACGTCAAAATAAAACTCAGCAGTCCATAACACAGAAGTTACAGGTGGAGATAAAGAGAAGAATTATCTACTTGTTGCTCCAAAGCTATAAACAATTTCTATGGATTGTTCATATGGAGAGAGGGCACGGACATGGGGAAAACTAAGCAAGTGAATAAAGGTCTATGAAGTCTTGTGAAAGGATATGTATTCAGTCTGTTTTCTACTGCAGGCAGGATCCGTCGATTATCAACACAGGTTACTGTTCTGGCCATAGATTCTCTTTATAAGCAATGTGGTTTACAGACTGAGACTTTTATGTTGTTATTTGTCGTGTGTACTATCCAGTTACCACGCAGTAAACTCCAAACCCTTGGTTTTTGTTTGTGAAGTAGCTCCTTTTTCATTTAGTCACCCTATGACGGTGTAGTAGGGGAGGTATAGTTGTGTAAATCGTACCTTTTCCCTGTAGTTCTGTTTTCCTTAATTTACCAGAAACTAACCTATTAAGGTTAAACAGTTGCTTCAAGTATATTTTGTTTTAGATAGAGCGCAGAGTACAAAATACACGTACGTTTTGTGTCTTATGTTGAAAAACCAAAAAATTATAGTACAGTACAATGTAGTTACAAATGTGTTAGTTTATGAGGCAAGAGGATGAAATAGTGTATATATTGGAAATACACTGCATTCATTGTATCACCTCTTTTTAACGGGGCACTCGTAATCTCTTCAGTTTTAACCTCTTGCTTTCCAGCAGAGTGAGGGATTGGGTGCTGTCTAATCTTGCAGGACAGCACGCTGAAGTGGTTTGGGGAAATATCCTTCAGATACTACACAGGCTTCACAGGACTGAAGTCTGAACCCTGATCCTGACTCCGTCACTGCTTTTAAATATTGTGACACTCTGTGACAATTTTTCTGCTTCTCTCAGAAGTAGGATAATTGTTATCTGGTTCATGGGATTGTTGCGTAAATTAATGTTTGTGGAAGAACTGGGAGAGTGTCATATGAGGGATTTCAGATAGCTGGTTTGTGCCTCTCTGTCAGTGTGCTGTGGATATCCCTGCTGGGGATGTACCCTATGTAGCCTGTTGAAACAAGATAGTTTTGCTCTCTTAATTTTCCAGTATTATTATAGAGTAGGTTTATTGCCTTGAGTTCGACAGTTAAGGTATTGTTTGCTTGATCTCTATCCAGATATGCAACAAAGATCTCTAACCTTATTTGCTAATAGCATTTATAAATCACTTTCATGGAGAAAAGGTGGGGCAGTGTTAGATTTCCAGGCAGCTCTGAAACTATGTTGAGGAGCAAATCTCTTGCTGTTAAACAAATGTTCTAAGGAAGATAATCTTCAATTCTCTTAATGGTCCGTTTAAGTTGGAGAACATTCTCAGGTCTTCATTTGAAGCTCTGTTTGCCAGCAAAAAGGAGCAGTTGCTTTATTTGGAACAAATGTTATGGCACTTTCAGGAGGCTGATTTCCCTCATTTAAAGTTAGTCCAAGATACAGAGCGGAAATTAATATGAGTATTCTTTTAACTTATTTTAAAAAATCTACACAGTATTAGATACTCTCTTAGAATGCTGGTAATTAGAAACTGGGAGAAGGAGGAATAAAAGGGCTTAACACATTTTAGCAAATAGTAAAAGCTAAGGGAAGAGTATCTGATCTGCACAGCTGTGCATTACAACAAGAGTAGGTAAGTCCCAATGTAATTCGAGCAGTCTGATACAATATCGTGATGTGTTTTTTTAATGATTTGCAAGACAGTTATTTTGTTAGGAGTGGATGTTGTGTTAAATGAATGGTTCTGCATGGACAAATGTGTTGCTTGAGAAAAGTTTGAAACCAGGCTCAGGACAAGTCAAGTACCATGGAGAAGGATGCATCATTCGGCTTCACCTTTTCAGTTGTGTTGTTACTTGGGGAATTCTGTGTTTGTTTTCCAGTTGTATGAAAAATAGACCAATTTTGCAGCTCAGGGTGTTTCTGTTCTAGTGGTCCCCATGTAATTTCACAGTATGTTTTTGACCATAACCATGTAATGTTACATAAATCTGTTTAACTTCTTCTGGTCCAGATAGTAAAGAAATGGGATTTCCCCCAGTTATTGTCTAGGTAATAGACTGCTTTCATTTACCCTTTTACTTTGGGCTTTATTTGATGTTGAGCCCCTCTAATGAGGTGCTTTGTGCCTCAAATTTTGCTGACCTTTTCCTTCAGGAGAGTAGTTTTGCCAAGCTGAGGTCATTCTTGGCTGTTGCTCCTCAGGATGAGGAAACTGTCCTGATGGCACAGCTCTCTAGAGCTCAGGTAGCTGCTCGCTCGTAATGGATGTAATTTGGATGTCAGGAAATGTGAGCATTTGGATGTGCCAAGGTGTTAAACTGCAGATGTCAAGAAACATACAGTCTCAGTTTTGTTCTCCCCAGTACATTTTCTGTGTGTCACTGTTGCCAGGTATACTCCCTCTTGCCTGCTGTTCTGTGCTGGTGGTGACAGATGATCTTGTCCATTCTCTTCAAACCCCAGCCCAGGTTTGAAACTCTTTTAAACCTCACTTCATGTGCTTTAGCTGATGGAGGTTTGAACGCTTTCCTTTGCAGACTATTTCATAGATTACTCAGCTTCATAAATTTTTTTTTCAAGTTTTATTATTGCTCAACATTGCCCCATGCATAGCCCACATATTTTAGTTACTTCTGTTTGCTTCTGTGTTCACATCTGCCCTTGCAGTTTTTCTTGTTTGGAGTTATCCAAAGGAAATGTGATCTCCTGAATTCCTGGTGAACAATCTGCTGAAACTGGCTGTTTAGCACATGTTTATGGTGTGTTAACATTAAGCAATTTGTATTTACTTTTCAGCACCACAAATTCAGGCACTTCATAGCTTGCAGGTCATCTTGAATGATCCTGGCCACTCATAGCCCTCCTACTTTGGTATTGCCCCTTCTGTTTCTGTACTCCCTGCCCCTTCTGAGTTCTAGAGATGTCTGGCTTTTCTACCAGAGGGTGGCCCAAGGGTACAGGAATGAGGAGAGACAGGCTCACGCCTGCCCCCAGCTCTGCCTCAGCCTGCAGTGACACGGAGCAGAGGTTGGGCTGAGCTCTGGCTCGGACACCTGGCCTGCTTGGGAACTCTTGGCTTCTGCTGCCCAGCTCCTGTGGTTTCATCTCGACAGAGCCAAAGTGTTTCAGCTTGATGAAGACTGAATGTCTTTTGCTGTGGGAATGGTGTGCAGTGTGAGTGCCTCCCAGTGTGCACCATCTTCCCAAAGTGATCTGAGCATCTGGGAATTTGTGTTTCACAGGGATGCTCCGAGGGCTTGCTCTGCTTGTGTTTAGCACTTAGCCCTAGAGCAATTTAAAAATCTGCCAGCCCTTCATAAACACAATCTTTGTGTCATGTCCTTATCTCTGCATCTTTGTCACATTTATCTTGTGGGGGTCATTAAGAATGTCTTGCATATTAGAGATACTTGGCTAATTACCAGTTTTGTATTTATGCTGCAAATTCAGGAGATCCATCATGAGTATCAAAAATGGATCTCTCTATATCTTTATGTAATATTTTTAACTATGATGGATTCATAAACATTAAGTATTTTTGTTTTCAGGTTCCAAGCAGGAGCTTCTCTTAGGTGTGGTGGGAGCAGAACTCTTTAAGCACTAAACTTTTTGCTATTCTTAGGATAAACATTAGAGTAAGGAAATGAGCAATACAAAGGCAGATTGTATTTTAAAATAATTTAAATGCATGGAATGGTTTTATACCGCTAAAGCTGTTTGTGAAATACTATTGTGCTAATTACTCCAATATTCATAGTAACATGTATGTCTTAATAGTTATAAATAGTTCTGCTCCTGGTAGCTGGCACAAGGTTGACAGAGCCCTTCTCTTAAATGATGAGAAAGAGCAAGAATTATGCATCTGGCAGGTTTTTACTCATTTATCATTCTTGTGCTCAATTTGCTTAAAAGGCAATACAATAAAGTAGTTATCTGGTAAAACCAGACTGCTTATATATTAAAAAGATAACTTATTTCTTACATTTACAGATCTGCTTTTTGTGGACACACTTTCTGAAGTCTGTAAAATGGGAAACTATTTTATTATGCATTTGGAAAGTAGCTTAATAAAGTACAGTAGGCCAATTGGCTGATAAATAAGTAGTGTTCCAAAGTAACTCACTTAATTATGCTCTTCTTGAGATGAAATCTAATTATGATTTTGGTTTTTTTCCTCTGTGACTTTATTTAGGTCTAGAAAATTTAGCTGAAACAAAATCTGCCATAATAAATTTTGATTAAATGGGCATATTTGGGCCTGAAAACAGTTAGACTTGTAATTTAATTTACTAGACTGTTATTGCAAAGCATTTGGAATTTGGATAGCATCTCTATTATGCTTCTCTGTCCATTGCTTTATGTGACACAGCAAATATTCAGTATTTATTTTATAGAAACTCAGATCTCAAGTGTTTTGCCAGACAAGGAGCAAAGTTGCTTTAGTTGAATTTTTATGTCTGATCTTCAGTCAAAGAGGTGCCCTGGTCTTGACCCTTTCTCTGTGTGCTAATATGTGGAATCAGCATTTTTCTTTGATTTAGGGGAATGTTTAGGGTGTTGCCTCCGAGAAGTTTGAAAAATTCTGAAACTTTCCACATACTTTGTGTTAGCTTATGGCTGGACTGTCTTATTGCAGCTTTATCAACAAATTGTGTGCATTTGGGCAGGAGGAAAAAAAACTTTTTTATTTTGTTTGTGCCCTCAAGTAGGACAAAACCAGGATAATACAGCTCCTCAGTGGTTTTTATTCCTAATGTAAATATGTTGAACCCCTCTCAAGTTACAAATGCTGCTTCATTCTGCCGTGTATGTATTTATGCACTGATTTGCTTTCAAACAAACATTAAGTAGCCTGTGTTTTAATCTCAAGTATTTGTGGAAAATCTGTAGGACCAAGCTGACTATTTGCTCAAAGAGGTTTCAGCAGCCTGTTGTGTTCCCAACAAGAAACGTCTCTCAAACTGCATCTTGCCTGTGCCTGGCTATTCCTCCAGTCCCTACTTGTTGAGCATGTCCCTAAATCCCAGCTCTGACCTGCATGAATGGAACCTTCAGGCCAGAATTTGGACAGACTGTAAAGTAGGAATTTGATGGAGAAACAACCGGACTTTTATGGGATTTGGCTGGAATTTGTTTGCTTGTTTTTTTCATATATATGAGTGAACAGTGATGAATGCAGGGTCCTACACTGCTCTCTGTTGCCTGCCTCATTCTTTAAATCCTCTTCCCCAAACAAACAAAATGAAAAAAAAGAAGTGTGTGTGGGGGGAAGTAACTCCTGGTTGTTCTCACCTCCTTCTCCACAGCCCTGGCAGAACAGAAGGCTGAAGCACTGAAACATCCCTTTATATCTGAGTATGAAATAATGTGTGCATTGAACTACTTCTACAAATAACAATACTTTTGCAATAACATTTTGGAGCTAGAATAGTGTGAGCAATCTCGTTTTGTTTCAGGAAATTGTGTTATCTAAGGAAAAGCTAAAATTAGAAGTGATATGGGGAGTGTTGTGCATGGCCACTTTTTTTTGGGGGGGGGTGGTGTGGTTTGGTTTTGGTTTTGGTTTTTTTTTTTTAAACCAAGCAGCTCTCCTAATGGATGAATCATGGGGGTGTAGCTTATGGCACTTGATAGCAGGCAGTCTGTCTGAAGGCATATGTGTAGTAAGATTACTGGGATCATTTAAAAATTATTTGGAACTTCTGAAACGTGAACTTAATCTATTGTAAATATTTGTCACTCATTATCTAATATATCAAAATATATGTGGTTAGAGTTGGGTAAATGAAGGTAAGATATAAAGTGCAAATTTTGAACAATGGTACCAAGTGCTGGAAAAGCTGCAGATGCAGTTGGTAAATATTTTCTGTAAAAACAAATATTTTCTTGGAAAATAATTTTCCAGAGCATAAGGGAAACAAGAGCTAGTGTTCTAGTTTGAGCTAGACTAAAATGAAGGGATTGGGTTCAGAATTTGTCAAGACATATGGAGACTGTTGAAACATTTTAGATTTGGCTTCATTTTTATAAGGTTTCCTGTGTTGCATTGTGTTGTTAATTGAAAGCCAGATGTTCTAAATTCATTTGAATGAGATTTAAATAATTATTAGTCTCTTGTTAATTTAAATATTTTTCTTTTGTCTTTGTCTTTCTTTTCTGGTGTTAGACTTAAGTAGGGTTTTTTCCAGATCTTTACTGTACCAAGGTCTACAACACACATACATGTGTCTGGTTTGGTGGCTTGGCCTCAAACAGATTCCTGTCTTCCTTTCAGGAGAAATCTTCGAATTTATCTGCTAAACCAAAATATTAGGTATTCCTTTTACACTATTTACAAGGCCCTCAACACTTAAAGCCTTGAATTTAAAACAGTCCCAGTCTTTCAAAAACTGCAATTGCTTAGACAAGTTACCAGGTCTGATGAAAATACTTAGTCCTCTTTGGCTTGGGTTAGGCAGGAAGTGTGACTTGGCAATGACAAAGGTCTTCTCTAGCTTTGGTTATGTGAACAGCTTTTTAAAGACTGTGGTATAATTGAAAACATAGCAATGAAGGCCTGCCATAACCCCTCACTGGCTCCTGACACAGCAGACAAGCAAGTCAAAATATGGGAGAGATGAAAACAGCATGTTTAAAGAGTTTCTAGCTTGTTCTCAAAGGACTGATAATTTCAGAGCCATGTTCTTGAAAACCTGCCTGCATAGGCTGAGAGATAGACATGTTTGCCTTTCCCAGGAAAGCTATTGCTTGAAGTAGCAGATATTATTATATCTTGAAATATAGTCATCCCAGGTGGTATCAACCTTTGGCCTAGTACACGTGTTTTCTTTACACAGTCAGCTTCTGAATCCCTTCTGTATATATAGTATTTAGTACACAGAAGGTGGTGTGCTGGATGGTTTCAGTTCAAGAACCCAGTTCAGTGGCCTGAATAGGTTGCATGAAATCTTAAAAACGCGCCCTATTCTTCTCTTCTTAAAAGGGAAAACTGATGCTCATTCGTTGTGTCAGAGGCCTTACAAACTTTTTTTTAATCTGCATGGGAGAATATCCACTAAGGGCTCATAATTTTGGTGCAAGTTGTCTGATGGTGTTCAAAAATTACTGTAAAATGTTTTTCACTTTAGATATATTCATGCTCTATTAAGATAAATATTTGCTTAGGTAATAAGCTGAAGCAAGTATGAAGTGGGATGGTTATTAGGCAGCTTTTATAAAGGTGGTGGAAGTATACTTTAAAGAGCATTCCTTGTATTTTGTTTCACCCTTAGCATATCTAAGGTATTTACTGCCATAAAAAGGTGCTTAAACTGCTTAAGCTGGTGGTATCACAGCTGTAGTCATTTGCACTTGCATTTGTATGATAAACTACAAAGCAATCCCATTCAGCCATTGTGTTTGGGACATTCTCTGGCTGCTGTTGGTCTTCGGGCCCTGTCTGTTCATTCACAATTGTATCACCCTCTCTGCCAGTAAATTCTAGGTATTATTGGGTACTTATTGTCAAAACACTTCAAAGATCTTTCAGACAGTTGAGAAACCACCCCCTCTGTATTTTTACACTTGTAATTGGGGAATGTTGCTAGGAATGTGCCCGGCTTTTAGCTGTCTGTGCAATTTGTATCCAAAAGTCATTGCAAATAGCAAAGTATCTTCTGAGATGATAAGCATTGTTGTTGCTGGTTAGATTTTTGTGTGGCATTATGATGAAATAACAAACTCGTTAGCTGGTGGCAATGACAGTGTCTTCAGACTTAGGTATTTATGGTGAGTATTGATTTAAAGCTGATAGGAAGTTTGCTTAGAACAGAAATACCTTTTGAGTGATCTGTGGAATGTCAGCGTCAGTCATACCTGGATGTGTGAGAAGAAATTCAGCATTAAATGGCTTCATCATGCCGTGACTCTTTAGGCACTTTTTCTCTGGAATACAAATCTAGCGACCAGTTAGAGCTATACTACACTCCAGGTTTTTTTTGGGGTTTTTTTTTTAAGGTCTCAGTTGCCTCCACTGTGTTTCATAACCCGTGAGAGAAGATTGCAAATTGCTGAAAGTGCTTTTGGTATTTTCCTATCGTTTTTGCCAGATATTTCTTCTGGAAGAGCTGCATTTGTCTAATTCAGTGAGGGTGGAGAGCCTTTGGGAAGGGGTAAGCATTTTGGAGTTGCCTCTGCATATTGCCTTCACCATGTGGTCTTGGAAGAACAACAAGGCTTTGCCTACTGCTGGCTTTTCCCATTCCTCCTCTGTCGCAAAGGAAAACCATGACAAATGTGGCTCTTGGTTTACTTCTTCCATTATCCCTATATTGATCCGGGAGACAGTTCCCGTTGTCCTGTAAGGTTGTCTTGCACGTTGAAGAGTGCAGAGAGTTGGAGTTGGGCAGTTCTTGCACGTGGGATGGCTGAGTTCTGCTTGCAGAGCAGGAAACCAATGCCCCAAGACAGAGAGTTATGCTTGGTCTTAACAAAACAGTGTTATTTACACTTTTAAGGGAAGATAGACATTTGGGGGTGTTGACCCCCTTCATTGCTTAATGCAGCACTTTTATGTGTGTGGTTAGGTGGAGGATGTCACATTTCACTGGGGGAACACAGCTTGGTTCAGCTGCGGGTGGGCTGGTTTTGTGCTGCCGCTGTAAGATTATCAGTTTGTGTTAGTAAATCTGGTTCTTGGTTTTCTCCCCTGTGAATGATCTGAAGGACGTGTTTATTGCCATTACTAATCAGAGGGACATTTTTATAGGAACATCCTTTCTGTGCTCAAGTTGTCTCAGTGCTTCTACTGGCTCTTTTACGTAATAGCAAAGCCGTATTTATGTTCCCAGTGATTCACAAAAGGGGACTATCCCGTTCTCTTAGGCATGTGCTGGCTTGAAATTGAAATAGAAGCAAGTGCAGATATCTTCAGGGAAACTTAATGCTGGTGTTTCGAAACAGCCATTATTTCCCATTTAAGAAAAACCAACCCCCCAACCCTACTTTTGTTTGTCAGCTGCATGACTGGCCCGAACAAAGCCTCTCTGGCATGGGGACCTGGGCCAAAGTGCAGTGAAGCTGAATAAAATCACATTTTAGATTCTGTTTCTTGAGCTTGTTCACCACTCTCAGTAGAGCTGGCTGTGAAAGTTGAGTCTGGTTATTGACCTGGCTGCTGAACAGCAGCTTTAGCAAGTAGGTCTGACCTCTGCAGTTGCTTCCTCTGTCTCCTTTCCCCTCCACACCCTCTCCGAAAGCCCCTTGCTCAGCCCAGCTCTTTGTTCTGCTGGGTATTCAGGGCACTGTAGCCTGGACAGTGTGGTGTGGCTTCTCACTGTAGTTATCCTAGCTCCCCAGTCTGGAAAACTGGGATTGTAGTACATCCTTCCTTCCACCCTTTGTGTGTTTTATTTATTTAAATTGTAAACTTCTTAAAATGGAGCCTTTCTATTTCTATGCCTAACACAATGCTGAAGATATGCTGGCAAGAAGCTCGCAGAATAAACCTAACTTGAAAATGCTTCAATAGGAGGTTGTCAGGTGGAAGGAGTTTGGTTATCTCTCACTCCTATACTACCTGGTTAATTGCTTTCTTTACTGCACCACTCCATATTATCCCTCAATATGTAGGTTACACCCACATGCTGACGGGTGACCTACGCCTTCGCTTGCTTCACCTTTGAATTTGTCCTCCTGTCTTACAAGATCCATGTGCAATTTAGACGCCCCAAGCAATTGAGAAGGTGGGGGTGTTGGTGGCAGCAGCAGGAGATTGCAACACCCTGAAAGCATCTCAGAGATGATAAACCCTGTATTCTTTCAGATTTCATCACGGAGCAGGCAGGTGAGCAACCCACGGGGCAATAAGAGTGAAAAGGAGGCTTTGACCGTCACAACAAAACCGGTCCTTTCTGCAGATGGGGAGTTCAGCAGGGTTTCAG
This sequence comes from Serinus canaria, assembly GCF_022539315.1. NCBI lineage: Eukaryota > Metazoa > Chordata > Aves > Passeriformes > Fringillidae > Serinus > Serinus canaria. Next base: position 27,117,680 of record NC_066316.1, read on the forward strand.
CAATCATTTGCTCTCTGTTTCTTTGAACTGAGAGCTGTAAGAAAGTAGAAGAGTGCTGACATACAGGGTTACTGGGGCAGGGGTCTAGAGGCCAGCATACACAATTCACAGGGACTGAAGCCTGTGGATCTTCATTCAGTTAAGGCTTCTCTTACACTCGGGTGCCAGGGTGGGCCTGAAGATGGAGCCCCTACAGAGTTTAGAGTAAAGAAGAGACAGCGAGAAAAGCCTAACCTTTCAGACAGACTTGGCAGCTTTGCACACTGCGTGCAGGCCCTGAGGAAGATAACACAGCCTCTTGCACTATCTGTGTAACACTTCTTTCCTTTTGCCTACCAGATCTTAGGACATCTCCCTGCCCCTCAAACCTAAATGTCACTGTAAACATGGTGTAAGTAAATTCCAGCTTCTCAAACGGCAGATATGAAGCAATGATCCAACCAGAGTGACCAGTTCTATTGCTGACACTTTTAAAAAGAAGTATTTTAAAAGAAGCAGATGACAGCAAATGGTGCTTATTCAAATAGGAGCTTTTCAGAGCTCTTCTAACCTGGGGAATAAAATGAGCAGGGAGCAAAGTCAGCATTGCAGGTCACAGTAGGGATTTTGGGCTCAGTGGTGGCTAATGTAGAGCAGAAGTCCACCTAAAGGCAGAGCTGAGAGAGGAAGAGCGCCTGCCACCTGACCTGTTAAAACCTTTTAAGAAGAAACACTGCCAACGTGAAGTCACTGCAGAGCATTCCTTCAGAGGGTGTCATGTGATGAATACAGTGCAACTATAAAATGATTTCATGTTCTATTGCATTTTGAGTAGGTTACAGCCAGGGAAAGAGCTTACTGAGTCATTTGTTGAGCTGTGTGCTCCTGTTGGTTTGGTTTCCTCAGTTTCTCTTTGTACCTTAATTAACAGTTGGAGTGCTCTGGCTTTTGTACCAAAAGACCTCCCTGTCCATGATGTCTATAACCTTTATCAAAATGGAGTTCAGTTCCTGCCTCAGACCTCTGTGAAAATGCCTTTGAGGAAAATAAAATGTCAGCTGTGTGTGATATAAGCCTTCACCCCTCTTGAAAGAGGGTTTCATGATCATTTCACTTCAGGTCTTGGCTGGTGGATTAAGCACATGAAATACCTTTGCAAGGGATGAGGAAAGTAAAACAATCATCTGTTCTTATACTGTTCCTTGCATAGGAAATCAGCTCTGATTTACACTTGTAAGAAGGAGTATTTGGTGGGCAAATGTATTTCATTGTGCTCTGTTTGCCCACATACCAGGAGATGTTTTTGTGAAACTGTGGAATATGAAATCAATGTACTGAAGGAAAATAAAGAGAAGGCCTCAACCTGGAAATGTACTTACTCCTGAGAGTCAGGACAATCCCCCCTTCCACCTCAGAGGAAGTAAATACCTTATTGTGCTTGTGGTTGGAGGTATATATAGTTTGCTGTTGCTGAATATGGATTGCAAATAGGAAGTTTGGAGAAGGATTATGGCTCAGTGAACTACTTGGAAATCAAAAGAAACTTTAATAGATGGTGAGACAGTGATTAGATGAATTATCCCCTTCTAGCTTGTTTCCTTAAGGGATCAAGGTTTACACAGTTACTGTGTGTCTGCCTCTATCTCTGATAGAGCTGTAGAGATCTCAAGGATACTAAATAGCTGGGAGTAGGTGTTGTAATGGCTACAGGGAAAAGCTGCAGCCGCAGCTTTTACTAACATTTCCCTGTAGATATTAATGGCTGAAGAAGTCCAAGTGCCAGCCAGCTACATGCTTGCAGCTTGCTGTACCACAGGTTCCAGGATCCACCAGGAGTCTGCAGAATCTGGAGGAGTGTGTTTTTGCTAGAGCCCTTGTTGGCACATCAGCTTGTTACTTTTGAAGCATTGTTCACTAGTTAGCACTTGTGGTGTTTTAAAAACTCACTGTGAGCTATTTGCCTTGCTATTTGGGAGAAATAGGTACAGATAAAAGGCTTCTCCTTACTCTGGGCATTTCCAAGTGTTTCAGTGTGCTTAGACCTTACTGGTTTTGGATGAAGAAACTGCTGTGCTACTATGATTAATACTAACACTCAATACTGTGGGCTGTGTAGACTGGCCACATTAAAACCACCAATGTGTGCTTCATGCAGGCCTTGAGAAGGGCAGCTAGACTTGTTTCTGCTGGATGGAAATCCCTGACTTCAGCTGGAGAAACAACTGCACTTCTCAACAGCTTTAACTGTGGATCCGGCTGTAGAAAGATCTGTTTTGGTTGGAGAAGCCCAGCTGTGGTGGTGTTGATTGTCGGGGTTGTGATTAATTTTGGGCATTGTGATACTGGCAGCAACAATGAAGGCATTGTCACCACTAACATTTTCACTTTCCTGTGTTGTTGCAGCGCTTGTTTAATTATTTTTGCAAGAGCAGTAGGTTGTGGGAACCTTTTCATGTGCAAACCGAATTGAAGGCGGGAATCTCCTGTTAAGAGTTGCTTATTTTTGTTGTTCCCATAAGAAAAGGTAATGATGAAAACTTTTAAAATTGGTTCATTGGCTTTGGCAATCGGTATCTACTGAAGATCTCTTATACTTCTCAGAATCACTTCCCCCAGTCAAGGCAGTACTACTGTTTGGTTTTTGTTTGTATTATGTATTTGCTGGAAGGAGAGTGCTATTGTGTGTTTTTTGAGGGTGATTACAAACATAAAATAGATTCTCTTGAGAACGCTTTGTCTACTCTCATCACAATTGGTAATTGTTTCGTGTTGTGTAAGACTCTGCATGCTGTGCTTCTTATTTGGCACTCTGTGTGTGTGAACCTAAAACTGGATTTCCACCTCCAGCATTTTATCACTGATGTTTTAAAGGTGAATCCTGGAACAAAGCATAAAACCTCTCTGAACTCATGTATTGCTAGACGATGAATGTTTGCCAAATAAAGGCCAATTTTTTCAGTCATTTGGGAAATCAGGTTTGCTACATTTTAATGGATGTCTTCTCCAATTAGAACCTGCGTGAGGTAGCTTTCAGAAATGAAAAAAACAACCAAACCCCACTCCCAAAACAATTACTTTTGACATTGAAGCAGACTAAAATAGTATAGTTATGTGCAAGGTGGTTGTCATCCTTTTGCACCAAGTGTATTTTCATAGGTCATTCCAAAATGCCAAGGGAAAAGGAATCCATAATCCTCATATATCCTGTTAGCAGAGAGCCTTGAGGTAGATATGGGCAAGATGTGTGGAAAAAATGAGGCTTCTGCCAAACGTTTTCTTTGTAGGTCACTTATTGTATTTGAAATTACAGGGAGCATAAGAGTGAGTGATCTATTAGCAAAGCCATGAAAATAAACCATTTGCCACTTCTAACAAGTGTTGGACCAAAATATGCCTCAAATTTTAAAAATAAGTGAAAACTTGGCGAAAAGTAAGACCCGGTTTTTATCTGCATTTCATCAGGTACATGGCGTCCTGGAACACAGCCCACTGGCAAAAGCATGGGGAGTGTTATCCTTTGCAGCACTGGGAATGTTCTCTGCTGAATTTGGCGCCAATGACCGAGCTTTGCTTGTTAGCTGAAGTTCACACAGACTCCTTGCCAGGCCTGCCCAGAATGCTGTCTCCTCTGACTTCCTGTGGTCTTGCATAATATTTCCTTGCTTCTTGTATAACTGCGGCTCGTTCTGGTCACTGCCCAGTTTATTCGGTTGACTTTAAAAGGCCAGTCCTGCAAACGTGCGGCCGGGCCATGTCAGTGGCAGGAGGTGTCCCGGTGGTGACGCCAATGGAAGCACCCTTCCACGGGGAAACCACCGGCAGCGGGGGCGTGTGTCAGTGCCGACATGGCTGAAGGCAATAGAGTTGGCTGCTGCAGCCTCGTGACGAGATAAGCGTGAGGCACGACTTGGGATTGACTGCACCTTTGAAATACATGCTGTGCCGCCGTGGCTCTGATGTCTGTAACGAGCACAGGCGTTCATTGAGGGTGGGGGAGGCAGCGCGCAATGAAAGCGCGTTGTCAGAGCGCCCTGAAATTGCTGGTATTGCTAATAGTCCCTCAGTTACAAGTCCTTACACTTGCCTTAAAAACATGCTCCGGGTATCCAGAGTGTTAAAGACCATGATAGGAATTTCAGGAAGGAGTTTCAGAAAACAGTATTTTCATGCTGATGGTTTTTAATGCTTCCACACAAGTTGTTCTGCAATTGTCCATGGTTACAAGATGCATTAGTTTTGTATTACTGCTGAAGCAAGTGTATTTAGTAATGTTTACCATTTACTAGCCTAGATTATTTGTATGTGTTTTGAAAGTGTATTTCATAGCAGCTTTTGCCATGTCACTGCGTTTATGGTGATTATTTTCACAAATATTTGCATTTGCACATGTAGCTATATGTAGAACACTGTGTATACTTACAGAGCTTTGTCAGTGACTCGTTTTCAGAAAGATGTTTGTCTAACTTGACACTTTCTACACAGTTTAAACACAGTTTTCAAACTGTTACTCATATTCTTTGGCAGACCTGTTCCTGGCATGGCTTTGGGAAGCTGAAGAGTAGAGATGACAAAATAATCACTTTAGTATGTTTGTAAACTTACTCAGTAGACTGTACTGATTTTTTTCTGTTTTAGTTCCCAGGTCGTGTATGATCTTCTGCTATCTGCTTTGAAGAAACAGAAGAATCATTTTAGGGGAAAGCATTCAAATTGACTTAGTCATCACAGTTATGTGAAATTGTGTTTAAATTGTCTCATATTATCTTCTTTTCCATGAATCCATGTTATCCAGTTGTCACAGAAAATGTCATGCTGCCTACACAGGACTTCTTGCAACACTGGCTTTTAATCTGGTTAATTTATTATGGACAATGAACTTTTACTGGTTAATATGTGTTATGAGACAGCTTTTGTGGTCACTTCAAGGCTGTAGTCTATAGTCTGGTTTGTTACCTTGTATTCTTAGGATCAACATTTTAATGGCTACTGTCCAGCTAATGCCATACTTGGAGAATTGTCAGAGTAATAGAGTGGTGATACTACTTACATCTAGGAAACCATTTTATAGTATTGGGAATATGAGCACTTCTTGGGGGCATGTATAACACATACTGCATTTTTGACGGATGCAAAGCCAGAAATCCTAGTATGGCTTGACCAAACAGCTCTAGCAGCATGGTTGCCAAATAAACCAGGTTAACTTCAACCCGTTTTGACCAATGATGGAGAAAAGCAACAAGCTTGCTCCACAGTGATGGAGTTTGGAGTCCTGGATAAGCCATCCAAATATGAATTGTATGGTAGAAGTAGACTGATGATGGGTTTGGCCCTGAGATTAGGGAAGGTACATAAAAATTGCAAAAGGTGTTGGGCTGAGCGCTGTTCAGCCAGCTGGAGAACACATTTCACTGTCAATAAAGATGGATTTTCTCTCCAAATGGAAGCAGTTAGAGAGATAGTTTAGGATCTGACAGTCCATTTCTTTTAATAAGTGTGTGTTCCTCCTGTGTGCATCACTTTAAGTGATTTCAAAAAAATAGTTTTGCCTTATAAAGTCAGAGCTAGAAATCTGCTCTGCGTGTAGAATAACAGAATTTAGAAACTCTTGTTCAAAGAACATGAGCTGAGCCTTAGTCCTTCTTTTGGCAGTGTTAAAAAGGCACACGTGCTCTCTGAATCCAAATGTAGCCAAGTGTTGGAGAGATCCATGGTCACATGGGCACTGCAGAAGGTTTGAGGGTTCAATCCTCAGCTGTGCAGACAGACAGATTCCCGCTGCAGTCAGTGGGAGTTTGTCCCAGTAAACAGCTCGGGATTGTTCACTTGTGTACATGTCTAAACGCGGGTCTCAGTCAAGTAAACACGCGTGTAGCTGTGCGCGCTAATCTGCTCTCAGAGCCGGGAACACCCTGTGTCCCTCGCGTCACTGGGGACACGGCCACACCTGGAGCTTCGTGCAGCCTTGTGTTAAGGACACCGATGTCCCCTGTGCCGCAGGAGAGGAGTGATTGGTATCTCTGGGGGTACAGCAGCCTCCGTCACTCGGCTGTTGGCACACGGAGATACTGCTCTTCCTTGGAGGATGTGTTAGGGCAGATACACGCTCCCAAAATGCCTGTGCTCGCAGATAAAGCAGGAGGGAGCCGCTCGCCTGCTCCTTCCTGAAGCTGCAGAGCTTGCTTGGTGTTTCTCAGGCTGAACTTTTACAGGAGCAGGAATAAACTTCTCATCTAGGGAAGAGTCTGTGTAAAGGAAAACTGGGAGCAGCAGAAATGCAGCTGTGCTCACAGTGCCAAAGAGCATTGGAGTGCTTCTCGTGAGCTGTATGCTGCAGCTGGCAAAGGGACAGCACCTGTGAATCTCTTTACAGGCAGTGTGCAGGGGGAATGAGAGACTTCTCATACAGATACTGCTGTAGAGAGAGAGGTGCCAATACTTATTTTAGCTTATTCTTATGATTTAGAGGTTTTTTAATGGCATTTGCCCAGAGGTTGTAGTCTGTCAGTGGGGAAAGTCAACCTTGTGACACTACAGCAGAATACACCATGTCTCATGCAGTGTGACTTGTATGCTGTCATTTGGGACCTGTGCACAGAGGGAATGCTGTAGGTGTATAACAACAATTTTAATGATACTATAAAATCCAGTCTCATTAGGTACTGAGGACCTCAGGAGTTTTGGAAGAGCTTCTCCTACTGCCTGATGTAGTAATTCAGTATACTTAGCCTCTTAGAGGATAGGTCTAATAACAACAATTAGTACATTTGTATGTTTAAATATGCTTTAAAAGCTTAAATTAATGTGGTTTGAAAAAGTGAAATGAAAGAACAGTAAAATTAACATTAAAATCTAGCATATGCTATGCTGAGGAAGTATCATCTTAGCCATACTCACAAAATATAGACATCTGAAAAGGTTCCTGGTTGACAGATCTGTCAGAACAAGCAGAAGTGAATAGTAAATGTTGCTTGTGGTGTCTTGGGTTTTTTGTTTGAGTTTTTCAAAGCATTAGGGATGTGGTGCTGTGCAATAAAAATTTTTACCTTTTCAAAATGTTAACACCAAAGTCCCAGAAAGAACTATAACATCTTACACAGTGTTCACACTTCATTTTCTCCAAATAGGAAAAAAAACCCAGAATTTTTTTTTTGTTTGCTTTAGCAAGTAAGAATGGGAAAAATTTTGAAAGAAGAGCCTAATGCCAAGGGAGCTTTAAGACAGGACAAGAGGCACTTTCCTTTTGCTGTTACTAGAGCCCCTGTAGGCTTGGTGAGGTTGTGTTTTTGGGTGGAGGTGGCAGCACCGATGCTGCCTGGGCGCTGGGGAGGGAGCTCTGTTCAGCAGCGTGGCTTTCTCCCGAGGAGACTGCTCCAGGCTGCCTGCCCAAAGGGAGGGCTGGCAGGACAGGACAGGAGCTGTGAAGGCTGATGAGCAGCTCTTGTCTCTTGAGTGTCGTGCTGGCTTACTGAGTAGGAGTTTCAAAGGGTTCTGCTGAGGCTTGGCTGTGTGCTGGACGTCAGTCATCAAAAGCAGCCATAGCCAGCGCTGGAGGTTTGACCGGACAGACTTTCCTGGGCTCTGTGCTCAGGGGAAGGCTGAGAGGCACAGAGGCTGGGAGGACATTTTGGGGAAGCATCTCTGCTTTCTGTCCTCCTTGAAGTGGGCTGATGGGAAGATGCTGGGCTACATCAGCCTTTCCCCTTGCCTGCCAGGGATATTGCTGTGTATTCCTCTGTAGGAAAGGGTACACCGAGAGGACAGAAAGGGTTGATGAAGGGGAAAACCAGATTTACTTTCATTCTATCCAAATCAACAGCAAAACTCCCTCCCACTGATTTCAGTAGCCATACATGTTTTTTTGACCAGACATCTCATGGTTGTATATCTAATATGTTAATATGTGTATGAACCAACTTTTAGTCTGATGTTTAATAGATAAGGGCTCTTACAAAATTTTGAGTTGCCTTTTTTCCCCCCTCCCAGGAAAACAAACATTTGGTTCTAGAAACCATAATTATTGCATACCAATTATTCAGGCTTTTCACCAAATTACATGTGGTTGTTTCCACAGCAAAACACATTTTTACATGCCTGTAGTACAACACTAGCCTTGGCCTAACTCTGGGGGATTACAGAGATAAGATACCAACCATGGTTAGCATCATCATCTGATAAACTGGAGCATCAGTAGGGTGCAGAGCTAAAGCCTTGAAGGCAGAGAAAATGGTATTTAGGGCTCTTTGAAAATCTTGGTTTAGGGATTGCATAGGATGATAAACAGATTTTTGCAAGGTTTTATGGGGACACCATTGTTAACTTTTGCAATAATTGTTGAACTCCTTTCTTGTTGCTTGAGAACTGGTACTCTCATTTGTTTGTCACTGTTCAATCATTGGAGTGAAGCACTTGGTAACAAATTGCAGCTTGGGGAAGTACTAAGGTTGTCTATTTCAAGCAACATTTGAATACTGAAAATATAAGTAAAATGAAAGGCAAAGGTTAATGACTTAATAACAAGGTCCCCAGGACCGTGCCTTATGTCTAGAAGGCAGTAATTTGCATTTGTTTCCTGTAGGGTGACTTTACTGAGGAACTGAAGGCACTTAGCATATGCAGATGCTGAAACTCTTCCATGCATCTATTACTATTTAAAAGGTACAAAGTCTGTGGTGTAGGCTTTAGAGATCTCAAAGGAGAAGGAGCGAGGCACTGACAGACAGGAGAGTGCTGGTGTAGGCAGGGAGTGACAAAGAAAGGAGATGGTTATGTGCCCTCAAAAAAGCTGGGGGGGACACCAGGATGGTTAATGAAGGCAAATAGGCTCTGTTTAGGGGAGGGATGTTTATGTGCTTGATAGAATTGCATATACAGCAAATCGCCTTAAATACGTTTCATGGTTACCACTACTTGTATACAAAGCAAAACATAATTACAAAGCTGTTCTTGTTTTTGAAACGCCATGTGCCAAACAAGTTGCAGATATTTGTAGGGCATGGTAATGTCAAAGATCACCTGAGTGTGAAAAAGATAGGTTTATAGGTAGCAGTTGTAGCAGCTGCACTCACAAACCAGCTGAAGCTAAATTCTCATTTGTGTCACGTGAAAACTCAACTTTCCCCAAGTATTTGACTCTGGCTTCTGCAGAACCTGCAGCAGATGTGGCAGGCGGTGGGTGGCTGTAGACAGGGCATCTGGTGGAGCGAGAGACTGGCGGCCTCAGGCTCTTCAACACATCTCTGATGCTGGTCAGGCTGTGCAGTACGTGCAACAGCATCATTAATGTCCCTTTGTTCTTCCCCAGTGCTGTATGAACAGCTTGGGGCAGAAAAAAAAAATCTCCTTATGTTGAGCATGCTGATGATGACAATATCTTGTTTAACTCAGTAGTTTGTCTTTACCACTTTGATCGTGCTGATAGCTTCTTCTGGAACCACCTCCATAATATATTGACTCTTTTACTTTTTTAAAGCATTTCAAACAGCTCAAGGAAAAGTGTTTTGTTGGGTTTTGTTTAGGTTTTTTTTTTTAATTTTTATTTTATTTTATTGGTTGATTGGAGGAAGTATTAGAAGAGTGAGTCCGAAGCGTAGTTGGAATGGCAGGTTCCTAGACAGTTCAGCACACCCATCCAACAGCCTTCCTTCCCTCTCCTACTGATTTCCCTGATGTTGTTTGAAGATAAATTATAGACATGAAATAGTGTACAGGTCAGATGCCTAGCACGAGAGCCAAGGGCTTCAGCTCTGGCCGAGTGGCCAAGCTCCCACCAGGTTAGCTGCAGGGTATTGAACTCGCTGCTCCAGTCTAGCCTGTAGAGCTCACAATCTCAAATTGCTCAAAATTGTTCACTGGGTCTCTGCTCAAAACAAAGAAAAAAAGTGAGCCCCCCCCCCCCCCCCCAAGTCCTTTTGTAAAGCTTAATAATAGTTCACAAATAATCCTAATACATTAGGGGAAAAATACACTATTTATAGCAAAATACGTCCTATGTCTGCAGTAAGGGATTGGTTTTGTTGTACTTTCACAGCATGTTTTAAAGAATGTAAGAGCACTAACTGGTGCAGACATGAGTACTAGGACTAGCTGAAAATGTGGCTATTTTGTGCTTTTGCCTGCCTTGTGTATGCCCTGTTCAGTACTAATGGGACTCTATGGGATGTCACTGGCCACAGCACTTTTGCTGTTATATATAAACTAAATTTAAGGGACTTTTAGTGTTTGTTGTGCACAGTGAACCTCTGGGAAAGCTTCAACCTTTGACCTCTGTAGTGGGTTATGACAGGGAAGATTCGTAAGAGCTTGATTTAGACTCATCTCTGGAAGGCTGGTTAAAAATACTCAACTAGCATGTCCTTCCTCCTCCCCCAACTCAGTAAAGGTCCTCTTAAAATACATAGTCTGACACTTCATTTTTGTCATTTCTTTGGGAGCCCTGTAGGGAAGGCTGCTTGTAAGGAAATGATTAAATTATATTCATGTTTGTGTTTTAAAATTGCCTTGGTGGTAGTCCAAGAAGTATTTTCTTGCTCTTCCAGATTTCCATGTGCTTTAATATTAATCTATTTTCATCAGTATGCCCTGCCCCAGCAGTAGCATTTGTAATTGGACATGTAATGTTTGCTGAAGAGACAGAAAAACTAAATTAAGTTTATCTGAGATTTTAAAAAATCTTATTTTGAGACAAATTAGGGATTTATTAGAAAATATAAAGACATTTGGCAGTATTGGGGTAATATGTCACAAACTTGAATAGTCAATAGGGAAATTATGGTAGCAGAACGCATTCCTTTTACTTCTACAAAGTAGAATATTCTTTCTTTGAAATGCTTTGTTACCAGCTTTTAATTTTGTATTATATGTTAATAAATGTTTATGCCTGGGTTATGGCAGCAATTTCAGACTGAGCAACTGCTAATGGCATTATTTATTGCCTTTGAGAAAGAGCCCTTTTATGCGGGTTGTATATCACAAATTAGAACTATGCCAAATATCTAAAACTAAAGAATATATAGGTATATATTTAATGGTAGCGCAAGTAGTCTTCAGACCAAGCCAGAATATCTGGCTGTCAGATCAGACTTTGAAATTCTGGTTTTCTATTATGGCTTTTTGATAAGTCCAAGTGAAAGGCTGCTTCATAAAAGAACAGAAGTGACTGTATTATTTTGTTAGAATGGTATTACTAATGACTAATTACTTGCACTTTTAGAGCAGTTAATAATATTTGGTTGTTTTTCTTGCAAAATTCTTTGCAATCAAAGCCATTAAACTGTTGTTTAAATGGGGAGCCCGCTGTTTGCCCAGAACCGCTGGCTCACTACATTAGCTTCTATAAATAAGTTTATTATTTTAGATGAAAGTCATAAAGCAATCTGTTTACCTCTACTGAAGTAAGTAAAATAGCTGAAAACATTGGTTAAAAAAGGATGAAGAGGAGCACTGGAAAAAAATAAAGTCCTCCAAAGGGTTCTTTATGCTTATTTATTATTTTAATCAAGCACAATTTCTCTGTGGTTTTGTGGTCTTAAGAAAACTGGAAGGAGGGAAAGTGCTATTTCACTCTTGACTTGACTGAAATATAGTATTTTCCTTGTTTAAAATATTGAATCTCCCTGATTGTCCCGAGATGCTTTTGGAAGCACATAGAACTGAATGAAGAATAAATATGAAATATGAAAAAATACAGAAACTTGCATTAACTGTGTGGAGAGAATAAAAGCGTTAGCATGAAATCTGTACTCCTTTAGAAACACATATTGGTTAGAAGCAGAGACCTCAGTGCTACATGTGCTGAAAATGTGGTCTAAGAGCTTTAATTTACCTTCGTCTGTCAATGTTAATGGACAGAGCAAGTGCTGGAGCTGTTGTAAAACAAATCTGTTTTCCTTTTGTCTGCTGTGCCAGATAATGAAATAAAAGCTAAATTATCACTGATAAAAGTAATTTGCAGAAAAGGATTGATAAAAATATAACAACAGAGCTTGCCATTAGCAGTTTAACTGGATAATGTTTACTTGTAACCTACTTCTGTCCCCTGGTTTTTATTGCCTTCTCCCCCTTCCCGAGCGAGGAAGGGCCTTTTCAGTAGAGGCTTCAGGCAATAAAATTATGGGTATACTGAATCCTGGCATTGGCTTCTGAGGGATAGCTCCTACTTTTTCCTCTTCTTTTTCTGTACTACAGTATTGCCAAGTCAAAGTTTGTGCACAGTTTGAAGTGCAATTATCAGTATAATTTTATCCATCCCACCTTGAGGAATGTGTCTGCTAATGCCGAAAACTGAGAAAATTATTTCTGTCATTGCAGCACTGGTAGCTCCTACCATGAGTTACACAAAGCAGTTACTGTGAAGGTCTTCATTCTTGATGTTCAGGTGTGAGACACATACTTTCCTTTCTGTCTCTCTGTATGTCTGTGTCTTTTTCTTTTTTTTCTTAATTTATTATTTTAAGATGGAGACATTTGAAGTTGTGTCCCAGTTGCTCACGAAAATTCAGGAATGGGAAGGCAAATACTTCTGAGTCCCTTTCTGAGTTTGTGTGTGCATTCTGATAATTAATTAATGGTAATTCTGATGTGTACATACATGAATGTGCACACACATCTACAAACATTTAAATTTTACCATTTTCTTGTTAACCAGTTTTACCTCTCATCATTTTTTAAATGCTTGGACTTCTTATTATATTGGCAATGGGTAGACAGTGTCCAGGGTAAAACATTAGCCACAGGGTATGTGAAGGATATTTAGTGTCTTGCAAAAGCTGGACATGCTCACTGGTACATTTGTAGTTTGTATTGAAAGTATTTATTTAAAGACATTGAGTTCTGAGTGACCAAATAGGGAACCACTGCTAAACTTTAGCTGCAGTACTTAAAGTATTTTATAGTTGCAGCCTGGACACTGCTGTACAGTGCTTGCCAGTTTGCAAATGTCAAGGACAGTTACCCTCTCACATGCCTAAATTACTTGCTCCTGACCATCCTTCAAAATACCTGCCCTTTCTCCAGCTCCTTCTCCTTCTCCAGCTATTGCTGCCAATTTCTGTTTCACTGTGTGACTGCAAGGACTGTAATCCTTGAGGAGGCTAGGTCTTGTTGGTCCACACAATCTGTGAAGTGTATTAACTCCCTCTCCTCACCCTAAAAACTAAGACAATGGCACCTGAAAAGGTGGGGAAACTCTTTTTCTGTGTGTAGCTGTGCAGATTATTAGCTAGAGCACATAGTCTTGCTGGTCTTGGTCAGATAATTCCTTACAGGCCCAGGCTAATACAATGTGCAAAGGAACTATTGTTTTAATATTTTATTATGCATTAATGTCTTGATATTTTCATATGTAATGTAAGAGAAAATATCACACATATGAACTTTCTAAAGTACTTTTATCTGACAAAAACCTTTGTGTTAATCTTGTAAGCGATGTGGGTCTGTATTGTACTGTAGTGCCTTAGCATTTCTTGTGGCTGAGGCTGTTTTTAGAAATCTGTAATGCTATAATATTCTGAGCATTGCTTCTGTATTATGCCCATTCTCTGGGTAATCCTTTATTCTCACTGCAGCTTCAAAGTGTTTAGAAAAAAAAGGGCAGGGTGCTATTAAAAATGTGTTTATGGCAGAGCAAGTTACTGAATTCTTTTTTGTCAATACTGGTCAAATACATGAAAGTTGTCTTCAAAGGCGAACTTAGTGGCATAATATTTAGATAGCAATACAATGGAGTAATAACAATGCCATACTGTAAGAAACCCTAAGTTCTAGTTGACTGATATAAATGCAAATTTAGGGCAATAACCTGAAGGTATGGTGGCAGAGGTCTGTTTGCAGTGTAGAGCAACAGGCAGGCGGGATGTGATGCACAAGGTGATTCTGTACATGGCACGTGAAACACAACTTCAGTGGAGTTAAACTTTGAGTAACATCAAAGCTGTATTGCCATGGCTGGATAACAAAGCAGTGCAATGTGTTGGCACTGTGCTTACACCTGGGAGAGAACAAAATGGAGCAACAAAACTGACGGGGTGTGAATGCCAGTGTAGATACAGGGGAAACTCTGCTGTTTGTCACATTTACTTACTTATTTGTGATCTTTATTGGATGTTGAACAAAACAGTTTCACTGCAGAAAATGGTCCCCAGTTCCCTGATGACAGAGTGAAATAGAGAGGTAGCTCCCAAAACTACTGAAACAGTAGCATGAAAGGAAATAGGAAAACAACACCTCTGGTGAAAACTCAGTGTAAAATACAGATGGAGATGCAGAATTAAATCCTAAGGACAGCTAGTCTTAGACTAAGCTCTAGTTTGAACTTCCAATTCACCCTCAGGGAGGAGGACAAAAGGGCTCAGCTCCTCCTGGCCTGTGATGTGAGTGCCAGAAGCAAACTAGAAAATCAGCCAATTTAGGTTATTTAGGTGAGCAGTTGGACCAGGGATAAAGCATGTAAGATCAGAGATATTTGGGCAGACAGCCATGAAATGGAGTTTACTCAGGCCAAATTAGAAAAGGCTTTTCAATAAATGAAATGGACTCTGCTTCACAGGGCAGGTGTTTTCACTAGGGGAGCACTTACCTTTCTGAGGAGGGCTGGCAGTGGCCTTGCAAGAACAAGGGGTAGCACGGGGCTCGCTGAGCAGGTGGCCATGGGAACTTGCCATGGGTGAGGATACAGCAAGCTTGTGAGCAGAAACATGGGAAAAAATACTTGAGCATACAGAAAATAGATCCTGACATAAGGTTTGTTTTAGTTTTTTTGGTGGTTTTTTGAGGGCTGAGTTGTATCTGCACAGTTGCAGTCATATATATTTGTATGAAGGTACTGCTTAATAGAAGGTAAATTTTCATCTTCCATTTTAAGTTTTTATCCAGTATCTTTTCCTTTTCTTTACTGGATCCCTGTGGGAATAAGTGTATCTTTCTTGATTAAGCTACTGTGCAGGCTGAACCCTTTTGTTCTTAAAAAGTGTTATTCATGGAGTTAAACAGAATTAATCTTTGTCCTCCTGACAGTTCTCAAAGCCTGGTTAATTAAGATGATCTGTGCTTGCATAACTAGGACTTAACAAAGTCCAGATGTTCCTGTATTTCAGGCACACCTGCACCTTTTCCCCTCTGTGAAGCATGACACTTAGGGTGAAAAGTTCTTGACTCCTCTCTTTATCTAATTCTAGCTCTGCACTTGGAAATGTTTTCCATATTCTTGAAGTCTTTCTGCACTCATGGGATTTTTTTTTTTGGTTGTGTGCTTTCCCTTTCCTCTCCCTAAATCTGCTGACGGCACTCCCAAATCTTTATCCCATTTTCTGAATTGTGTTATCTACTTCCTCCAGAGATGGTTTGATAAAAATCTGGTTTCCAGTTCTCTCCATGTTTCAGGCTCCTGTGTGGAAGAGAACATAATTTAATGAACCTCTGTTTGTGGTCTTTCTTGTGTTTTTTATATGGTTTTCATTTCAAATGCTCCCCAATATTTTATTTCTTTTTCTCTACTGAAATGGATTTTTATTGAGTCATTGGAAATGCTATATCACAGACCAGTTACAGATTCATTCTCTCATGGCCTCTGGAATTATGTGAAACTCCCATTGTTTTCTATAATAGATTTATAGGAAAAGTTACTTTTTTTCCTTGCAGAGCCCTTGTTTTGTTTAAACTTTTCCCAAAACTGTTGTTTCAACCTACTTTCTCTTTTAAATCTTTATCCCTCTTTCTTGGTAGCCAAGTAACAGAGCTGATGTGGATATCTAGATGTTCCTTCCCATGCTGAACAGTCACTGCCTCTTAATAGCTGATCTGGTGTAAGGAGTGTGACATGTCCCAGGAGAGTCTGAGAGAAAAGTATTTCCTGTTTTTTGGCATTAGAAGAACACAAGAAAACATAAAACTTATTTGAAGAGTTGTGTTCCAATCTCCCATTGGTGCAAGTCAGGATAACTCCATTGAAGTTAGTGTGATGAGGCAAGAATTGATCCCAGGGCAGGTGTGATGTGATTCCTCCAAGAAACACTTGGGAGGGGACACCTTGCCTTTGTAGTATCACGGGCTAGTCCTTCATCCTGAGCTCTGTTGTGTCCACTGTGTCCTCTTCCTTTGTACCACAAGTATCATTGTTTGGATGGAGTTTCAGGTGGTTTTGCTGTCACTCCTCTCCTCGGGTCCCCTGTTTGTGCATGGGGAGGAGTGTCAGTATTGGATCCCTGCTCTGAGTGGGAGTCAGATGGGTCAGACATGGGACATCTCATGGCAAGTATGTTTTTCCCAATGTTTTGTTTTTAATGCTAAAATCAGGAAGTGAGGAGTTTAATACTTCAAGATGATAATTTAAATAAATGCAGCTCCCAAAAATGTGGGAAAGACATGTTTTGAGATTGGCTTTGCAAAGCTGTTTTAGTCAACTGTACCTCAGAGGGTATGCTCTATGGCATTCCATCCTTCCCATGTAAACACTGGGGAGGGAGAGGTCACAGAAACAGGCTTTGCAGCTGCTGCCTGTAAGCACTCTTTGGGTTTTACTGTCCAGAGCAATCTGTCTCTAGAAATGTTCCTGCCTGGCCCAGCGAGCGCTGACGGTGCGTGACAGCGAGTACGAGTGACAACAGTGACTCTGGAAGCACCTGAGGAGTGACTCGCTGTGTAGAGCTGCTGCCTGTTTCCACAGGGGAAGGCAGAAGGGGAAACAGCGTTACCAGAGGCAAACCCTGCATTTTCTGGGAATTGGGCTGGGGAGCGCTTGCGCGCGTGTGGGTTTTTTTCTCCCAAAACCCCACAGCTTATCTTGCTTGTTTCTCTGTCTCTCTTCTCCCCTCTCCAAAATCGACTCTGTAATTCTTTGCTCTTTCCTGCCTGGCCTGATGTTTTCTCATGTTAAATGTTGGGTTTGAATTTGCACCTAGTTTCTGCACAGAACATAGGAGTGATGCAAGACCTGTTGGTTAGGAGGTTTTTCACAGCATGAACAGAGACTGCAAGTGAAGTGGTATTGGGTTGTTACACCAGTGGGCCCAAAATAACTTAAGGCCTTTAAAAATAGGCAGTAAGAAATAAATTATAATGGAGGAAAAAGAAAATCTGTACAAATATTTTGACAGTGAAGGTGACTGACCAGTAGAGCAAGTTTCTAAATGCTGCAGTGGGTTGGCTTTGGTTCTCCATCCTTGAAAGCTGCTCAAATTGGTCAGACTGTTGTTTTAAAGAAATGCTCAGATTCAAATTGTTTTAATTCAAGTGAATCGTGCAACCTCTGATCTACAGGTTAGACAAGTTGTTGGCATTCTTCATTTCTGGGCTGATGAGGCTTGACGCTGTCATTCATCCTTCTCCCAGAGCTGTTTGCAAGCTAGAGCTTCAGGGAAACAAATCTTCATTCAGGTTTTTAATAAAACCTGCTGTAATCACAATGAACAAAATCCCTGTGTCTGCAGAGGCAACGACCTACGCCCTACCTCACTATGAGTTGGAGTTTAATTGAAAATATAGCAAATAGAGGAGAGCCTCTTTCTTCTTAAATCCACTTCTTACATGGTGGATTGGTTTTGTTCACTGTGTTTTTAGAAAGGTTTTGCCAGGCTTTGTTGGTTAAAGCTAAACAAACTGTTCTCAGCTGTGGTAAACATTTATTGGTAGATAACGAAACTTTATTTAGTATCAGTCCTGAAAATCTCCTGTTTGATTCTTAGTGATTTGAGAGACTGGTTTCCTCTTAAGTGGAGAAACTGTGGTTAAAATATTCATCCACATGGGTTTGTTCTGGTAATGGCTGTTGTCTTACAGTCCTTGAAGATTTTTCCCAGTGTTTTCAAGTTTTCTTGAAAATCAACAGAAATTGAAGTCCATTATCTCTATGAGGAAATAATAATAAGAACAAGGGAGAAGAGTTTATATAGATAATTTTTATATACAGTCATGAATAAAACAGCTTTTAAAAATTTTTAAATGTGTAATAAAATCAGTAGTATGTTCATGAAGTGTATTTCTCCAAGGCTTGTTGCTTTATAAGTGTACCATTGACTAAAAACTACATTAAATCAAGTCATATTTGTACAACTTAGATTGTCTCCATAAGATGTTACTATGCCTTGCTCTTTAATTATGACTTGCTTTCCATATGCCTCAGTCTTAAATGTATTTCACAGCAGCATAAAGCTGTTCCAGTAAAAGAGTTAAATATTTATTCATGTTCTGTATTCTGTACTAAAGGACCATTTCCCCCTATCTCTGAAGGGGTAAATATATTTTTATAACTACCCTTGGCCACAGCAGCGTGTTCTGTGCAAAGGTAGCTAACTGCACTGGCAGACACACACAGTTCAAAAGAATACATTAGCACAAGAAGCCACGTTCCCTTTTGGATTCAGCTTCCATCAACATGCCTACGTGGTGCTCTCTCTGTGCCTGCCTCAGCCCTCCCCTGCTTCTGCTCCTGGTGCTACAGCTGTTTCTCAGCCTGCCTCAGCTTTGGCCTCTATACCATCCCAGTTGTGTTTTCTAACAACAAAACCATGATTTTTTGGCAGTGAATGCAGCTTCTTTTCTTTTTTTAAAAATTTTTTTCCTTTTTTTTTTTTTTTTTTTCTTTTTCCATTTTCTTAGAAAGCACTTAGTTTTTGGGAAATGATGCAGTTGGGTTGATTAAGTTACATAATTTAGGGAAAGTATGAGAAGAATAAAAATTTCATTTTCCAAGAACCACTGTAAGGCGGCACAAAGTATGTTTACAAAACAGTGTTGGTAGTTACTGGGTTGAGAGCACCCTCACTCCTGACTTGGGAGATGCCATCTGTTTTGTGTAACTCCTGTGGCCATTCTGTGTGTACTGTTCCAGTTGCACGCATTTCAGCATGTGTATCTTGGACATTCTCATCAGAAATTTGGTTGCTGTATAGTTAGAATCAAAACAGTGAATATTGAGGTACCACACCCTGACAGATGCACAGTTCTGATAGATCTCCAGGACCTGCCTAGTTGTGATGTGTTGTTAAGTTTACAGTTGTGGATGGCATATGAAACAAAAAAGTCTTGTTTCTTTTCTGGAAGAATTGAGTTCTTCCTACTTATGTTTTTCATAAACAGTTTCTTACAGCTGACTCATTCTTCCTGCCCTCTTGGGGTGATGGGGCCATGGTGCAGATGAGAATCGGGCCCAGTATATCCATAAGTGCCTTGTTTGCTTAAACTTAAGGAGTGCAAAAGCTCCAACAGGAATAACGCCAAAATACTGATATGTTAATTCATAGTTCTGAAGTAAAACCCAGAAAATAGAAAAAAATATGGCCACGTGAATTTACTTTTGCATATATACATAATTTCTTCCCAGCTTTGCTGCTTCTTGTGTTCATATTTTTTTCCTTTTCCCAGAGTAACCATTTTTTAACTGTAGTTCCATAAAGATTTAGGAGTTAGTAGTCGGTAGGAGCAGGGAAGCAATAAAGCAAGAAACACCAGAAGAGAAAGACTGCATCCAGTTATTTACCTTGTGTTACAATACAGACTGCCTTCATATCAGTTCCCTTTGAAAGTTAGTGTTTAGTGAGTAATTCAGGATGATGTGTCAGAGGAGCTAGCAGCCAATTCCCGACAGAACCAAGCCTTAATTTTTAAAATATTTTAAATACTGCAGTTGAGTGTTGAGGGGCCACAACTGTTTCCTCCTCAAGTGCTGGAGTTTCGATGTCCCTCGGGCTTCTGCCCCGAGCATGGGTGCGGAGGGGCAGGTCAGCAGTGAGAAGACTCCTCAGGATTTTGCCAGGAGCTGAAGGTGTGTGTTTTGGGGTTACTGATTGCCCCCAGGTTACATCACTCCAGGCTTTGGTTTTAGCTGTAAATTTAGAGGAACTGCCTGACTTGGCTGAAGTGACTGCTGCTTTTCTGGCCAGGTAGCTGATGTGGTCTTACCCGGGGGTATCAATCCTTTTACCTTGTAGTAAGCAAAGTACAAAATTTACCCCAGCTGAAGCTACTAAATTTCAATTTTTATTGACTTAAACTAGTGGCAGACTTTTGAACACTAATGAGAACTCAGAATCACAGCACGCAAAGTTATCACTGCTCCAGTCTAACCTGATGACTTTGTTAGGAGGAGGGAGACAGTGAAAGAGCTACTGTGTAATATAACAGCCCTCCAAAGAGAAAGCAGGGGCTGAGAATGAGCTGTGTCCCAGGATGTTTGTGCAGAAAAACCCACACCCCAGAGGGCAAAAAACGTAGCCTAGCCCTCAAAATCTGCACTTGATCATTGTTGCAGGAAATGGAGGAAGCTGTGTTACAAGGAATGATCAAAATTTAGAGCATCTGTATTGTTACATTCAGGAATTATTATTCCCAAATAATAATTCTTGCCAAAGAAATGGCTGTTTAATCTGTCTGTCTGGATATCCATCATCTTACCATGGATGGCTACAAATTGCCAAGAGAAAGAGAAGGAGAAATCATTAACTTCCATCATTACCAAGTGCACGTTAACATGGTTAAAACCCAAACCCATGGATTTGGATGGCACTATTTAATGCAGAATTTATTGCAATATCTGTTTTCTTAACTTTAGTATTAAAAGATGTGACACTTCAGGAGGACAGAGCATGACTTATTAACAGACAATGCTGCAAAATAATTTTAGTGAGTGTTTTAAATGTTCTCTAAAGGAGACAAAACATTTTCATTGGGAGTTGGCGTGTGCCCCCGCTGCAGTCTTTAGAGCATCCATCACAGAGACCTCATGCTTGAAACAAGGTGACACAAAGTGGAGGAAATTCTCTTGTGGGTGCTCCGCTGCCTTTCTACACAGAACTTGTGAGTAAGGGTTCTGTAGTGAGCATCATCAGAGAGCAGCCCAAAGCCTCAGGAGAAGGAGCTACTTCTGTGCTCACGAGGCTGGGGCTTCACCTGCTCAGTCTCTGCTCTGTTGGAAACCTCACTGACTGTGATGGAGACAAGCCTCTGTGAGACTGGCTTCCAGTTTACAGCTGTCTGCTGGTTTCAGAGATCCATTTAATTATGGATTACTTATTGCTTCTTTCTCTCTGGCTTCTGTTTTACCTGAAATATTTTATTAGTTCTAGCTGAGATTGGTAGGAAATTCAGTTTCCTACAGCTGAAATGCATTGTAGTGGACTGTTAAGCAAATTTTTCAATTGTGTCAATATTGTTATTTTTCAATCCCTATAAATGCTTGTTATCATGTATTTACTAGCCAATACACTTTTAAATTTCAATTTTACTGTAAAAATTAGGATGTCTATTTGAGTCAGCTTACGTAGAGAGCCTGGAGATGCATAAGAGAAGAAAGGTGATGTGGAGAGGTTTTGGTGGATGGCCTCTCATGGCTCTTTTTGGTGAAGATTTCTACATCTTTATGGCTTGCTGATTTCTTCTCAGGGATTGGAGAACCTACAACATATTGAAGGGTGGGCTGTTTATTTTCCCTGTGTTGTTTTTATGTACTGAAATATTGTAGTGAAAATAGCTGGGTGGGGTGTAATGAATGTTTTCAAAGACCTTCCTTTGAAAGAGGCTTTTTTCCAGCCTTTGGTGGTCACCACCCATTTTCCTGTGCTGTGCAGGCCTCTCTCATTGTTCCTACCCACAAAGGCCCCTTGTGTGAACCTGTCAGCAAATGTGCCAGCACAACAAGCTAAAATGTCATGAGATAGTGGTCCAAGCCTGCTGAAGCCCCAGGGTTTGCCCCCGCAAGTGTTGGTGAGTATTGCCCAAGGGACAACACAGAGTTAGATCATAAAACTTGGGATTTGTCAACAATGCTCTGTGTGACTCTCTGAAGTGTTTACAGCTGAGTGGGTTTGGGGCTGAAGCGTAGGTACGCATACCACTGATAGCAAAATCATGCCATGGCAATGTTTGTCCCTTAGGCTTGAAATCAAGCTTCATTGAAAAATTGTCCCTGTTTACCTGCAGTTGTTCCATCTT